>NC_053022.1:224461599-224816201 GCF_003073215.2 Triticum urartu
GGAGTGTCGTAGGTATGGTGAATGTTCAGATTACTACAGACTGTCCTGTTTAAGACAGATTTTGTTTTTGATGCATTGTTTCGCTCGTTTTGATGAAACTATCTATTTTTATCGGTAGTACAAGCTATGGAAAAGTTACATTACAATAGCTACAATACAAAAAAAATATGAATTGGTTTGCAACAGTACTTAGAGTAGTGATTTTCTTTATTATACTAACCGATCTTACCAAACTTTCTGTTGAGTTTTGTGTGGATGAAGTGATCAAAGATCGAGGAGGTTTCGATATGAGGAGAAGGATGAGAGGCAAGAGCTCAAGCTTGGGGATGCCCAAGGAGACCCAAGTAAATATTCAAGGAGACTCAAACGTCTAAGCTTGGGGATACCTCGGAAGGCATCACATCTTTCTTCAACAAGTATCGGTATGTTTTCGGTTTCGTTTCGTTCATGTGATATGTGCAAATCTTGGAGCATCTTTTGCTTTTAGTTTTCATTTTTATTTTATGCACCTTGCTGCTATGAGATAGTCCATGGTTGATTTATAGAATGCTCATTGCACTTCACTTATATCTTTTGAGTGTGGCTTTATAGAATGCTTCATTTGTTTCACTTACATCATTCGAAGTTTGGATTGCCTGTTTCTCTTCACATGGAAAGCCGTTGTTTGAAGAATGCTCTTGTAGCGACCCGACCCAAAATCGGTCAAATCTCTGTGTAGCTGTACCATCCCAAGATCATGCTGGCACACACAGTACATTGATGAAAAGATTCAAAGTTCAATCACACCTGAATTTATTACACGATTCTCATATCGAGTCTTTATTACAATAGAATAAATTCGACTGAAGGCCAACTCATGAGAAATAAACTAAATAAAGCTGTGGAAGCGTAGACGAATAGTGAGTCCATCCGACTCCATAGGGCAATCGCCAAGCATGGATCGTAGCCTCACTCCTGGTCGGAAAACTCCTCTACAACATAAGACATTGCAGCCGTGTAGGTCAGCATTTTGAATATGTTGGCAAGTCATAGAGAGAACAACACTAATAATGCTAACACTATATGCAAATTTGGCTGTGGGACTCTAAGTTTTATGTTTTTGCGAAAAAGCCAATTTTTCCCTATAACAAAGGACTTGCTTGCAATTACTACAAAATGTTGGTTGTTTTTGAGATGGT
The DNA here is from genome assembly GCF_003073215.2 of Triticum urartu. Taxonomy (NCBI): domain Eukaryota; kingdom Viridiplantae; phylum Streptophyta; class Magnoliopsida; order Poales; family Poaceae; genus Triticum; species Triticum urartu. Next base: position 224,462,778 of record NC_053022.1, read on the forward strand.
TCCGCCAACCAATGTCTCATACCCAATTATTAAATAACCCCTCAATTAATTTATTAAATTCGTTGTTGAGATTTCCGAAATACTCCAATTTCCAGAGGCTCATTTGTCCGTAACAGGGGACACGGCTAATCGATTAGGTTGTTACTCTGCAGAGTCTTGTGCACTTTACCCGCAAGAATCGTTCCCTCCTTTATGTCCTCGCACTGCCTGGTGTTTGAAGACGGGATGAACGAAACAGGGTCTTCCGTAGAGTTTCTCTGGGCACTGCCGGTGCCCATCCATGTCCTACCGTTATTCTACATCTGCCGGCACCGTCCGTCTAGAGTCACGCCTAGGGTCAACCCAGCCAGAGCCCATAATGTCTTGCGACTGCACAGGTAAGCTTCCGGTCAAGGGGTATCCATCCGTCTCTTCGTGGCTGGGTGAAGCTTTGCGCAAGATGTCATGGCGCTTCTCCATGCATCCCGGCCATCCGCTGGTTTCTCCAGGGTGCCTGTCAACCGTCCTCCACCCAGTAGTGAATTTGAAGTCCATCTTGATCTTGAAGTCATGGGGTTGTCATCATCTTGACTCTCACATCTCCCTTATGAATCACTCAACCAACCCCGTCTACGAGCATAGCAAAATAAACTACATCGTCCTGGGCAATGGTAACAAGGGGAATTGGGTTCATCCTACCTCATGATACTACTCAAGAACATAACTTAAAATTATCCTACTGCATGCATGGTGGGGAGGAACAATTCTAATGCAACAAAATCATAGGTATTGCAAAACATGATCAAATGACTTGCCTGGCTGACGGTCTTCAAATGCTAGTGACTCGAGATAGCAAGCTTCGCACTCCGGAAATTCTATCGAGTCAAACAATAGCACAAATAAGTATTTCACTAATGACATATCAGCAAGATGAAGGAAAACACACAAACACTCAAACCAAAATCAAAGAAAACTCGGGGAAAACAAAATCAAGGTTTCCATCACATCAAGCAACAACAAAGAAATAGTTTTAACCTACTAACACTTTTCTTTACAGATCCAAAACAATGGTTTTACTAACTAACATAAAGGAAAACAGCATACAAACTAGGTGCAAAAAGAATCAAACCAATATCTATTATAGAACTCCTGTTATACCTAAAACAAAACTAATAAGAAAATAAAATAAAACTTTTTATTTTGCTGTAAATAAATGTTCACTCTCTGTAACTACAGAAACTAATCTAAAATAAACTATAACAGCAGAAAACAACAGCAAGCTAAATAAACTAGAAAAGCTTGTTTTCACATAAAAACTATTTTTAATAAAGACTAAAAATGGCTAAATAAATTCCTACTGCTAGGAAAGGTCAAAACAAAGCAGTGACAAAAAGAATCAATAAAATAAAAAAAATCCTAACTCAATTTATAGCAAAAAAATTAATCTGACTAAAACTAATATAAAGCAATTTTTAAAAATCTAAACATGACCGGATCTAATTTCTACAGAAACTATAGGAAATTTGCAAACTAGAGCAAAAAGAATCGACTAAAAATATTAAATAATTTAAAAGATATAGATTTTACAAAACTGGAACTATTCTGTTGAAAACAGAAACGAAAAAAATAAAACCAAACAAAAACTAACGCGCTAACGGGCCGAACAGTGAGCGCTCTAAAACTAAACTGCGCATGAGCACTTCATAGACCAATACGTCCACGGGCTAACAAAAATAAACCAATCGGCCGGTCTAACTAAACCGCAAATAAATAAACCGATCTAACCGGGAATAAACTGAACAAAAACCGGTCTACTTAAATTAAACCTAACCATTCACTATTTCTAATCTACGCCATAGATTGCAGATCAAACTGTGGTGGGGAGTCTGGTGGCTTACAACGGCGGTCGACGGCGGGGTGGGCTCGGGCGTTGGTGCGGAGGTGCTCTAGTGGTCTGGGGCGGCGGCGGCTACGTCGGGGCGATGCGGAGGAGCTTGGGGAAGTCAGGGGCGGCCACGGTGGTGGTTGAAGACGGCGGTGACGAGCGGAACGAGCTCGTCAAGCTCCTGTGCTTGACGTGCTCCGGCGACGCGCGTAGATGCTCGGGCGGCTCCCTGTAGGCGTCGAAGGCGGTCAAAAGAGTGTCAGGGAGGTGTAGGAGGTTGAGGAGTTGGTGCTGACAAGGTTTGAGGGTAGGGTTTTGCTCACCGGTGGCAGAAGCGACGGCGAACCGAGGCGGCGGCGGCGAGATGCGTTCGGCGATGGCGGTGGCTGTGGTGGGTTTTGGAGTAGGGTTTTTAGGGGGATCGACGGAGGAGGCCGAGGGGTATTTATAGGGCTTCTTTCTTGGGGAGGAGGTCGAGTCGGGCTAGGGTTTTGGCGAAGGCTCGGACTCGGCCGGCGCGAGCGCGTGCGGGAGACACGTGCGTGGCTTGCGGGAGGAGGAAGGCGGGGTGGGGCCGGCGCATCGGTGAGAGAGGGAGAGGTGGGTTCGGGCGGGCGACCGAAGCGAAGGTGGCTCGGGCGTGCGCCGCGCTGGGCTGGCGGCCTTGGCACTGGTTGGGCTGCGGCCTTGCTGGCTGGGCCGGTTGGCCTGGGCATCGGCTAGGCCGGTTGGCCTGGATCACGCGTGGGCCTTCTCCTTTTTTTGAATTAAGGCAGAGAGAAAAAATAAAATAAGAGAAATCTATAATATTCTTATATAGGACATATATATATATCAAAAATTCTCAGGGGAATTAATCCTATAGCGTGGACATTTTTATAGAGGCAAAACAGAAACTAAAAAAACATTTTCTGCAAACTCCAAATAAAGTTCAAATTTGAATTCAAACCTTTTGGCAATATTTTCTTCTGACATTTTTGGAGTGTCATGTTAGCTCCACTCATACTTTTTCTCAAGTATTTGTCAGGGATATTGAGGTAGATTTTCAAATGCCAAGTTGAATCCAAATTCAACCAAAACTCAACAGCCTCTGAAAATTTCCAAATGTCACTCAATTCAAACAAAATGCATAGATGCTTAGCTAAAAATTGTAAAACATTCCAAATTGAAAATTTGGGATGTTACAGCTCTTTTGCTTCACTTATATTTGTTAGAGCATGGTCTTTTGTAGAAAGAGTTAAACTCTCATGCTTCAATTATATCTATTTACAGAGTCAACAGGAATTGGTCAAATGCATGGTTAGTCATAAAATCCAACATAGAACTTGTGGATCACTGAATATGAAATGTTTGATTCCTTGCAATAGTTTTGCGATATAGAGATGGAATATGTGGGAGGTACTAGTAAATGGTTATATTTAGTAAAAATATTGGTGTTAAGGTTTGTGATTCCTGAAGCATGCACGTATAGTCTCTCATTATGCTATGATGTTGGAGCATGATTTATTATTGATTGTCTTCCTTATGAGTAGTGGTCGGGGACGAGCGATGGTCTTTTCCTACCAATCTATCCCCCTAGGGGCATGCGTAGTAATACTTTGCTTCGAGGGATAATAAACTTTTGGAATAAGTATATGAGTTCTTTATGACTAATGTGAGTCCATGGATTATACACACTCTTACCTTTCCGCAATTTGCTAGCCTCTATGGTACCATGCATTGCCCTTTCTCACATCGAGACGTGGTTCAAACTTCGCAGGTGGATCCAAACCCCGTGATATGATATGCTCTATCACACATAAGCCTTATTATATCTTCCACAAAACAGCCACCATACCTACCTATTATGGCTTTTCCATGGCCATTCCGAGATATATTGCCATACAACTTCTACCGCTTCCGTTTGATGACTTGAGCATTCATTGTCATATTGTGTTTTGTGATCATATAGCTGGCATAGTAGTTGTGGCTTAGCCACCGTCCATCATTTTTCGTACATGTTACGCTAGATCATTGCACATCCTGGTACATGCCAGAGGCATTCATATAGAGTCATACTTTGTCATAGGTATCGAGTTGTAATTTTTATTTCTTCTGAGTTATAAGTAAATAGAAGTGTGGTGATCATCATTATTCATTTTTAGAGTAGTGCCCTAGTGAGGAAAGGATGATGGAGACGATGATTCCCCCACAAGTCGGGATGAGACTCCGGACAATGAGAGAAAAAAATATAAAAAGAAAAAAGAAAAAGAAAAGAGAAACAAAAGAAAAGAAAAGAAAAAATAAATAAACAAAGAGAGAAGGGGCATTGTTAATATCCTTTACCACACTTATGCTTCAAAGTAGCACCATGTTTTTCATATGGAGAGTCTCCTATGTTGTCACTTTCATATACTAGTGGGAATTTTTCATTATAGGATTAGATGCACACTCACTTAGTTTTCATATTGAGCTTTCATACACTTATAGCTCTTAGTGCATTCGTCGCATGGCAATCCCTACTCCTCACGTTGATATCAATTGATGGGCATCTCCATAGCCCGTCGGTTAGCCACATCGATGTGAGACTTCCTACTTTGTTGTCTTCTCTATATTTACCCCTATCATTATACTCTATTCCACTCGTAGTGCTATATCCATGGCTTGCGCTCATGTATTGCATGAGAGTTGAAAAAGTTGAAGCGCCTTAAAAAGTATGAACCAATTGCTCGGCTTGTCATAGGGGTTGTGTATGATAAATACTTGTGTTAAGAAGACAGAGCATGACAAGACTATATGATTTTGTAGCCTTGATATTTTGAAAGACATGATTGTTTGTTGGGATGCCCGAGTATTTTTGTCTTTATGTCAAATTATAGACTATTGCTTTGAATCACTTATGTCTTAATATTAATGCCATGACTAGACATATGATCAAGTTTATGTTAGGTAGCATTCCACATCAAAAATTATCTTTTTTATCATTTACCTGCTCGAGGACGAGAAGGAATTAAGCTTGGGGATGCTGATACGTCTCCGTCGTATCTATAATTGTAACATCCCAAAATTCTGAATTTTGGAATGTTATATTAAATAAATAGTTTTGATTGTCTGTTTGATTGTGGTATGGTTGCTTGTGTGAAGTGGAGTGAATTTGAAACTTTTTGAAAGTTATATGAGAGGGAATAAAAGGACTTTCCCAAACTTTCACCTTGCATTTATAATCTCCATGAATTCAAATTCTTTTACAAAACCCTAGAGCGAAGATGACATGACTTCTTCCATTTAAAATGAAAAGGGCTTTGAAAATATTTGAACCTCATTTGGAATTATTTCAAATTCAGAAACTTTATGCAACTCAATGATTTCCAAGAGAGAAGATAAAATGACTTCTTCAAAACATATGAAATATGAGTTGGAAGTTTAGAAGAAATCAAATTTTAAAGTCCCTATGAAATTATTTTCATTTTGGAATTATTTGGTTTTTATTCAAATTATTTTTATCCAAAAATAAAATATATTGAAAATAGGGTAAAATGATTCCCTACATTAGAAAATTGGAGAAAAATGGTTTTGAAATTATTTTGGTGTTTTAAAATATTTTTATTTGGTTTTTTAATAAACCAGTGGCACTGTTTGATTTATTTGAATTTTTGTGGATTTTATTTGATGCTAGAAAAATGTTCAAGTTGTAGAAAATCTTTTTCTGAAAATTTTCATATATTATATGCCTATAGTATTTTTTTTATTTTACTTGGTTTCTATTATTTTTTATTATCTGTAAAAAAACTTTTCGGGCCAACCGAACTGGGTCGCACCCAGCCCAGCCGGCCCAGCGTGCTGCACCACCGTGTGTAAGCTCGGGATGGAGTCCCGAGCGACTACGCCACCACGCTGCCATCGCCAGCCGTCACCGACCCGAACTCCTCCTCCCTTGCCCCTTCCCCAAGTCGTCGCCCCTCCCCTCCTCCTTAAATACCCCGCTCCGCCGACGCTCCCACCAAGCCGTGCTGCCGCCGGCTCGCCTCGCCACCCCACTGCCGCCCACACCGCCGGACTTCGCCGCTGCCGCCTCGCCCACGCCGCACCTCCACCGCCGCTGCAGCCGTGCTTCGTGCCGCCCCGCGTAGCTGCCGCCATCGGAGCCCCGAGCCGTCGCCGGACTCGACGACGCTGGAAACCGCCACCGCTGGCGAACCCGCCGCGGACCGGTAAAACCGTTGCCCCGGTTCGATCCGATTTATTATGGTTTTTCTCTGTTTTCTGTAAAACCCGGTTTTCTAATTTAGTAAGGTTAATCAGTGGATGTTCTCTAGTTTAGGTTCTGTAGCAAACACATTCATTAGATTAGATCTGTTTAGAAAATGTTCGTTCGGTATAATTTTTCTTTTTCTTTTTAATTTCGGCCAGGGACCCAGATGTAGTTTCTTATAGTTTAGCCCCTGATCTTTAAACCCTCACAACTTTTACACCGTTTATCCAAATGCAACGAAACCAATGTCCACTTCTTCGTTAAGATCTCCTCTGTTCAGATAGTCAACTTAAACATGTTTTTGAAAGTTTAAAAATTTGGATTCAAACAGATTTGGTTTTGAACTTCTTTTGTTCATTACTTCAGTTTTAAAACTGTGATTGAGTTGATTCTTTTTGCTAATTGAAGCTCTTGACCTAAACTTTCTAATAAGACCAAATTCACCCAATTTTGGTACTGTTATAAATTGTTTTCTATTGCAAGAGGTAATTGCTGGTTTTCGAAGTGTTCTGAGATCTTTTCTTCGATTCTTTTGCATGATTGCTTATGTGTGGTTACTATTGCTTGCTTACGATAGGTTGACCGGAGTGTGACGAGTAGAACTATCAGGAGTTATGGTGCAAATCATCTTCATCAACAGTACAAGGCAAGTTCACACTTTGATCATACTCCCTTTATAACCTAGTTTTTATGCATCAGATTCAACCCTCAAACATTTCATGAGTAGGACTTGATAACATGTGGGTTTTGGGAAGTAGTTGATGAGGTAGGAACCTATTGTCTTGTATCAAACCCTGGGTTTATCCATTATGTTTATACTACTTTGCTATGCTCGTAGATGTGGTTTGGTTCATGAGACTCATGAAAGATGTGAGCAATTTTAACTAAGGGAAACTTAAGGTGGTTTGTTTAATACACATCTTGGTGGATTGGTTGGGGGCCCCTGGAGAACCCAATGGTTTGCCCGGGCACCTGGAGAACCCAGTGCTTGCCCAAGGGGATCCCGGAGTACCCGTGTGATCACCCCATGGAATGCCACCCAGGCTCAAATGGATCATAAGATTATTCATGCTAGAAACTTCCGTGTGCAGCCACAAGCCATTATGGGCTCTGGCATAGTTGTGTATGTTGTGTGACCTCTTTCAGTGGTAGGCTAGCAGATGTAGGGGGAAAATAGGTGGTACTGTCTACCCAGAGTAAAGAGTTAACGCTTCAGAAAGACTGTGTCTTGATCATCCGTTTCTCAAACAACATGTAGTGCGAGAATTTCAACAGAGGAGATTGAGTCTTGTGGGGAAAAGTGTGCAAACCTCTGCAGAGTGTACAAACTAATCATGATTAGCCGTGTCCCCGGTTATGGACATCTTGAGTATCTGGTACTTGAATTATTGGTTTGATCTAATCACTTTACTTAATTAATTTGTTGGGTTATAATTATTATTTTGGGATTGAGTTGGAGGAACCTTCTCAATAATTTCAACCAACTTTGTAGTTAAATAAAATATATTCCTTTGTTGTAGGGAAAAATTAGCTTTATGCAAAATTAAACTTAGAGCCTCCACCAGCCAAATGTGCATATAGAGATAGTCATTCTCATTTTTATCCTATGGTGTGAATTTGCCAGTACATTCAATGTACTGACCTACTTGGCTGCAACATCTCATGTTGCAGGAATCTTACGACGAGTAAGTGATACGTTAGGGTTACGATGCCTACACTCAACTTTGCCATTGGTGTTGATGGGAATCCACAACCTTGTTGTTACTTCCTCTATTTGGATTGAGGTAATAGTATTTACGTTACTTTATACACGTGATGTACCTCTGTTATAAATCCTCGAGTACTGTGTGTGTCAACATACCGATCCAGCGATGACACTTAAGCACAGAGACCTGATCGTCTGAGGTTGCGTCGCTACAATAATTTTTGATTTTTTCATGCCAATATTATACAACTTTTATACACTTTTGGCAACTTTTTATATGATTTATTGGACTAACATATTGATCCAGTGCCCAGTGCCAGTTCCTGTTTTTTGCATGTTTTTTGTATCGTAGATTATCCATATCAAACGAAGTCCAAATGCAATAAAATTTCACGGAGAATTATTTTGGAATATATGTGATTTTTCAGAGTTGGAATCACCACAAACGGAGGCCCACACAGCCCACAAGACACCAGGGTGCACCAGAGGCCCCTGGCACGCGGTGGTGGGTTATGCCCACCTCGTACGCCAGTTGGAGCTCTACTTCGGGCGCAAGGAAGCTTATATCCGAAACAAAAACGTGTTAAAATCTCAACACAATCGGAGTTACGAATCTCCGGGAATATAAGAAACGGTTTTCGGCCAGATCTGGGCAGCGCGAAACAAAATAGAACAGAGAGGGAGATCCAATCTCGGAGGGGCTCCCGCCCCTCCGCCGCCATGGAGACCAAGTACCAGAGGGGGAAGCCTTCTCCCACCTAGGGAGGAGGCCAAGAAAGAATAATAAGGAGGGGGGCTCTCTCCCCCTCGCTTCTGGTGGCGCCGGAGTGCCACCGAGACAATGATCAGGATGGCGATCTACATCAACAATCTTGCTACCGTCAACACCAACACTCCACCCCTCTATGTAGCAGTGTAACACCTATTCTCCCCACTGTAAGATCTACTTAAACATGGTGCTCAACTCCATATATTATTTCCCAATGATCTATGGTTATCCTATGATGTTTGAGTAGATCTGTTTTTTTCCTGTGGGTTAATCGTGATGTTGGTTGGTATGATTGTATATTTTATTTATGCTGCTATCCTACGGTGCCCTCCATTCTCACACAAATGTGAGGGGCCCCCGCTGTGGGGTGTTGCAATATGTTCATGATTTGCTTACGGTGGGTTGCGAGAGTGACAGAAACTTAAACCCGAGTAGGTGGGTTATGGCGTATGGGAGTAAAGAGGACTTGATACTTAATGCTATGGTTGGGTTTCACGACCTTAATGATCTTTAGTATTTGCGGATGCTTGCTAGATTTACAATCATAAGTGCATATGATCCAACTAGAGAAAGTATGTTAGCTCATGCCTCTCTCTCATATAAAATTACAAGAATGAATACCGGTACTTGTTTTCGATTTCCTAGGGACAAATAACTTTCTTGTTGACAAAAGTTGTCTACTAAAACTAACTTAGTTGTGTCTTTATCTAAACAGACCCTAGATTTTATTTACGTGCTCTTTATTTTCTTGCGAACCTATCCTATCACACCTACAAAGTACTTCTAGTTTCATACTTGTTCTAGGCAAAGCGAACGTCAAGCATGCGTAGAGTTGTATCAGTGGTCAATAGAACTTGAGGGAATATTTGTTCTACCTTTAGCTCCTCGTTGGGTTCGACACTCTTATTTATCGAAAAAGGCTACAAATGCTGCCCTATACTTGTGGGTTATCAGTGTGTCAGATATAGAGAGAAATCAAACCTATGGAGAGAAATGTGTGTGTATGTGACGGAAATCTACATGCTAAATAGGGTTTTCACGAAGAGATTGTGCGTGCGAGATGCAGAGCGATGTGCGGGCCTTGAGGTGGGCAGGGGCCGGGTGAGGGTTTCAAAATGTGTGCATTCATGCATGTGTTACATGCGATCGTGCGAGGACAGACGAATCGAGAGAGATGGTTGTTGTGTTACAGATGATCCTCTCTCTTTTTCTCTCTCACACACACAAGTACAAATAGAAGACTGTTCTGTCATGTATACACAACGTATCGATATCTCTCTATGTCTCACTCATGCATGATCATTTGCACATTCACACCTCTCTATGTCTCTATCACACGCACATCGTCTCCACATTGTCCTTCTGCCACAACACAAACATGGACACATACACACGTTCTCTCTCAGTCACACACACACACAAAAAAAATCAGTATTAAAAAACTAGGGCGCACCTAAAACGTCCAAATCCAAATAAACACGAACTGAAGCTAAATTCAAATATATGGAAATATTTTAGCGTCAAGAACTTTTCTTGGAAAAAAGTTGAGTAATATTCGGGGATTGTTTTCACACAGACAAAAAGGTTCGGTGGATGTCCTTCGAGCATGACACGGTGACGCACCGTTCGATCGACCGCGCAGCCACGGTTCACGCGCTTGTACATGATTCTGTATCATGGCTATGGTAACTAATATAAGTGCTGCATTAGTCTAATGTTTACATGTACTAGTACGGTTTTGTTTTAAGTTTGACCAACCCTATATAAAACTAAACTAAGCTCCCATACGCGCACTCATCAATATGTTGCCGCCGCAGTTGCGCATACCGGCGCCCTCCTGCTCCGGCTAACCATTTCTCGCCCATCACCGCCGTGTCACCGCCATCCTTGTGCCATGAAGCCGAAAGCTCGCCGGCTCACGTTGTCTGCAGTCCCTCCTCGCGATGCCGCCATGCTGCCAAGCACGTGAGCAGCTGGTGGAGCCACGTCTATCCACATAGCGTACGAAGAGGAGGATGAGCGCGTGGTCCGGCACGCCGGCGAGGAGGAGCTAGCATGTCATTGTTGTCTCCGCCTGCATGGAGGAGGCGCACATGGTGGTTGTCGTGGCGGAAGCAGGTCGCGCCCGCGCCGAGCCCGCAAACCGGGTGCGGACGTGGAATCTACCTTCGATACCTTGAATGCCATGTGGATCCTGCAATATGAAGGAGCAATTTGGGTCAGTCGACTCTTGTGAGCCGTTGGATGCAACATGGATGGCCAGAAGGGCTTCTTCAACCTCCGAAATTGATGCAGTGTTCATCTTCTCTCTCACGCATCGAGCCGCCAGCCTGCCACACGCCTAACCGCCTGCCGCCGCCGCCCCGCCCTCCCCTGAACCGCCTGCCACCGCCATGCTGCCCCCACCCCGCCATCCGTTTAACCCCGGGCATGATCCATTTTTTCCGACGAACTGCATTCCACACCCAACACTCATAAGATAGATCATGGGCACCCTGCCACCCTAATCTAGATACTAGGGTAGCTTCTCTGTCGTCTTCTTCCTTCGCTCCGTCAAACTTCTTTCACAAATCGACTGACCCAAATTATATTACTAGTATGAACATATTAAGTACAGTAGGAACACGAAGATACGAGTGGTAGTACCAACTACAAGAAGAACAATAGTAAGACATACTAGTACTACTGTACGTACTAAAGAGTTCAAGTAATGAGAAAGAACATAAACATAGTTCTGGTGGGGGCTCAGCACAACAAACCCCTAAAATAAAACTAAGCACCTAGTCCGCTTGACATTGCAGTAGAACCAGGATGAGCGACGCCACTGCCACCTTACTCGGAGTCTGAGTCCACATCCTCGGATTCTTCCTCCTCCCTCTTCCTCTTTGCCGATGCTTCTTTGCTTGAACCAGACACTGGGCTCTGCTTCTTCATCCAACCTTTGTAGATATTTAAACAAAGGTAGGCATCCATTGCTGCGTACAGGATGTGATCTTCATCTATTGTCTTCGACTCCCATGCATGATGATACTCATGGTGAGGTTTCTTCTGTTGAGCGTACGAAGGATGAATCATGGCTGCTGCCAGGGTCAGCATTGAAGGCTGAGAGGAGGGAACCAAGCTTGCCTTCTGGAGATCGAAGGGCTGGCCTACAATGAGGCCTATCCAACCCAGGACAATCCTGTTGTTAGTAAAGTCTACAATAATGAATTTCACTCTTTCTTCCTTGAGGAAGTTCTTAAAATCCTGGCACTCAACGTCGGCATGGCATATGTGGTAGACCAAGCACATGTTATGTACGCAAACCTAGATCACGGCGGGCTTCTTCTTCTCTGCCTCCTTTAGAATCTTCTCACTTTCCAGGACTGTGGTGTACTCAACATCTAGCCCAGTGACCCACTCATCCTTTGAAATGTTGAACATGTGTAGGAAGCGAGCAAGGGATGCTTTCACCGTCGCGGATCTAAGGGTGTAGATGACGATGAAATCATCACCGATGATGGCTCTAACCTGGTACTCAACAGCGATCATGGAGATTTGGAAGGCCGTGGATTTTGGAGGCGGGTTAGGAGAAGTTGAACTGGTGTAATGTGAAAGGACAGGACGACTGGGAGCGAACTGTTGTAAGTTAGAAGATGGGGACGAGTAGGGCGTGCGAACGGTGTCAGGTTGTTGGCTTGCCAGGTGGATAAACGGCTGCATGCCCCCCAAAGAGTTCTCGAGTACTATGCGGGACCCACTAGATGTCATGTCTACTAGACCCATATCGTAGGCCTGACGGTATAGCTTCTGCGTGGTCGCACGCCATGCCGACGCGTGGATGTAACTTCACTTAATTCCGTCAACCGTCGCGCCTCCCACGACCTTCGCCTCCCTCACGCGGTCGCGCCCTTTGAGGCTTTGACCGGCAATAAATGAGCAATTTTTTTGCCTACTCCGCATGCATGATACTCCCTCTAGTCCTTTTTACTCCGTTTAAGATTTGTGTCAAGTCAAAGTTTGCAAAGTTTTTGACCAAATTTATACTAAAAATATCAATATCTACAATACCAAAAATATATTTTATGAAACTATATTTTATAATGAGTATAAAAATATTGATTTGACATTGTGAATATATGCTACCTCCGATGGCAAGTCCATGTCTCTATGCACACACATCTCAGTCGTTGGTTCCAAGTAGATCGAACGGCTCATGTTGTCCAGAGGCAGACAAACCATCACCACCAACTGAGATTTTTATAGGAGTATATATATAAGTATATATATATAGGAGCATATAGATATAGAGTAGAAAATAGAGATAAGAGTCAAGATAGAGACTAGAGACTAGTCATATTCTCTTTAGGCTACTCATAGTAGAAAGTATCAAATACTAGTATCATGTGCATGATACTAGTGTATGAGACTGGACTACCTTTATAGTGCCATGCATGACACAAAGTATTATAGTATTTAACATGATACAGTATCTACCTATGTTACTCTAACCCCCCCTCTCTTCCTTAATTCTTTGCCACGTCAGCATGTTTGCTATTCCCGTGGGCATGATACCAGCTAGTACCACATTACCACCACTATGGCCAGCCTTAATCATCGCATGCAATAATTTAGTGCACCTTGAAAACTGAATGCCTGCTTGACTCTCCTTCTCCCTCCCCCCGTGTGGAAAAAATCTGCATGCATGACTCTCCTCCCCCCACACTCGTCCAATCTGTTGTGACCAGCAATATTTCCACCCCTTCCCTCCCCCATAATTTATTCCAACAAATATGCCCACGTAGCTGTTACGTTAGTCACACAACATATCTTATTAGACGCTGCTTCGGTTGCTTAACTGCAGGTGCATTGGGTCACTGACTTGTGGGCCCAACAGGCATCTGGCCCACATGTCAGTGACGCAACTGCACCTGCAGTTAAGTCACTGAAGCTCAGTCCATATCTTACGTAGGTTTGCCATTGCTCGCTATAAATAATGCGCCTCCAACGGCATTCAGAAGAACGCTCACGTTCATCGCTATCACCTCCCTCTCCCTATCACGTCGACCACCATGGCATCACCCCTCCCAAGCCCTAGGCGCCCTCGCTGCACCACGCGGATGGTCACGCGTCGCTGTTCCGTTCCTCGCTGCCACTAGTCGAGGAGGACATGTCGGTGTTCGGCTCCTCGTCGCGACGCGTCTAGGTGGACGGGTCGGCGTTCCCAATCTCGCAAGCATGCGCATCGGAGGATGCGTCGGCTCCCCGCTACGAGGAGAACGTCGTGCCGCCCGCCGATCCCCCCATCCTTGAGGAGCTTTGGAAAGAAATGGATGTCGCCTTGTGGGAGGCTTTGCCTCTCGCAGAGTGCGCCGAAATAGAGGCGGAAAAGGAGGCCAAGGAAGAGAAGCGCGCTGATGGTGTCCTAGACTAGGGGGTACTCACCACGTCATCTCCTGATCTGTTAGATTGGGCCGAGGACCCCCATGGCCGTATACTCATGGGCCAGTTCGGACAGCTGCCGCATACATGGAAGATTCCACAAGACTTGGTGGTCAAGACAAGGACTCCTCCCCACCAGCGTATTCGTCTAGGACTCTTGTTATCCTAGGCCTTCGGTGCATTATATAAACCGAGGCCAGGCTAGTCGATAGATATATACATACAATCATACCATAGGCTAGCTTCTAGGGTTTAGCCTCTCCGATCTCGTGGTAGATCAACTCTTGTAATACCCATATCATCAAGAATAAATCGAGCAGGACGTAGGGTTTTACCTCCATCAAGAGGGCCCGAACCTGGGTGAAACATCGTGTTCCCTGCCTCCTGTTACCATCCGCCTTAGATGCACAGTTCTGGACCCCCTACCCGAGATCCGCCGGTTTTGACACCAACACACGCCGCGGGGCAAGCTGCCTGGCAGGCCTATGTCACGTCCGAGAGAGTCAGGCAATTGGCTCTTTGGAAGAAGGCTCGTGCGAGGGTCGTGAGGGTGGCAGAGGATGCCCGTGCAAAAGCCTTGAGTGCAGTCGGGCCCAAGCGCCTCATCTACGCTTGGCGGTACGTGGACCGAGTGCACGCTTCTAGCGAGGAGTACCTGTTGGCGCCGGATCACCACACCGATGAGATCGTGCTCGCCCGCCGGCAAGTCGCCAATCAACACCTCGCGAGTTGCAAGTCTGAGGAAGAGGCGTTGTGTCGGCGCGCTGAGAAACGGCTGCGCACCAGGGCACTCGTGGCGCGCCGCAAGCGCTCCTGCAAGCGCCGTGGATTTGATTAGGAATATAATTTAGTTTCGTCAGGAGATCTCATTAGTTTTGGGGCGCAAATGATAAATCCCGAACGTTCGGGAATTATTAGCATCCTTAATTAAGTATGTAAAAGGAAAAGTTTGGAAACCTTGTGTATCCGTACGGATTTTGTAAGTACGTGCATATAACACAACATTTACTATATACTATCGCACTACACGTCTCTCTCTATACATGCTCGCAGACTGTGCTACTCCCTCCATCCAGGTGAATAAGTCATCTTTGGTTGTGCACCGTGACCAAGAAGGAGGGAATACTTATACACCTAGACGAAGGGAGTACTACTATTACTTAAGTACGTGCAAATGCACGTTTTAACATTACGATGCAGTTTTTGTAAAAGTAGAAAAACAGCACTAGTGAAGCTTGTGAAACGATTCAGTGCAAAACAAATGCAAAAATGCTCGTTTGATTGTTTACTTTTAGCTTCATTCTCTGTGGTTATTTCTCTATCATACTTTCTACGGAGTATCTCACTGGTCGGGAAGGCATGAAAATTCCCAAACCGCTTCCTACACCATGTATCGAATTTTTTGCCTAACAAGTTGTGCCATGCAATTGGTATTCCAACTTGAGTACTACTACTAGGAGTACCAGGGGTCAGTTCTTTTAGGCTTCTAGATTAGTAATCGCATAACTACTACCTACGTCCTGGTTTATTGGTCCCCATTGTAATCTGTGTCAAAATTTGACCATAAATTTAACTAATGAAATGTTTGTGCATGTCACATGCACAAACATTTGATTAGTTAAATCTTTGGTCAAAATTTAGCACAAATTACAATAGTGATGAATAAACCAGGACAGAGGTACCTTAATGTTACTCTCCACTGTGACTAGTCTTATGGGAAAAGCTGGGGAAGAGACGGCTTATTTTTTAAGCCGCCAAAAGAACTGGCCCTAGGAGTAGTAGCTAGGGATCGAGTGTGTTAGATGAATCGGAGAAAGTAAATGCAGAGAGATGAAATGCAAAAAAGATGGAGGAATGTGATGGTTGTTTGTCCATTTATTTTACCAGGCCACTTATTACTGGGAGTGGTGGGATTTTGTGATATGAAGGCTTTACTGCCGTGCCACGAGCGGGGTGAGAATCCCGTGCAGCACCGCCCTCCACACTAGTACTACATCAGTCATGGTTTATTAGTCCCCCATTGAATTTGACTAAAGATTTAACTGACAAAAATGTTAGTGCATGTCAACAAAAACTATACCGTTGGATTCGTATTTGAACATAGTTTTCAATGATATAATTTTAGGTGACATGCATGAGCATTTATCATACTATATATAATGTTACTCCCTCCGTCTAGGTGTAAGTCACCTTACGAAAATCAGATATTCCCAAAACACTTAGGCGCAATGCATTAAATTTCGTCCTTGTTCCCCTCCCTCACTGCCTCGTTCATCAGCGAGCAAATTTTCTGGCTGAACCACGCGGGGGAGGAAGTTAATGCTAGAGAGAATGACCGACCTATGCATGCAGAGAAGGAACACGTTGATTAGGGGAGGGTTGACCCCAGTTTGCATCCACGTCAATGCGCCTGCATGGGTTGGCTGAAACGGCAGCCCTATTAATTAGGGATTCATTTCTAATCTCCGTTTGGTTTAGGAGGAAAAAAGTAGCGTGATGATTGGACGAATTTTTGGTATGATTCCTTGGCCTCTTCCAATCCGCAGCCACCTAGGTCCCGCTGCTCCACCTTAGGTGACTTACACACGTAGACGGAGGGAGTATTTAAATTTTTGGTCGTACTAATCTATAGTAAGGCGCCTGTGCGTTGCACGGAACAGTGAAATGCATTGATCGGGGAGTTGTTTATTTTGACAAAGGATGTGGGGGTCATCTCATGTGTAACGGGTATCGATAGGTTTCTTCGGATATTATTTCATCTCTAGAGCTCACAAACATCCGGGTGAAATAGATAAAAAGTGTCTTTTGCAAACAAAAGCATTCAACTGTTCAACCTGCATCCAAAACTTGTGAAGAAATAACACTTATTGTGCTTTGCAAGAAATGATCTTTAAGAATTAGTTTTTGAGTATCGATTGTTATACATGTTGGCTACAGATGGCATGGCACTTTCTTATAGTCAACAGTTGGCTATACTATTAAGTATTAACCATGCTCTTATACACCTAGACGGGGGGATTAAATCAGGATGACTTGGAAGGGGGCAGAGGAGATGTAAGAAATGGTTCATCATAAGTCTTTCACCAGTACTATAGTAAAAATTCTTAGTTAATCTCATAAATGGCAAGCGAGAACTCTAATGGAGCAAAAGCATACATAGAAGATTCTAGACTAAACCATAAATGGATAAACTTTTATTCAAGCGCGATACTCTAATAGAGGAAGATCATGCATGGAAGGTTCTATACTATATAAATAAGAAGTCTCCACATGCTTAGACATCGGATTACATTGAGCGAAGACTAATGATCATCATTTAACTTGGTCATGCATATGTCCAGGTGAACCTCCTTGGAGTCCCCGTGCACCATGTTAGGGGGGGTCATACCACGCGTCTTCCATGTCCACATCGGCGGGAAGGTCCCAGCTCGGCACAGTCCTAGTCAATGTCATGGAGTCGGTGTGGGCGCCCATGTACCTCTGAGGGGCAGTAATAGTGAGTACCACCCGTACATCGGCCTTGTGTCAGTGTCAGCGTCAGCGGTGTTTTCCCTGACGCACACTACAGAGATGAGGCAGCGGCCTGCGCGGGCCTCGCCGGTGCCCACAATCAAGAGGAAGACGCTGCCGTCCTCCTCCGAGAATAGTAGGCGGCGGTGATCCTCCAACTACTCCGGCACGGCGAACGGGTAGCACGTCTCGTACTTGATGTTCTTCGCTGCGGGCCAGTAGTGATAGATGGACGCTTGCGTGAGGTGATGCATGATGCTTGCCGGCGAGCCCCAAAATAGCAACAGGCACTCATAGCAGTAGATGAAGGGCTCATTGGAGGCATAAACGAGGCCGTCCATGGAACGGGAGTGGCTGTAGGGGACGTTGCGCCAGTTTAATATATGAGCAAGTCACTACGAGATTTAATCTGAATCAGCACAAAATAAATCATGACAACTATAATAGAGATTAAACTAATCGTGTGGACCAGCATAGTAGATGAACATATCGAATCTAGGACATAGACTAGAAACATGAATTCTATCACAATTTCGGACAGGAAGAACAGAAAACACATACGGTCCAACGGGAGCAGCACCGTTGGCGTTGAGGTTGTCGCCCATGTCATTGAGGAAGAGGTTGCCGAGGTCGGGGAAGAAGTCGTCGCTGCCAGCAGTCGCACGATTGCGCTCCCCAAATTTCAACAGCACCCGCCGAATGGAGTGCCGGAGGGAGTGGCTGTAGGGGACGTTGCGGCCGCCGAATGGAGCGCAGGAGTAGCACACAAAGCAGTAGATGGTGCTCCTCCATAGTCTCTATCTCTATTCTGATCTCTATCTCTACTCTTATCTCTATCTCTACTACTCTTCTTTCTTTTTTATAATATACTAGTATCTGTCAAATCAAATAGTATTGCGCCACCTGCTGCACGCCCGGCTGAACACGCCTCCTCACCTCCATCAAACGCCTCCGTTAAACCTGCATGCAAACCAAGAAACCTACTCCGGCCCACGGGAGGAAATTTGCAGGTTGCTGTTGGAGAATAATAGAGTCACGTCCAATCCATTTGAGTTAATTGTGTGTATGATTCTCCCTCTATAAAAAGTTAATTGCATCCTTAATCATCTATTCTAAGTACTCTATGGGTTCCACTGTCAGTACAGTGTACATGACTTGCAGGCTGGCTACAGATTCGTACAGAAAGTTAAAAAGAAACAAAACCATCCTTAATCTTGTATTCTAAGTACTCTATGGGTTCCACAGCCAGTACAATAGTGAAAGAAGTATATAATAAAAAAAATATAAAAAGCTAAAGTTTAGGACATAATTCGAACTCAGGTCATCGCGCTGTGAGCATCCGGCCTGGACCAGTACACCAGGTGTTCATGCAAGAGATAAACCTTTATAGCAATGAGCCCGTCCGTTGAAATGGATCCAAAGTAGAATAATACATATTCACAAATTTGAAAGAATATAGTTTAGTTTTGATATACATATCACTAAAAATATCTTATGTTTTAGTCCAAATATATTCTTTGGGCTATTTTGATGAGGTAAGGGAGGAATGTGGTTGGTTTCAAGATACTAAGCAGTTTTGTGTAAACTGGAGCAAAGAAGTGGGAATTGTTGCAAAAGGCCACAACTTACATCACAACCATTAGATGCAGATCTAACTGTCAGAAATGATGGATGGCAGACACACCATTATCACCAACTGAATCTTTTATAGGAGTAGGAGTAGAGAAAAAACTGAGTTGGTGATGATGGTGTGCCTGCCATCTTATAATATAGACCGTCCGATCTATATCAGACGGATAGAAAGCAAACTATGACAATTTTACAAAAGATACTCGCACCTCTGTTCACATTTACAGATAAGGCCTTGCCTCGTTCATCCTTATCTCCCACATCCTCATTGCTGAGCAATTAAAAAAGGAAGTCTCTGGAACAATCTGGCATGGTGGCCATTGCCGGCGCCGTCCATCCCCATGCCTCCACCAAGTCCGACCACCAGTCACCACCACGCCCCATTCCTCCTCACCTTATCTATCATCTTTCTCGAGATATTATTTTTTGATGAAATGGTCGAGATACCATTTTTCTGATAAAATTCTCGAGATATCATTAGTTTTTACACATGTGATTACTCCTGCATGGGTCAATCACAACAGGTGTTTTGTAAAAAATGCATCTTGATGTTCCGTGCAATGCACGAGCATCTTGCTAGTTTTTTGCATATAATTCCAAACACCACATAGACACGGTCTTTGACCATTTTACAACTATGTTAGTATCATTGTTAGTGGTCAGCCGGTGCAAGTTATAGCCCCGGGTGTTTTAACCTTTTTTAGTAATGATATCTAGCGATTGGTTGCCATGAGCTCAATCCTGGCAAATCCCACGTAACCGTCAGGTTTCCATCCGACGGTGGCCTGTTTTTAAGCTATAGTATTTGACAAAACCTCCACCATTACACACGTACTGTAACTGCGTCGCGGGCTTTTGCAACTGCCATGTCTCCCAGTGAATGTTTGCTGGGGATTGGATTTAGCACCGATGGCGGTTCGTAGTCATTCCACGCTCGAGCATTGAAGTTTGTAACTATTTTATATTAGAATATACTACTCCTCCGGTGCTAGTAGTAGAGCAGAGTCCTACTCCACTACTAGGGCATAGTAGTAGGTACTGTAGGGAGTACCAGTACTGTGATCACTCAAGCAAGTTGTATGGCATCGATATGACCCTACCCTACTAGTATGTGTCTCGTAAGTCAAGCGGCGTGCTGTAGTCATCATCACCTGTCCACTTCCCGCTGAACATATTTGCTTCTCCATCTTTGTCCGCACATAATCATCAAAGCTTCCATCGCCACTAAGGCGCCTCCCCCTCTTCCGAAACCCAAGCACTAATAATGGCAAAACTGAGCAGCGTCCACCGAAAGAGTGGCTGGAATTCGCTCCCCATAGAGGTAATCATGCTCATTGTTTCGCGTGTGGACATTCTCAGTACCATGCTGCTTGCCGCATGCTCATCGGGGTTGTACCGTTTACTCAAGGCCCTCGGGCCGGAGCTTTTTAAGCCAGCTCCTTTCTTGATGATGTTGACTGAATCTTCAGAAACGGCGTGTCAGCAGCATAACGATCATAGGGTGGCGAGCATCAACCCCCTTGATTCCAATCCGATCCCCGTCACCCTCAACTACATTAATGGTATGTAGTGGGTCAGCATGAACACGTCTTGGATGGTGTTCGTCGACGGTCGTGGCAGCTAAATGCTCGTGGAGGTCTACACTCGGTGATTGATCCCCCTTCCTTCGATTGACACTGCACTGCTGTAACACCCACGATGCGGCTATATCTCCCACTTGTCAGAGCACGACTTAGAGGCCTAATCGCATTGTAGGCAATGTCGCAAGAGGGGTAATATATACACATCCCATGTACTAAATAAGAAAGAGGTACAGAGTTGGATTACAATCGCCACTTCACACAATACATGAATATAGCATTACATCATCCAGATACAAACAAGGTCCAACTACAGAACCAAAATAAAAGAGGACTACCCCTAATGCAAAAGATCCCCGATCGCCCCGACTGGGCTCCTCTACTGATCAACTGAAAACGAAACAACACAAAGACCGAGATCTTCATCGAGCTCCTCCTTGAGCTCGGTTGCGTCACCTGCATGGTTTCATCGGCACCTGCAAACTGGTTTTGGAAGTAAACTGTGAGTCACGGGGACTCAGCAATCTCACACCCTCGCGATTAAGACTATTTAAGCTCATGGGTAGGAAAAGGTAGTGAGGTGGAGCTGCAGCAAGCGCTAGCATATATGGTGGCTAACTTACGCAAATGAGAGCGAGAAGAGAAGCAAAGCACGGTCGTGAACTAGAAGTGATCAAGAAGTGATCCTGAAACTACTTACGTTCAAGCATAACTCCAACACCGTGTTCACTTCCCGGACTCCGCCGGAAAGAGACCATCAGGACTACACAAGCGGTAGTTGTATTTTAATTAAGTTAAGTGTCAAGTTTTCTACAGCCGGACATTAACAAATTCCCATCTGCCCATAACCGCGGGCACGGCTTTCGAAAGTTCAAAACCCTGCAGGGGTGTCCCAACATAGCCCATCACAAGCACTCACGGTCAACGAAGGATATTCCTTCTCCCAGGAAGACCCGATTAGACTCGGAATCACGGTTACCACGGGTCGTCTACTTAAGGCCTTCCCAAGCCCTCCTCTCTGCTCCATTTTCTCCCTCTCTCTCCCATGCACCCCCTGGACCAATCCGCACCTCCTCCCATGCCCTCCAACCTCGTCCATGGCCGGAGTAGAGCCGCCGACCGCCGCCTAAATTCTCGTCGTCCGGGCCCCTCCTCCCCACCTATGGGTTGCTTTGCATCTCCACTGCCCCCCGGAGCCCCCCCCGCACTCCGGTTACTCCTCCCGACGGCCAGAGCACCATGTACGCCGTCGCCGTCGGCCATGTCCGCCATGGACGGTGCTCTCCTTGACCAGGTCCTCCCCGGCATGCATGTGACCCGTGGCTGGACAGGCCTCTCTGCGCTGGTCACGACGGTGTGCAGAACATCGCCAGGGGCACTCTGTAGCCCCGGCAGTCCTCGGCGAGAGCTGCTCCTTCCCGCGGCCGAAGCGCGCACGGGAGGATGAAGACAGTCTGTCGCTGGGCCCCGCGCGTCAGCGACCCAGCGGGCGGCCCGTTCGTTTAAGTGGAGACGGCTTCGACCAGATTCCCTTCCCTTGCTTGAAGGCGCACCGCCATGAATACGCCTTCGACGTCGGCATGGCCGAGCCACTGGGCCAGCCCAGTGCGCTGCGGTGCTAAATTGCGCCCTGTGCACACTTTAGGTATAACCCAAATCTTTTTCTTTTCTAGTGAGCTTCTAAAATCCATAGTTAATTCATTTCATGCCCAAATTTGATGATTCAAATTTCCAGTGACTCCATAAATCATGATCTACCTTTTGGTGCAACATGCACATTTTTGCAGAACAACTTGCTTCACACAAATTAAATAAAATCCCATTTTCCATTTCTGTGATGAACTTTAGAAAATCACAGAGAACTCATATTTGATCCAAATGCCATGATTCAAATTTCTAGATACATCTAAGTTCATAACTTAGGTTACCAACATTTTTCTTAATACTTTCTGTGCAACATAGAATGATGAGCCATTTCTTCATATTTGTCAACTTTGCAAATTCATAGGAAAATCATTTGAACTCCAAATCCAGTGAAACCAACTCCTAGATGCTTCTAAAATCATGCCTTGTTAAATGGGTGCCCTTACTCATTTTTCAAAAATATATTTCTGTACACTTCTTGCAAATCCATTAATCTCTTGATTCCATTGTATTGAAATCTTCAGAAATATTCACTGATCCAATCCCAATGAAACCACTCTTGTTATTTTTCATATAACCAGAGATGTCCCAGAAAAGTCAAATTCATATTTTTGGAGCACTTTTATTTTATGCCTTTTTGTGTTGCTTATTGTGTTTCTTTCCGACGTTAGTTGACGAAGTAGACGGCGTACCTGGAGATGGACCAGGAGCGATGAAGACTTTACTAAGCCAGGCAAGCAGCCCTTTGACCATGTCTCTGAAACCCTTTTTATGCATGTCATATAGCACTTTATTATTGTTGCATCAGAATCATGATGAGATGGTAACCACTTTGGTGGGTTGCCCTCGTTACTTCCTTGTTGATACTTGCATTGTGCATGACCCTACCTTCCTATGAGGGTTATGCTGGTGGGAGTAGATAGGATGCTAAAGTAGTTGCCAAGCAAGTGGGACAGGGTATATGCATGGTGATGGGGACAAAAGTGTTCTCAAAGACTTTTTGAAAACCCCGTCGGGTGCCACTTATACCCGAGGGAGATGCTGAGCTAGGTAACCACTTGATGAAGAAGTGGTGTACGGAGGCAAGTGAGTGTGTTGTTTTCGAAAACAGATTGGTTTAAGTTGCGACTGTTACTCCAAACTTACATGCGCAACCACTCTACCCTTATATGGGAAAGGGTATTATTGATTACCATGTTCATGATAACATGGATGCCCGCATTACTAGTGACGGGAGTGGCGTGGTCACTCTTGGGACGGTGTCGTGCAAGGTAGGGAGGCCATAACTGTTTTCACGGGGCACCGGACACACTATTGGTACCCCGTGATTGTGGTATGTGATGAATATGGGAGCATGGCTCCACAAAAAGAATTTATTGTGTGACAATGTTCGGCACGGGGGCTGCTACCAACCGAGTGGACTCCTTGTTAGTCACGGCTAGGGAAAGGTAGTGATCGGGTGCTTACCCCGGGTACTTGAGGTACCGCGGGTCATGGATGACACGGAAGTTCCAAGGATCTTGTGGGTAAAGTGTGCAACCTCTGCAGAGTGTAAAACTATTCGAATAGCCGTGTCCATGGTCAAGGAAAGCTGGGTAACCACTCTTGGGCTACGTCCACATGTTTACAAACTAGTGTGTGTGTTTGGATAAGTGGGAAGAACTACTTGGGTCAAGTCAAATGACTTGACATGATTCAGTTGGTTTGATGCCCACTCCATTTATGTTGATATTTGTAACCAGTCCCTATGGTTACTTTTGAATTCATATGATGCATGTTTTACCAGTTGTTGAACATGTCATAGCATAATAAAATTAGCTTTCTGCAAAATTTACCTATGTCATGCATTTTTGTATCTTGAACCAAAACATGGGTTGCTTGCGAGTACATTCAAGGTACTCATTGGCTTGCCACTGGTTATTTTATTGGCCAGCCATGAAAGAACATGAATATGAGGAAAAGTTCTTTGGTGACGATCATGCGAGCTAGGACACTTCCCAGTCAGAATGCCTATAGGTTTAAGGCAGATGCCATGGGTCCAAGTTATCGACGAAGATTTCTACTGCGATGTTATTGTCAAGACTTGACCATAATGGTCATAATTTTTGTAAGATGGTATGTATGGATGTAAGGCTCTTATTATTCAGCTTCTGTGTGTTCAGTGAGCATTGATCTCTGGGATCATTGTACATGTGCATTTGGTGATCACGACTTATGAGTCGGGGTCCCCACAGAGCTGGTATCAGAGCCATCTTGACTGTAGGAAGCCTTAGTTAGCATGGTCGTTAGTTAGGGTAAAGCTATTTTCAAAACTACTACTAATTTCCAAAACTATCTGTACTTCTTTTCCCTTTTGAGTTTTTCGAAAACTAGGATATGTTTTCCTTATTGATCTCTTCGCCTTCAAAAACTTTTGCAAATGGTCGCTAGTACCCTTATGCCCTTGACCACTCGATTCCTTGTAAACCTCGTGGATAACCTAGAAGGAAGACGCCTTGCCAGACATTTGCCCACATCTTCTGAACACAAGTTTGGTGACACCACGACAAGACAGAAGGCACCTTCTCGAGGAATGAGGAAACCAAGACTCCGAAGATGGTGACACTCTCAGCACTACCAGGATGATGCAACCTTGTCCCATGATGATCAGAGCATAATGCATGCAAGGTCATGATATGCATCACTAATAGAGCAACCCTGTCCTTACAGTTGTTGTATCGGTAACCACTGATGGATGAGAACCTCACCATTTGGGCCGCCTCACTATAGTGAGCAGGAAAACGGTTCTCTTCATCCCCCGCTCTTGGAGTCGATGTTGTCATCAATGTAACCGACAGGTTGGACCCCTACTATGCTTTGTTAATGTCCTTGCGTAAAGGATTGCTTATGTGTAACCCTTGATTCCTTAGAAGGCAAAAGGGGTCGTCATGATTAAGAAGACAACAGAAGACCGAGTCAGTGCCAGCTACGAGGAACCACCTTCACCCTCTCAGCTCATCAAGCGAGAGATTGTTGAAGATTCTTCCGGCTCAACCCATATCGTTTCATCGAACAACTACAAGAGACGTACCGACACCTGAGGAAAACCCAGAAGACTGCACGGGACACAAAGCAAGCATGACTATTGAGTTCGAGAACCCCTAGGGTAGGATGAGTCATGTACCCCCTATGCGTAGTCGAGTCTGTATGATGGTTCGAATAGAACCATGATTGTGTGTTGCTTGTTTTTATTTGTTTGTGTTTTGATATCAGTCGCCCTTTTGCCCTAGGAAACAAGTACGCGACTATATCACCTTCCTTATCTTAATGCTTGCATTTGGCCCTTTTGGCACCTGTTTCTTTGCACATGCACTATAGAACCCCCTTTTAGGCATTCCCCTCCTTTATGCTACTTTTCTCTCTCATCCCTCCCATCAACTAAAGAACAGCAAGACAAGATGCACCAAGGATTCCACCTCGGCAACCAACTAGCACTGAAGACTTTTGCTACAGCCTCCTCGGCCAAGTGTGTCGGTGTACAAAAGTAGGGGTCCTTTTTGTACCCATTTACTTGTGCGCAGGCAGTCGCAGCCACATGCCTGCGGCCGCGCTTGGTGGGACAGAAGAGGAAGCAAAGACCCAAGACTACCAGACCCGTGCTCGAGGCCAGAGGCATGAAAAGCAGAGGGGCGGCAAGGTGAAACTCCCCCGACAAGGCCCTTGCCGGGGCAACTTGCCCAACACCAACAAGGCCGCCACCCTTGAGTCTAAGAGTCCCGATGCCATCAACCACATTGGAACCAAGGCTCGGGAGGCCCCTCCATGGTGGCATGCAGATCTTTGTGAAGACAAAGGGCCTGCAAGGCCTAGATAGGAACCAAGAAACAAGACAACAGCAAGGCTCCTTGTCGAGGATGCCCACGAGGCCCCGGCAAGGCTTCTGCCAAAGATACTCACGAGGCCCCGGCAAGACTCTTGCCAAGGGCGCCCACAAGGCCCCGGCAAGAACCTTGCCAGGAAAATCAGCAAGACCACGGCTAGGCCTTGCCGCCCCGTCGCCACCCTAGCTCAGCGGCCGACCCACCAACTAAACAGGTACCCACGTGGCAGTACGTGGCTCCCAAGCCAACTATTCAAGCACCTACGTGCTGGCATGCAGACCTTCGTGAAGACCCTGCCACCACGCCAGCTTAGCAGCCTACCAGCCTACATGGCACTACATGCCTCGTTGGCCTGGATGCGTGTTGGAGCAAGGCGAAGCGGCGACGGACTAGACGGGCTTTGTTGCCGTCCCCGATAATGCAAGAGGACACCTAAGTATCACATTTAATGCGTTTTCTCCTATGATGTCAGACGATAAACTCGACTACTGTACTACTTTCCACATATTGTATGGCACCATGGTAGCCCCTTTGACTATAAAAGGAGGCCCGCGCCGTACTATGAGAGGATTCAGACTTTTCGGACCCTGCACGCTTTGTAGCTAGTCCAAGAACACCAGATAAACACAAACCAGCTGGAGTAGGGTATTATGCACGATTTGCGGCCCAAACCTGGATAAACTCCCCCGCGTTGATCTTCTCAATCCGCTCTTTCCACAACCCCGCGCCCGCCAACCGTAGAAGGGATTCGCTGTGATCCCATAGGTGTCATTCTCACCGACATCTTTGGCGCGCCAGGTAGGGGGCGCAAGCTGTGAAATCCGGTTGTGTAGTCAACTTATCGACTCCTTCGTTGTGATGTCTCAAGAGGAGAAGGCGGCCTCAATCAGCTACGCTCTGGTGCCGTCTGCAGCCGCAACGACCATCCGCATGGTCGTAAAAAGCTAAGTCACGCACAACCTTGAGCATTCTTCTTAATATAAGGTTATTCACCTCGAAAGATCTTGCTCTTTGTACGGAAAACCTGCCCGCAATGGGACCCTTCCGCTATTGGTAACGTCCTTGTTTTGTTTCGAGTCCGCTCAACAGTTCGAGCGGCCGCGCTAAGAATGGTGAGGTGACCTGCCCGCTATTAGCAACATCCTTGTTCTGTTTCTTGTCCGCTCAACAGTTCAAGCGGCCGCGCTGAGAGCGGCAAGGTGGTTTGTCCGGCAGGAAACGTGCCCCAACAGGCTGCTAAGGATCCGTCCTCAAAGCGCCATAGCATGGGTTTACGCGTCGGCGAGCCTATCCTACTGGGCATAGGGTGTATACATACAAAGAAAGATCAATACAGGAAGATAGCGTGTTTCATCTTAAAGTACTGCAGAGTTATATTACATCAATAATTGCTGCGGTTCTAACTTAAGATAAAAATTGTCTTGGTCATGAACTCGCAGCGGCAATGAGAAACGGGGTGGCTAGTCCTGGCGCTGGCCCTCCACTCTCTGGACTCCATTGACGCAGCTGATGATGGGCTTGATACGCTCTCTGAGCGCCGCGAGGTCCATCCCTTCCGGCAAGCTCTCCAGTGCGTCAGCAAAGTCGACGCTGGGATTCCAAAACGCCACCTTGGTGAGTACCTTGGTCAGGGCGCCCTGGCAGAGCCTCCGGGACTCGTTGGCCAGATAGGCTACTCGATTGGAGCGGAGTCGCTCCAAGGCTTCGAGGACACCCTCGAAGAACAGGGTCATCCTGGCGTTGGGTCTCACGTTCGGCTCCTGGGAGTACGTGACATTCTGTATCCCCATTGCAGCCAGCTTCATGGTGATCCTGTCGGCGACGTCGATGAGGCGGCTGATCTAGAGGTTTACGCCCTACGCGTACTCCTTGTGCTCGGTGGCGTCATTCCTCCACAGCTGCTTCTCGTCCTCCAGGACCTTGTTCAGGGTCACTTCACGAGCCCCGGCCTCCGAAAGCTTCCCCTCCAAGCCGTCCAGCTTCAACTTCAGATCGTTGATGGAGTCGTTGGCCTCAGTGAGCAGCTTGTCCTTGTCGGAGATGGCGACCCGCGCATCCGCTAGAGTGTGGTTGGCCACGTCCCTCTCCTCCGTTAGCGTCGAGGCTCTCTTCTCCAGCTCCTCCAGCTCCAGCTCCCTCACCTTGCCGGCATGGACTAGGGCCTGAGCATCGAGTGCCTCCTTGTGCCTCTGCTACAGCTCCTGGGTTTGCTGCGTGATGAGCTTTTCGACCTCCTCATCCTTGCCGCGGAGCATGGCAGCGAGCACCTCCTCACGAGCGGCAAGGTCCTCCTCCCGGGAGTTCAGCAGGGCCTGCTGCTATTGCCGAGCAGCTTCGTCTACGGCGTCCTGATTCTTCGCCACCTCCTGGGCCTTCTTGATATCGGCCTGCTTCAGGATGAGCTCCCGCTTGCACTCCTCCATCTAACCCTGTGCGGCCCCCAGTTCATCCCTGGCCTCGCCGAACCAAACCTGTGTCTCAGTGAGGTGCTCCTCAAAAGCCGCCTCCGCCTTGTCCACCGCCGCCATCCTGGATTTTACCTTGTCTTGGCGGGCCCGGTGGAGCGTCTGGAGCCTATGGAAGTTGGCGCTCATGGCTCGAGGAGCTTCTCCTCTTGGGAACCGCCACCGCCGGCGCTCAGTTCATCAACAACCTGAAGCCCGTCGGAGGCGAGAGCCTCGTTGTCGAACACCTCCCCCTTGGTTGCCACCCTGGTGCTCGCCATCCCTGGGAGGTGGATGAACAGGTCGTCGCCCACCTTCAAGTACTTGCCCGAGCCAGGGGAGGCAGAGGAGGAAGGTTGGTCGTCTACCACCCCCTCCCCGGCAACCCCCTTGCCGGCCTCCTCGGCAGCCCCTTGGCGGCCTCCTCAGCGGCGGCCTTGGCAGCCTCCTCAGCGATAATCTTGTTAGCCTCAGCCTCGGCATCCTTAGCGACCTCGTCGATGATGGTGTCAATATCCTCCTAGTCCTCCGAGGAAGGGTCTGGATACCAAGAAAGGGAATGAGACGGAGCCAAGATCATGGTTCGAAAAGAAGAAGAAGGAACAGGGACGGGCAGCAAAGAACTTTCCCGCACCGGGCTGGCAAGAAGTGGTGCCCTCGCCGCCAACATTCATTTCTGGGGCAGAACTACCAGCACCCAAGCTCGTCTCCTCCTCCTCTACACGCGTGGGCTCGAGGGTGGATGCCCTTGTCAAGGACGCCCCTCTGGGTGGCGTAGTCGAGGGGGGTGGCGTGTTGGGAGTGGCCCTTGGCGGCTCCTCCTGCTGTCGTTCTTCTCCTGCAAACCCGACAAGGCCAGCATCAAGAATTCACACCCTAATTCTCATCAGTGAAGGAGTCAGTGATGAACTCACGCTGGGGGATGAAGCGAGGGCTACGTCTGGGGCTGCTGTCCGGGCTGCTCTCAACTAACACCGGCATACGCGAAGTACCCGTCGGGAGCTTGTTGCCCGCCGAGGCCTTGGCCCTCTTCGCCATCCTCTGGGCCAGTGTCGCCGTGTCCCTGTGAAGATAACATCAAATCAAAATAGGATGACATGGGCATAAGGTCAGGAGATGATGGGGGGCGAAATACTTACTCGTCCTCCACCTCCTCTCCCACTGGCTTCCTCTTCCCCTTCGGGCTAAAAGATCCAAGGTCGAATTCGGCCTCCAGGGTACTGTCCAAGGGAGGGGGAGAAGGAGATGGGTTCTGGCGCCGCTTGGATGAGGAGGAGGCAGTCCTCGTCTTCTTCGCCACCGTTGCCTTCACCGTCTTCTTCGCTGTCGCGGCCTTCATCGGCCTCATCAGGCGCACGAGCTACTCCTGAGCCGGTTGTCGCTGCGCGGTCCTGCCGAGCCAGACTGGCTCGCAGGAGCTGGCCCGCCGCATGATGCGTTTCTTCCCCGTGGACGGAGGGTCGCCTGCTTCGGCTTCCTCTTCGGGCGACTCGTCGCCCGTGTCTTCAATAAGGGGGGCCCCGGCGCCGGCGCCGCAGGACTCCCCGGCGGACTCCGCCCACTGGGCGAGCTCCTTCTCCTCCGTGGCCGTGTCGGCCTCGTCCTCCATGGCACCGGCGCTGCTGGCCTCCTTGGCAAGTGCCGCTTCCGCCGCCCTGGCGATGATGTATTCCAAATCCTCGTTGGTGGTGTCGCGGATGAACAACGGCTCGTCGCGGACATAGCCCTCCGACAGGTTGTCGAAAAACTCCTGCACTTTCTCTACCGGCGGCTCAGCCCAGGCTGGGTCAAGGCCGTGCGTGTTGAAGTCCGACATCATGGCGATGATGGCGGACTGGCGAGAGTTGTTGCTCAGCAGGACCACTCCCGCCGGCAACCCAAACAGGGGCTCCTTGATGGCCTTGCCAGCCTTCGCAGCCCTGCCGGTCCTCTCAGCCCTGCCGTCGTCGTCCACATTGAGCTGGAAGAGCCTCTGATAAAAATGGGCATCCCCCAACACTGTGAAGTTATGCTTCAGGCCAGGCCGGAGCCTCATGACATCGGCCACATTCCTGAAATCCCAGGCCGGCCTCCCCTTGTTGTGCAGCGGACCGATTTGGCGACGAATGAAACCGGCCCCAATCATCTCAAGGGTGAGCCCGGCCATGGTGAGGTGATGGATCCTGGTGGTGGCGACTATGAGCTTCTTGTTTTTGATATCGAGGTCGCTCCAGTCCTTGCGGCGGGTCGGCGGGCTCTGACGAACTTGGCAGAACTCCTGCGGATCCTCCTCCCCGATCCAGAGCCACCGACCTCGCCACTCGTCCCATTTCTCCTTCTGGGACCCTCCGGGTACATGCCCTTCTCCTGGGTCATCGGGATCCAGGTGATGCACCCAGAAATGGTGTCCCTGGCTGGATGCGAGGATAGAAGTAGTGGCGGAAGAGCGCCGTGCTGGGGAGCACTCCGGCAAAGCCCTCGCAGAGATGGGCGAAGAAGGCCATGCACGCTACGGCATTCAACGTAAACTCGAGGAGGTGAAAGCCGTAGGTGTGCATGATGTCGTTGAAGAAATCAGAGAAAGGGGGGCAGATCCCGCAAGAAAAGTAAGTGACGAAGAAGGGGTACCGATTTGTGCCGGCCTTGGAGAAATCGGCAGGGATGATGTGTGTGGCAGGGTGCCCCGTCGTCTTCCTCCCCCACAGGGGCTTGACGTAGTCCCTGAGATGGACCGCATCGACCGTCGGGGGGAAATAAGTGTGTTGCGTCCGTAGCGCTACCAACTCACTCTCCAACGCCTCTTTCTCCCCGGCGTCCTTGACCACCCCTTTTCCTTTACCTGTCTTGGGCGCCATGGCGACTGAGAGGGGATGGAGGGTTAAGGGTAGTGAGGGCGCGTTGGCGGCGAGCAAAGGCAAAAGCTTGAGGAGGAAGTAGGGAGAGGCGGTTCCGAAATTGGAGAAGGCGCAGGGGTAAATGAGAAGCGCGCCTGTGGTTTCTCCTTTTTTTATGGGGAAGGCGCGGGCCGCTTCCTTACCATTTACCACGATGTGACGCAGGCATGCAGTAACCGCCCCAAGCATGACCCCCACGTCACGCATTCAACGCGGGTCATGGGGAAGCGCAACTGGCGAGGGGGTTACTACGGTAAAACTCTGCCGCACGCACGCCCGTGCACCGTTCTGGGCCTGGCCCAATAATGCTCCGTGCTTATATATGACCTAGGCCCGGGGGCTCCTATCGGTGTACAAAGGTGGGGGTCCTCTTTATACCCCTTTACTTGTGCGCGGGCAGTCGCCGCCACACGCCTGCACCCGTGCTTGGCAGGACAGAAGAGGAAGCAAAGACCCAAGACTACGAGAGCCGTGCTCGAGGCCAGAGGCATGAAGAGCAGAGGGACAAGGTGAAACTCCCCCGGCAAGGCCCTTGCTGGGGTGGCCTTCATGTCCCCGACAAGAGCCTTGCCGGGGCGACTTGCCCAACACCAACAACACCGCCACCCTTGAGTCTAAGAGTCCCGACACCATCAACCACATTGGAACCAAGGCTCGGGAGGCGCCTCCGTGGTGGCATGCAGACCTTTGTGAAGACAAAATGGCCTGCGAGGCCTAGATAGGAACCAAGAAACAAGACAACAGCAAGGCTCCTTGCCGAGGATGTCCACGAGGCCCCAACAAGGCTTCTGCCAAAGATAACCACGAGGCCCCGGCAAGACTCGTGCCGAGGGCGCCCACAAGGCTCCGGCAGGAACCTTGCCAGGAAGATCAGCAAGACCGCGGCAAGGCCTTGCCGCCCCGTCGCCACCCCAATTTAGCGGCCGATCCACCAACTAAACAGGTACCCACGCGGTAGTACGTGGCTCCCAAGCCAACTATTCAAGCTCCTACGTGGTGGCATGCAGATCTTCATGAAGATCCCACAGCCTGCTAGCCTACATGGCACTACATGACTCGTTGGCCTGGACACGTGTCGGAGCAAGGCGAAGCAGCGACGGACGGGACGGGCTTCATTGTCGTCCCCGATAAAGCAAGAGGACACTTAAGTAGTGCATTTTATGTATTTTTTCCTGTGATGTCAGGCGATAAACTCGATTACTGTACAACTTTCCACCTCCTGTGTGCCACTGTGGCAGCCCCTTTGACTATAAAAGGAGGCCCGCTGCGTACTGTGAGAGGATTCGGACTTTTCGGACCATGCCCGCTTCGTAGCTAGTGCAAGAACACCGAATAAACACAAATCAGTAGGAGTAGGGTATTACGCACAATTTGCGGCCCAAACCTAGGTAAACTCCCCGCGTTGATCTTCTAACCCGCTCTTTCCACAGCCCAGCGCCCGCCAACCGTAGAAGGAATTCCCTGTGATCCCATAGGTGTCGTTCTCACCGACAAAGTGCAACCCCGTAGAGTTACTTTTACCCCTCAAGGCTAGAAAACCCTTCCCTAGATTAACCTAAACTCACTAGTTAAGCTTTAGTAACCTTTTCACTTGGTTCATTATGGAACTAGTGGACATAGTGAGCAAGCACAATATCATCCTAAGATAACACCAGAACTAATGATGCCATAGGGAAGATCGTTTTAAGGGTACATGATTAGTAGGACTAATGAATGGTGAGGTTGTACTAGTCACCTTGAGGAATATCATGGACTCTTTGGCGGATTATGAGGATTTCATCTAGGTGGATGAACTTGGTGGGATCGTGTTAGTAAAGTAGCGTAACCTTTAGCACCCTGGAGTAAACTGGATTTAGTATAACAAGTATGATCGCAAGCTAAAATTCTTGGAAGTATAAGGATTTGACTTAGCTAGGGGATATTGATAGGAGATGGTTGACATTATGATAATGACTTGGGGAAACATGTAGGAATTCTCATAGGGGACATTAGATTTGGAATTAATAGGTGATCCTAGTGGAGTTTGGATGTTGAGAAAGTCTACATGGTTCGGAGTAAATTGGATTTAGATTGATGATTCGATCCTGATACCATGTTTCTCGGTGGACGATGAACTAGGAGATTGAATTAATTGTCGGAGTTCATTTAGGGAATCTATATATGCTTGACGTTGGAAGTTACTTGACCCCGATAATTGGTATTGGTGGACTTACTATAGTAAAGATAAGCCCTTTCGAGTATTTGGGTATTATAGGACATTAAGAGATCATGTGGAATGCCATATATATTGGATTAGTAGAATTAAAGGATCATGTAGTGATTGGTGTAGTTAATGGGCTGTTGGAGTTTATTCATAGGAAGGAAACAAGATCTTGGGTTGGTATATGACGTGTTTCCTTAGGATAGATATGCACTATCTTGAACCTTGGAAGGATAGGCTGAGCACTTGGATTGTCATGTTTAATTCAAGCTTAGCAGCTGTATGTTCTACCCATGGATTTTTTTTACATGAGGATAACCATGCATATGAGTTTGGGGATAGTTGACATGTATGATTCAGTTAGACCTCCTCTTGGCAGTCATGAGGACATGAATATCATGAGTGGTGATTGGAGTTGTCTTATACGAGATGATTCTTTCGGTAATATGATGTGATTTGTTTGAAAGGCTAGATAGAGCAATTGGCATCTCAGAAACCCTTAAGATGATAAACGTTCACCCACAAACTAGAATCCTTGAAACCCTTAAGCCCTACCAAGCAACAACATGGTCAGATCATGACCATGTGCTTTGGCTCTAGGTCGAGAACACCCTAACACATACTCAACCGTGACCACCACCAATACCCTAGCCTACTTTATGTACCTCGTGAACAAAGTCTTCACGGATTACTTGGACAGGTTGGTTGTCATCCTTATTTGGTGACCTACCTGTCTACCTGAAGACAGAAGACGAGCCATTCAACTGGTCGAGGAGCATCTGAAGAATGCCATATCAAGAAGGAAGAACTACACCAACCACCATAGTCAAGAAGTAAACTTCCGTGTCAAAGACCATGTGTGTATGAAATCTAGTCCTCTGAAATAACCAAGCATTTCCATGTCAAAGGGAAACCCACACCAAGATTTATCGGCCTCTCCAAGATCATTGCAAGACGAAGAGTAGACGGCTACCAACTAGAGTTACCACCTGAGTTACCCATAGTTTATAATGTTTTGCACACGAGACAACACCGAAAGTGTTTCGAACTTCCTAACTAGCCCGACCTCTACAAGGACATCGATCACCGAGCCATAAACCTGAAACCTGACTTACACAAGAGACCCATTAGCAACCTGGATCAAGAAGAACGTCATACACGAATCTACATCATCAAGTACCTCAAGGGTTAATGGAGCACCATTCGGAAGCAGAAGCAGTATGAGGACGTGAAGACTACCCCGGATCCAAGTTTCCGTATTCCTTTCCACACCTAGTTTGGGATTCTCGGGGACGAGATTCTTGTAAGAGGGGTAGGTCTGTCACACCTTGATTTTCATGACACAACACTTAAGAAAATAGATCATGATAAAATGTGGTTTTACAAAAACTTTCGAGTGTTTTGGACTTTGCTTGATTGGATTTTTGTTTGTTGTCTGCAAGTGCTCTAAAAATCAAATAAATACTCTAACTCCTATACTTCATGTCCTTGATCCAAAACTTTGCCCAATGATCATGCCATGTGTATAGGACATAATAGAATTTTATTACAAAAATAATTTGGCCAAAATGTATTTTCTAAATTAGGTTTTCCAAAACCCCCTGAATTGAGACTTGAACTACAAGTACTTAATGAAGGGTGTGAAAAACCTTTCAAAAATTATTTTTGACTCCTATTAGATATAGGACTCCCATAAACCACAAAATTATTATTTCAAAAGTCATTTTCCTATTTTATTTAAAGGCTTTTTCTTAAGGCCAGAAATGGTCTTTAATAGGTTAAAATTATTTTAATATTTCAAAAATATTCGAGAAAATTTAGGGAAACTCATAGGACATATATTGTCCATATATAGGAGTTTCAACCCAGGGTCATGTTCAAAATATTGGTCAAATCCTTCAAAAATCCTATCTGGACATTTCAAGCATTTGGAATATTTACAAAGGAAATATTCTCCATTAAATACAGGAAAATTCTAGCATGTAAAAAATGACCTACTTGAGGATCCTACAAAGTGTCATGTCATGGAGAACAATATAGCCCCACCAAACCCTCTCAAAACCATTTCTGTCCTTTTCCAAGTTTGAACAACTTTGCACTACCAAACATGTCCAAATGATCTCAAAATTTGTACACATGCTCAGATGCTCTAATAATTCACCTAGGCTAAGTGGCACAAGATGGAGAAGAGTACAACTTGATCGAAGTGCCTCAAAACCCTTTCTGTCCAGAACCAAATTTGAGCAACTCTACATTTCCAAGTTTCTCCTTTTGATCTCAAATTTTTTGGACATGCTCAAACTCCCAAATGATGACACTACACCATGTGGTGCATCAAGGAGAACAAGATAGCATGATAAAATCTAGCCAAAACTATTTCTGCCCTTTCTAGGGTTTACAAAAGTTGCATTGGCCACTTTCTCCATTTGACCTCAAAATTGGTGGTCACTACTATTATGTGATGCCACTCACTCCTGGTAAATATGATGGAAAGGATAATGCGTTTCCTTTCACCAACCACCATCGAACACCTTTTGGCATAATTTCCAAATGCATGTGTCGACCCCTTCCACTAATCTCCATGAACTGAAACTTTTCACACAGCCTCATCTGGTCCTCCTCTACATCCTGCATGCTTTGCTGCCCAAGGAGCGATGATTAAGTTGGGTAGAGACCCATTTTTCTTACCTGGATAGCAGTTTTCCCTCTCTCTCTCTCAACCCCACCGCTCCTCCAGTGGCTCCCCAGGGCATCCAATGCCCTTGCCACATTGTTTAATCCCACCTGCAGCAACTAGACACAAGTGGACGCGCGGGTGCGCGTGGAAAAGCCGGGGAAGCCGGCCATTTGCATGCTCTGGAGCACCTGGCCGAGCACCCGACCATTGACTCCGCGCTCCCCAACCACCTCGTGCCTCCCCCTCGCGCCAGTCGAGGCCCTCGATGTCCGCAACACGACAGCCGTGCAGGCCCTCTCCTCTCCCCCTCTCTTTGCATCCCCTGCTGCCCGTGCCTGACGCCGCCCGGCTCGGCCAATGTGTGCACGAGCTCGGGACCCTCCTGGAGCACGCCCTGCTCCCCCTTTCCTTCTCCCTGACTTGGTCCACGCCCACGAACGCCCAGGACATGGCCTAGGGTGCCAATTCAGCCCCTGGCATCGCCTAGTCCGCAGCCGTGGTCGCCGTCCATGGTGAGCCACGGGTCGGCTACTTAAGGCCGTCCCAGGCCCTCCTCTCTGCTCCATTTGCTCCTTCTCTCTACCGTGCACCCCGTGGACCAATCCGCACCTCCTCCCGTGCCCTCTAACCTCGTCCATGGCCGGAGCCGAGCCGCCGACCACCGCCTAAATTCTCATCGTCCGGGCCCCTCCTCCCCACCGATGGGTTGCTTTGCATCTCCACTGCCCCCGCGGAGCACCCCCGCACTCCTGTTACTCCTCCCGACAACCGGAGCGCTGTGTCCGCCATTGCTTTCGGCCATGTCCACCATGGACGGCGCTCTCCTTGACTAGGTCCTCCCCGGCATGTGTGTGACCCGTGGCTGGAAGAGCCTCTCTTAACTAGTCATGGCGGTGGGCAGAACATCGTTGGGGGTGCTCTGTAGCCCCGACAATCGTTGACGGGAGCCGTTCCTCCCCGTGGCCGGAGCACGTGCGGGAGGATGAAGACGGCATGTCGCTGGGCCCTCGCGTCAGCGACCCAGCAGGCGGGCCCATCCTTTAAGTGGAGACAACTTCAACCAGATTCGCTTCCCTCGCTCAAAGGCGCACCGCTGTAAATACGCCTTCGACGTCGGCATGGCTGGCCCAGTGCGCTACGTTGCTAAACTACGCCCTGTGTACACTTTAGGTATAACCCAAATCTTTTTCTTTTTCTTTTCTAGTGAGCTTCTGAAATCCATAGTTAATTCATTTCATGCCCAAATTTGATGATTCAAATTTCCAGTGACTCCATAAATCATGATCTACCTTGTGGTGCAACATGCACATTTTTCCGGAACAACTTTCTTCACACAAATTAAATAAAATCCCATTTTCCATTTCTGTGATGAACTTTAGAAAATCACAGAGAACTCATATTTGATCCAAATGCCATGATTCAAATTTCTAGATACATATAAGTTCATAACTTAGGTTATCAAAAAAATTCTTAATACTTTCTATGCAACATAGAATGATGAGCCATTTCATCGTATTTGTCAACTTTGCAAATTCATAGGAAAATCATTTGAACTCCAAAATCCAATGAAACCAACTCCTAGATGCTTCTAAAATCATGCCTTGTTAAATGGGTGCCCTTACTCATTTTTCAAAATTATATTTCTGCACACTTCTTGCAAATCCATTAATCTCTTGATTCCATTATATTGAAATGTTCAGAAATATCCACTGATCCAGTCCCAATGAAACCAATCTTGTTATTTTTCATATAACCAGAGATGTCCCAAAAAAGTCAAATTCATATTTTAGAGCACTTTTATTTTCTGCCTTTTTGTGTTGCTTAGTGTGTTTGTTTCCGATGTTAGTTGACGAAGTAGACAGAGTACCTGGAGATGGACCAGGGAGATGAAGACTTTGCTAAGCGAGTCAAGCAGCCCTTTGACCATGTCTCTGAAACCCATTTTATGCATGTCATACAACACTTTATTATTGTTGCATCGAAATCATGATGAGATGGTAAACACTTTGGTGGGTTGCCCTCGTTACTTCCTTGTTGATACTTGCATTGTGCATGACCCTAACTTCCTATGACGGTTATGCCTGTGGGAGTAGATAGGATGCTAAAGTAGTTGCCACGCAAGTGGGACAGGGATATGCATGGTGATGGGGACAAAAGTATTCTCAAAGACTTTTTGAAAACCCCGTCGGGTGCCACTAATACCCGAGGGAGATGCTGAGCTAGGTAACCACTTGATAAACAAGTGGTGTACGGAGGCAAGTGAGTGTGTTGTTTTCAAATACGGATTGGTTCAAGTTGCGACCGTTACTCCAACCTTATATGCGCAACCACTCTACCCTTATATGGGAAAGGGCATTATTGATTACCTAGTTCGTGCTAACATGGATGCCTGCATTACAAGTGACGGGATTGGCATGGTCACTCTCGGGACGGGGTTGTGCTAGGTAAGGAGGCCATGACTGTTTTCACAGGGCACCGGACACACCGTTGGTACCCCGTGCTTGTGGTATGTGATGAATATGGGAGCGTGGCTCCACAAAAAGAATTTATTGTGTGACAATGTTTGGCACGGGGGCTGCTACCAATCGAGTGGACTCCTTGTTAGTCGCGGCTAGGGAAAGGTAGTGATCTGGTGCTTACCCCGGGTACTTGAGGTACCACGTGTCGTGGATGACACGGAAGTTACCCGAATATTGTGGGTAAAGTGTGCAACCTCTTCAGAGTGTAAAACTATTCGAATAGCCGTGTCCACGGTCATGGACAGTTGGGTAACCGCTCTTGGGCTACGTCCACATGTTTACATACCAGTGTGTGTTTGGATAAGTGGGAAGAACTACTTGGGTCAAGTCAAAGGACTTGACATGATTGAGTTGGGTTGATGCCCACTCCATTTATGTTGATATCTGTAAACAGTCCCTCTGGTTACTTGAATTCATATGATGCATGTTTTACCAGTTGTTGAACATGTCATAGCATAATAAAATTAGCTTTCCACAAAATTTACCTATATCGTGCATTGTTGTATCTTGAACCAAAACATGGGTTGCTTGCGAGTACATTCAAGGTACTCATTGGCTTGCCACTGGTTATTTTATTTGCCAGGCATGAAAGAACATGAATACGAGGAAGAGTTCTTTGGTGACGATCGTGCGAGCTAGGACACTTCCCAGTTAGAATGCCTGTAGGGTTAAGGCAGATGGCTTGGGTCCAAGTTATCGATGAAGATTTCCGCTACGATGTTATTATCAAGACTTGACCATTATGGTCATAATTTGTGTAGGACGGTATGTGTGGATGTAAGACTCTTGTTATTCGGCTTCTGTGTGTTCAGTTAGCATTGATCTATGGGATCACTGTACACGTGCATTCGGTGATCACGACTTATGAGTCGGGGTCCCCACAGCAAAACAGAGGAAATGGACTTCTCTTGGCCTACCACAAAACGGAGGAAACGAACTTGCGTTGGAGCGCTACGGTCGAAACAAGGGTCCCGTTCATCGGGAGGGGTGTGGCGTACCCCAAAACGGGACTCCACGGGATACTGTTCATCTCCACCGTCGACCTCCTCCAGCCTCCAGGGGCAACTGTTCATCCACCGTCGACCTCCTCCAGCTTCCACGTGTGACTGTTCATCCACGGGCTGCTGTTCATCCAGCCTCCACCGCTCCTCCATCGGCTACTGTTCAACCAGCCCTCTCCACCGGGTCCTGTTCAACCACCCCTCCACGGGCTACTGTTCATCCAGCCCACCACCGGCTACTGTACAACCAACCCTCCATGGGGTCCTATTCATCTAGCCGTCCACGGGGTCCTGTTCATCCACCCCAACCGGCTCGATCGGGGTCCTGTTCATCCAGCGGCAACAGCCTCTACTACCATGGGGTCCTGTTCATCCACCCCCACCAGGAACTGTTCATCCACCCCCCAATAACGCTCACTGTTCATCAAGAGGCAGCATCGATCGGCTTCAGTTAGCAGCAGTAGCAAAGGAATCATTCAGGTTCAGTTAACAGCAAGGGATCGATCGGGGTTCAGTAACGCAGCTAGTGCAATCGCTAGGGTTCATTTAGAGCCCAACGGCTCGCTCGGGTTCAGTTAGAGCGCAACACCTCACACACACGCGCGTACG
Source organism: Triticum urartu (assembly GCF_003073215.2). Lineage (NCBI taxonomy): Eukaryota > Viridiplantae > Streptophyta > Magnoliopsida > Poales > Poaceae > Triticum > Triticum urartu. Next base: position 224,503,314 of record NC_053022.1, read on the forward strand.
TGTATGAGAGAAACGGCAAACCTCCATGCATCTCTCGGCCCCGACCACCCACCGTAACCGGGAACTCCATGATATTTTCCTCGCCCTGGCTTCTACCACTTTTTTCCGTCATGGACGGCCCAAAGAATATCATGCAGCTGCGTCTCTGGACCGCACAGGATGAAAAGCCCATTTTCTGTCATGATTTTTGTCATAGAAGTAGGAGCCCACTACATGTATGATGATACCGGGTTTTGTCACAATTATCGTCATAGAAGTGTCATAAGCATGACAGAAAAAAAATCATTTGGCCCAAAATGTTACGGATGTGTCTCTTTTTGTAGTGTGTTCTTTTCAAGTATATGCATGTTCACTTACCTAGCAAATTGAAAGGAATTCTGTAGTATTTAAGCAACCAACTATTATTCCATTTTCTTACTCTATTCCTACCTACTAACTTCTAGTTACCAATACACTTTTCTTTTGCACTGTTTTAACTAAATATTCCATGTACTCCCACTTCTATCAGAAAGCGTCACTGACGAGGAGACTCCGGAGGTGGAGAACGAGTTTGCCAACAAGCGGAGGCGGGTCGAGTGAGAACCACACGTGACTCCAGTAGGCGTAGACTTCATCAGCAGCCTCCCCAATGATATGTTGATAGTCATCATCTCCCCCCTCCCAATCAAATATGGGGCGCGGACAACCGACCATTCCCGGTGGTGGCGCCCCCTATGGCACTCCACCCCTCTCGACCTCATCGACGCCCACGAGCTCTACCATGGCTATCGCAAAAGCTTGCATGTGTTCTCCATATCATCGACAATCACCATGGCCCAACCAAAGGCCTTAGCACGGGCAAGTTCAGTTCCAACGGCAAGGACCGATCCATGTTTGACGAGTGGTTCCGATCCCCCGCCCTAGATCAGCTCAAGGAGCTCACTTTTAATGATGGGCATATGCGCTCGTTGCCAATGTCCACGCTCCGCCTCACGCCCATGTTGCACGTCGCCTTCATGAACTACCATTCCCCCTCTTAATGACGCGCCCACTCTTATTCTACCATGACTGAAGCACCTGGAGCTTGTCACCAACTGCCTCCCAAAGGATGGCATGGAGTGCCTACTCCACGGCTGTGCTGCACTCGAGTACCTTAGTCTTCAGGCGATCAATGGGTTAAGTAGCTTCCACATCACCTCCATGACTCTCTGGACTATTTATGTGTGTTGTTCGTGCTGCAACAAGAGATCACAAAAGGTGTACCACAGTATGGTCACTGAGGATACACCTTCACTTGAGAGATTACTTATAGTTGATCAAGAAGTTCCAACAAGAATCAATGTCATTTCTGCGCCAAAATTGACAGTGGTGCGCTACTCGTCTAACAAGTACTCCGAACATGTTATTGGATGCACACTTTTTCAGGTACAACAGTCTCCTTCTAGCACTCCTTGAAATTAACTGATACGTCTCCAACATATCTATGTTTTTTGATTGCTCCATGCTATATTATCTACTGTTTTGGACATTATTGGGATTTATTATCCACTTTTATATTATTTTTGGGACTAACCTACTAACCGGAGGCCCAGCCCAGAATTGATGTTTTGTGCCGATTTTAGGGTTTCGAAGAAAAGGAATATCAATCGGAGTCCAAACGGAATGAAACCTTCGGGAACGTGATTTTCTCAACGAACAGGACCCAGGAGACTTGGACCCTACGTCAAGACACAAAAGAGGAGGCCACGAGGTAGGGGGGCGCACCTACTCCCCCCCCCCAGGCGCGCCCTCCACCCTCGTGGGCCCCCTGTTGCTCCACCGACATACTCCTTCCTCCTATATATACCTACGTACCCCCAAACGATCAGATACGGAGCCAAAACCCTAATTCCACCGCTATAACTTTCTGTATCCACGAGATCCCATATTGGGGCCTGTTCCGGAGCTCCGCCGGAGGGGGCATCGATCACGGAGGGCTTCTACAGCAACACCATAGCCCCTCTGATGAAGTGTGAGTAGTTCACCTCAGACCTACGGGTCCATAGTTAGTAGCTAGATGGCTTCTTCTCTCTTTTTGGATCTCAATACAATGTTCTCCCCCTCTCTTGTGGAGAACTATTCGATGTAATCATCTTTTTGCGGTCTGTTTGTTGAGACCGATGAATTGTGGGTTTATGATTAAGTCTATCTATGAACAATATTTGAATCTTATCTGAATTCTTTTATGTATGATTGGTTATCTTTGCAAGTCTCTTCGAATTATCAGTTTGGTTTGGCCTACTAGATTGATCTTTCTTGCAATGGGGGAAGTGCTTTCTTGCGGTGTCCTTTCCCAGTGACAGTAGGGGCAGAAAGGCATGTATTTTATTGTTGCCATCGAGGATAACAAGATGGGGTTTTCATCATATTGCATGAGTCTATCCCTCTACATCATGTCATCTTGCTTAAGGCGTTACTCTGTTTTCATTAACTTAATACTCTAGATGCATGCTAGATAGCGGTCAATGAGTGGAGTAATAGTAGTAGATGCAGGCAAGAGTCGATCTACTTATCTCGGACGTGATGCCTATATACATGATCATACCTAGATATTCTCATAACTATGCTCAATTCTGTCAATTGCTCAACAGTAATTTGTTCACCCACCATAGAATACTTATGCTCTCGAGAGAAGCCACTAGTGAAACCTATGGCCCTCGGGTCTATCTTCATCATACTAATCTCCCAATACTTAGTTATTTCATTTGCTTTTACTTTGCTTTTATTTTACTTCGCATCTTTATCATAAAAATACCAAAAATATTATCTTATCATATCTATCAGATCTCACTCTCGTAAGTGGTCGTGTAGGGATTGGCAACCCCTTATCACGTTGGTTGCAGGCACGAGGGACTGGCGCGTAGCCTCCTACTGGATTGATACCCTGGTTCTCAAAAACTGAGGGAAATACTTACGCTACTTTGCTGCATCATCCCTTCCTCTTCGGGGAAAACCAACGCAGTGCTCAAGAGGTAGCAAGAAGGATTTCTGGCGCCGTTGCCGGGGAGGTCTACGCAAAGGTCAATATAGCAAGTACCCATCACATACTCTTATCTCCCGCATTACATTATTTGCCATTTGCCTCTGGTTTTCCTCTCCCCTACTTCACCCTTGCCATTTTATTCGCCCTCTCTCTCTATCCTCCCTCTCTTTTTCTATTTGCCTCATTTTGCCCGCTTGCTTTTTGTTTTCTTGTGTCTTAGTTCGTTTGCTTGTCGTTATGGCTAGTCCCTTATCTTCTCCGTTGTCTCTCGAGAATGAAATTCTAAATTTTAAGCAAAGGGAGGGGAAAATCTAAAAGACGCTTGGTATAGAATTTGCAATTCTCAAAATAGATCTACCAGGAAGCAATCTACTTCTGTTCTTCTTCACAATTTTCATGTAGGCGTTACTCCTTGGCTCATATATGTCCTTGATACTATTACTGGAGGGAACTTCTTGGGTAGCCATACTTTTGATTGTTATAATGCTATGATAGATTTGTTTGGCTCACCCCCTCTTTTGGTTAACAGAACTGTATTAACTTTGGAGCATGTAATGCAAAGGCTCGAAATTATTGAAAATAAGGTTCCTACCATAGAGTTAATTGAAAATTTGGATAAAAAGATCCACAACCGAATCTCTCAATATGGATATAAAGTAGGAGTCACTTTGAAAAATATTAAAGAGAAGGAACCCATAGTTAATGAGAAATTAAATCACGATTCCACTAGGATCGATAAACTTGAGGATATTATTACCAACCTGGGAACCACTTTTTCTTCCGTAAAGAATACTCCAAGTCCTCCCACTAAAATTGCCAAGCTTATTTATGTTCCTAAAAATAGGGGTGAATCATCTAGTAAGGAAACTGCGGATCTCAAATCTATAAGTATTCATCCCAATCTCTTTGCTATCATTAAGGAACCATTTGTTACGAATGAATTTTTCGATCTTGTGCCTAAAGTTTTATAATCAATAAAAAGAAAGAAATTCCTCAGGATGGTAGATGCCTAATGGAAGAATTTCCTACCAAAGATGGCAATACCTAGATCTATCCTTGCTTTTGATGCCTAGCTAGGGGCGTTAAACGATAGCGCTTGTTGGGAGGCAACCCAATTTTATTTTTATTCCTTGCTTTTTGCTCCTGTTTAGAAATAAATAATTTATCTAGCCTTTGTTTTTGTTGTGTTTTTTGTGTTTAATTAGTGTTTTTTCCAAGTAGAACCGTTGGGAAGAGTTGGGGAAAGTCTTGTTACACTTGCTGTAAAAACAGAAACTTTAGCGCTCACGAGAACTGCTGCCATTTTTATTTGGAAAGTGATATTTAGTTAATTCTTTTTTCAGATGATTAATAGATAAATTCCTCACGTCCAGCAATTTATTTTAGAATTTTTTGGGTTCCAGATCTTGCGCTAGCTACAGATTACTACAGACTGTTCTGTTTTTGACAGATTCTGTTTTCCGTGTGTTGTTTGCTTATTTTGATGAATCTATGGCTAGTAAAATAGTTTATAAACCATAGAGAAGTTGGAATAAAATAGGTTTAACACCAATATAAATAAGTAATGAGTTCATTACAGTACCTTGAAGTGGTCTTTTGTTTTCTTTCGCTAACGGAGCTCACGAGATTTTCTACTATGAGTTTTGTGTTGTGAAGTTTTCAAGTTTTAGGTAAAGATTTGATGGATTATGGAACAAGGAGTTTCAAGAGCCTAAGATTAGGGATGCCCATGGCACCACCAATATAATCTAAGGACACCTAAAAGCCAAAGCTTGGGGATGCCCCATAAGGCATCCCCTCTTTCGTCTACTTCTATCGGTAACTTTACTTGGAGCTATATTTTTATTCGCCACATGATATGTGTTTTGCTTGGAGCGTCTTGTATGATTTGATTATTTAATATTTAGTTTACCACAATCATCCTTGCTGTACACACCTTTTGAGAGAGCCATACATGATTTGGAATTTGTTAGAATACTCTATGTGCTTCACTTATATCATTTGAGTTATATAGTTTTGCTCTAGTACTTCACTTATATCTTTTAGAGCACGGTGGTGGATTTGTTTTATAGAAACTATTGGTCTCTCATGCTTCACTTAGATTATTTTGAGAGTCTTATATAGCATGGTAATTTGCTTAAATAATCCTAATGTGATTGGAATTCAAGAATAGTAAAAGAACTTCCTTATGAGTGTGTTGAATGCTATGAGAAGTTTGATGCTTCATAATTGTTTTGAGATATGAAGATGGTGATATTAGAGTTATGCTAGTTGAGTAGTTGTGAATTTGAGAAATACTTGTGTTAAAGTTTGTGATTCCCGTAGCATGCACGTATGGTGAACCGTTATGTGATGAAGTTGGAGCATGATTTATTTTTTGATTGTCTTCCTTATGAGTGGCGGTCGGGGACGAGCGATGGTCTTTTCCTACCAATCTATCCCCCTAGGAGCATGCGCATAATACTTTGCTTTGATAACTTGTAGATTTTTGCAATAAGTATATGAGTTCTTTATGACTAATGTTGAGTCCATGGATTATACGCACTTTTCTCACCCTTCCACCTTTGCTAGCCTCTCTAATACCGCGCACCTTTCGCCGGTATCATACACCCACCATATACCTTCCTCAAAACAGCCACCATACCTACCTATTATGGCATTTCCATAGCCATTCCGAGATATATTGCCATGCAACTTTCCACCGTTCCGTTTATTATGACACACTCCATCATTGTCATATTGCTTAGCATGATCATGTAGTTGACATCGTATTTGTGGCAAAGCCACCATTCATAATTCTTTCATATGTGTCACTATTGATTCATTGCACATCCCAGTACACCACCGGAGGCATTCATATAGAGTCATATTTTGTTCTAAGTATCGAGTTGTAATTTTTGAGTTGTAAGAAAAATAAAAGTATGATGATCGTCATTATTAGAGCATTGTCCTAGTGAGGAAAGGATGATGGAGACTATGATTCCCCCACAAGTCGGGATGAGACTCCGGATGAAAAATAAAAAAAAGAAGAAAGAAAAGAGGCCATAAAAAGGAGAAAAGGCCCAAAAAAGAAAAAAAATGAGAGAAAAAGAGAGAAGGGACAATGTTACTATCCTTTTACCACACTTGTGCTTCAAAGTAGCACCATGATATTCATGATAGAGAGTCTCCTATGCTATCACTTTCATATACTAGTGGGAATTTTTCATTATAGAACTTGGCTTGTATATTCCAATGATGGGCTTCCTCAAAATGCCCTAGGTCTTCATGAGCAAGCAAGTTGGATGCACACCCACTTAGTGTCTTTTGTTGAGCTTTCATATACTTATAGCTCTAGTGCATCCGTTGCATGGCAATCCGTACTCACTCACATTGATATCTATTGTTGGGCATCTCCATAGCCCGTTGATACGCCTAGTTGATGTGAGACTATCTTCTCCCTTTTTGTCTTCTCCACAACCACCATTCTATTCCACTTATAGTGCTATATCCATGGCTCATGCTCATGTATTGCGTGAAGATTGAAAAAGTTTGAGAATTTCAAAAGTATGAAACAATTGCTTGGCTTGTCATCGGGGTTCTGCATGATTTAAATACTTTGCGTGATGAAGATAGAGCATAGCCAGACTATATGATTTTGTAGGGATAACTTTCTTTGGCCATGTTATTTTGAGAAGACATGATTGCTTTGTTAGTATGCTTGAAGTATTATTATTTTTATGTCAATATTAAACTTTTATCTTGAATCTTTCGGATCTGAATATTCATACCACAATTAAGAAGAATTACATTAAAATTATGCCAAGTAGCACTCCGCATCAAAAATTCTGTTTTTATCACTTACCTACTCGAGGACGAGCAGGAATTAAGCTTGTGGATGCTTGATACGTCTCCAACGTATCTATAATTTTTGATTGCTCCATGCTATATTTTGGACATTATTGGGATTTATTATCCACTTTTATATTATTTTTGGGACTAACCTACTAACTGGAGGCCCAGCCCAGAATTGCTGTTTTTTTTGCCTATTTTAGGGTTTTGAAGAAAAGGAATATCAAACGGAGACCAAACGGAATGAAACCTTCGGAAACGTGATTTTCTCAACGAACAAGACCCAGGAGACTTGGACCCTACGTCAAGACACAAAAGAGGAGTCCACGAGGTAGGGGGCGCGCCTACCCCCCTAGGCGCGCCCTCCACCCTCGTGGGCCCCTTGTTGCTCCACCGACGTACTCCTTCCTCCTATATATACCTACATACCCCCAAACAATCAAATACGGAGCCAAAACCCTAATTCCACCACCGTAACTTTCTGTATCCACGAGATCCCATCTTGGGGCCTGTTCCGGAGCTCCGCCGGAGGGGGCATCGATCACGGAGGGCTTCTACATCAATACCATAGCCCCTCCGATGAAGTGTGAGTAGTTCACCTCAGACCTAGGGGTCCATAGTTAGTAGCTAGATGGCTTCTTCTCTCTTTTTGGATCTCAATATAATGTTCTCCCCCTTTGTTGTGGAGAACTATTCGATGTAATCTTCTTTTTGCAGTGTGTTTGTTGAGACCGATGAATTGTGGGTTTATGATCACGTATATCTATGAACAATATTTGAATCTTCTCTGAATTCTTTTATGTATGATTGGTTATCTTTGCAAGTCTCTTCGAATTATCAGTTTGGTTTGGCCTACTAGATTGATCTTTCTTGCAATGGGAGAAGTGCTTAGCTTTAGGTTCAATCTTTCTGTGTCCTTTCCCAGTGACTGTAGGGGCAGCAAGGCACGTATTGTATTGTTGCCATCGAGGATAACAAGATGGGGTTTTCATCATAGTGCATGAGTTTATCCCTCTACATCATGTCATCTTGCTTAAGGTGTTACTCTATTTTCATTAACTTAATACTCTAGATGCATGCTGGATAGCGGTCGATGAGTGGAGTAATAGTAGTAGATGCAGGTAGGAGTCGGTCTACTTGTCTCGGATGTGATGCCTATATACAAGATCATACCTAGATATTCTCATAACTATGCTCAATTCTGTCAATTGCTCAACAGTAATTTGTTCACCCACCGTAGAATACTTATGCTCTTGAGAGAAGCCACTAGTGAAACCTATGGCCCTCGGGTCTATCTTCATCATATTAATCTCCCAGTACTTAGTTATTTCCTTTGCTTTTACTTTGCTTTTATTTTACTTCGCATCTTTATCATAAAAATACCAAAAATCTTATCTTATCATATCTATCAGATCTCACTCTCGTAAGTGGCCGTGTAGGGATTGACAACCCCTTGTCGCGTTGGTTGCGAGGATTTATTTGTTTTGTGCAGGTACGAGGGACTGGCGCATAGCCTCCTACTGGATTGATACCTTGGTTCTCAAAAACTGAGGGAAATACTTACGCTACTTTGCTGCATCATCCCTTCCTCTTCGGGGAAAACCAACGCATTGCTTAAGAGGTAGCATTAACATTATTTCTAATCTCGAAGATGTATGTTAATCTGTCATCCAAAAAATGATTCCGACAAGCTTGACCCCGAATCTGCGCATAGTGAAGCTCTTGGCACTAGAATCTTCCGGGCCTAGCCTAGACCAAGTTGTCAGTTTCCTGAGATGCTTTCCGTGCCTGGAGAAGCTATATATCGAGGTGAAGTTCCTTTCCTATTAAATGTTAACCATAAGGGAGTTCAATTTTTGACACCTTTTCCCAAGTTTACAATGACAATGTACTACGATTTTTGGAGGAATTTTGGAGGATTTTAGTACATACATGTTCCCCCCATATTGGTTGCTTGATCCATATGGTTACAATCCATAAGCATTTCTTCTTCGGATTCATCTGTACTAGTTTTCTTAGGAAACTTTTCATTCACTTCAACCTCTTGTGAAGAAGGCAACATTTTTCTAGATCGTAATTAAATGCCCATGTTAATCATGTCAGATCGAAGATGGCACATTAGTGCATTTTACAAATCCTACAAACTAAATATGCCTGTAGTAGTGTTCAAAACTACATGTATGAACTACCTTTTCTTCTTCTTTTGGAGATAAGATTAGGCCTAGTGATGGATAATGTGATACAATATAACAATCACATCGAATGCCTAGATTTGCATCTCTCATAAATTACTTTGAACTCATACCGAGGGACCTTACAGGATATTATATTCGCCAGGTTTTTGTTGTTAGAGAAAGGGTGTTGAAGGTAATGAGGTTTGTCCTACATTTATTTCGCAAAAATGAATGGTTTGTTGATCAGCGCCGGCGGCTGCGGCAGAATAGAAAAGGCTCCGAAAAAGCTGAATTTCATTTTGGAACTTCAGCTGACAGAGTAATCGGAAGCATTGTGTCAACCCCATACATGACTTCTTAGTGGCTGATCCCTTTGCAAAAGTGGTGAGGTTTCGAAACCAGCCTTAAAGTTGTAATTTTAGTTTGAACCTCTCTTATATCCATGTTCATCTGATCAACGTGGGCGTTTGCAGCTGAATGAGCTGCATTTCATTTCTAATATCAGTTTGAACCTTGTAGTCTTAGAATTTAAGCCATATAACTCTAGAATTTGAACCTTGTAATATTTCAAGATTTTGTGGTACAATCATTGAAATGGCATCGTATGAGACTCGTATATTGGTAGTACTATTTTGACCTTAATATGCAATGGACATAGATTTTATTAACCATTCTCGAATGTGTTTCCCTTGTCGAGATCATCTCAAACGATTTGTATAGCTAACTCGACTTCGATCTTCGACATTATTGCACACAGTTGGTTTCTTCAACCGTATGCCCGCAGAATTAATTATCGCACTCGAGTGTCCATCATCACCCTTCTATGTAACTTTGACCTCATCACCCACGGGTAAACTTGTGATCTAAGTCATTCCACACACTTCGTTTTTCCAAAGCTTTTTGCTAATAAACGCCCATGATTTGCCCCTCTTCTAACTGACGCGTGGCCAAACTGGTCGGGCGGGAAGCTTGCGCGGTAAACTGCGCGGTTGTGCGGGAACAGGCTCACCAACGTTATATTTGGCGCTTCTTCGAGCCCATGTGTGGTCAAAGGAAACACGTGCGGGGTCCTCAAGCGTGCACTGGAATCCTCCGCTATGAAAGTGGTGACAAGACGTGACGATTACAGGCCGGCATACCCCCATTTATTAGAGTGGCCATTTAACCCTTGTGTCTCTTCAACCTTTCGATCGCTCCCCACTATTGCAAGAAGCACACCCACCATGACAAATTCTTAGAGGGTATCCTGCCTGGCTCCAATGGCGCTTCGAGCGGCTGCTCATGACGAGCAACAATTCACCATGCATGCCGTGGTGGACACCCACAGAAGGTTCACGAAGCTCTCGGTGGTGTACACCAACAACCCGATCTGGGTGGAGCACTCCGTCCACATCATGGAGTTGCTGCTTGCTGAGGAGAAGTACTAGGTGGTCGGGTTCGACCTTGAGTACACCCACGCTCGTGTCGGGTCTCGTCCCAAGGTCGTCGTCGCCCAGATGTGCGTGTGCAATCATGTCCTCTTCTACCACTACTGCCTGGCCACAAGGCCTTGCGAGCATTTCTCCATGTTGTGAACAACCCCCACTACATGTTCGCTATTGTGAACATCACCTACGATGTAAAGGTGCTCAAGAATTCGGGTATCGCCGGCCAGACTCTTGTCGACATCCAGGGCCAATACAAGATTTGGGGCAGCAAGGAAGCATGAGAAGGACTCACTGGTTCACCTCGCCGAGGCCATCATCACCCCCTACTATAGAGACATGAAGGATTCCTGCAAAAAAGACAAGCGTGTGTGGCACTGGGCCTAGATGGAGAAACTTGACAGAGCTCATGTCGTGTACGCGGCCAAGGAGGCGTACATGAGCTACGAGATGTACAGGAGGGTCGTCGTTGACATGAGGAAGTGCCTCCTTCCCCAAAACGGCCAGGGATCCAGCCGGAAGCAGAGCAATGGCAAGTGTCATCACAATAAGAAGTAGATGATTAGATCCTTGTTCCTCCTAGTTTAGCATGCATGTAATTGCTTACTTTGGTGTGTGGAAATGTTATGTGTGTAGTCACTTGTGTAATTGTATGCTTAATTTGGTTATGTAATGCTGCTTTTTTAAGTATATATGTTGATGCTCTAGAGATAGAGCGTAGATGTTGTGCGGACATAGCAAATCACATCGCACACGGACAAAACAATGGAACCCGTTGGTGATGATTTCATCAATCACTCACAATTGTATACCGCCAACCGTTTGCTCACAACACACACGGCTGGTTAACATGAATCGTCTGTGTTCTTATCAGTCTTCCCACAAATTTCTGATTGCTGACCTCTTTTCCGTGTATCACACACATCTTGTTAAGTTAAACCATTTCTATTGTGTTGGCTAATCGCAAATAGTTCATCCGAGTGAACTATATGCCGTATATCGCACACACCTTGATCTAACTAACTATTTTTGTTGTGTTGTGTCGGTGCGGAACGACACATATGGGATCACGAGAATCCCTACTACGGTTGGCGGGGCGCGGGATTGTGAGAAGAGCGGATATAACAGGTAGCACACGGTTCGTTTATCCAGGTTCGGGCCGCAAGGATGCGTAAAACCCTACTCCTGCTTTGATGGATTGTATATTTGTGTTCTTGAGCTAGCTATGGGGCGTGAGGAGATCCAAAAAGCCGAATCCTTCTCCTGGTCGCCTCGGGCCTCCTTTTATAGAAAAAGGGGTTGCCAAAGTGGCACACAGGAGGTGGAAAGGGAACAGTGATGCGAGGTTATCCCTCGCATTACATGACAAGGCGCATTTAATGCATCTTGCTTAGGTGTCATCGCTTTATCGGGGACGGGGGAGAGAACTGCCTCGTCCGTCGCCGCTCCTTCTTGTGTCGACACGCGCCCTGGCCAGCGACGCCTGCGATGCCACGTAAGTATGCAGGCAGCTGAGGTGGCGCAGTGGTGGGTCTTCACGAAGATCTGCATGCCGCCATGCCGATGCCTGCCCAGCTGGTTGGGTCGGCAGCTGCATGCATGCGATGGTGGAGGTTTAGTCGACGTGGGCCTGATGGTGGCCCTGCAGGTGACCTCGGCAAGGGCCTTGCCGGGGCCCCGGCAAGGATCTTGCCGAGGCGCCTGTTGTCATCCCCGGCAAGACGCTTGCCGGGGGCCTTGTGATCTTCCCCGGCTGGGATCTAGCCAAGGCTTGTCGCCTCCTTAGTGCGTATCTGATCTTGAATGTCTTCACGATGATCTGCATGCCGCCACGGGGATGTCTCCCGAATCCTTGCCCTTCGGGGGCAGTGGACTCAAGGGTGATTCGCTTCGTAGGCGCGGGACGAGTCGCCGCGGCAAGGGTCTTGCCGGGGCTGCTAGAACTGTCTCCCAGCAAGGATCTTGCCGGGGGAGTCCGCTTCGTCCCCTTTGCTCTTCGTTGTCTTGGCCTTGGCGTCGTAGTTCTCTTGAGCTTCGATCTTACCCTGGCTCACCTCCCTTGCCTTGCTTGGTGTGGTGGTGCCCGCGGCTCAAACTGCCCGTGCACAGTTATAGGGGTACAAAAAGTGTACCCCTCTTTTTGTACACTGACAGGAGCCCCCGGGCCTGGTCCACACATAAGCGCAATGCGTTGTTTGGGCTAGGCCCAAAAACGGTGCGTGGGCAGGCGGGGCGGTTTTACCGTGGTAAGATTCTTCGCGCTGCGCGTCCCACGATTCCCGCGCGTGGCGCAGCATGGGGAGGCACGTGTGACGTGGGCGGCATGCGTGGGGTTGGTTCCCGCAGGCATGCGTCACGTCGTAGTAAAGGGGGCGGGTCGTGCCTTCCCCATAAACGGAGGGAGGCGTGGAGGCACGGCCCATTTACTGAATGGGGCCGAGGCGCGGTCCTCGAGGCGTCCACTCCCCACGATCACGGGGTGGGGAGAGGTCGCCTCACCCGTCCCCTCAGTTCTGCACATTCGCCACGTGTCTCCCATGCGCTTGGGGTGGCAAATGGTGGAGGCGGGACCGGGCCGTCGCTGGTTGGGGCAGCGGGTCGGCCCTAGCTCCCTGCGCCTCCCGTGTCTTGATTGGCCAAGCGGGGCGGCCAAGCCCCAACCACGATCCTTTATAAAGAGCGGGAGGGGGGATGGCGTCCCGCATTCTTTCACCTTCTTCTACCTTCAGCTTCTGCTTCTCCCTTCCATCCGTCATGGAGAGAGGGAACCCCGTTCCTTCAACAGTGGCGGCGAGGGTCGTCGCTCGACAACGCATCCCTCCTTCTCCTGCGCCTGCGGTGGCAGAGCCATCCGCGAGGGGAAGGGGGAGGGGGCGAGGCCGTGGGCGAGGCCGGGGCGCTCGGGGAAGAGGAGGACGGGGTGGCGCGCCGGCCTCGCCTCTGCCAGCAGCTCCTCCTCCAATGGAGGGCCATGTCGGGGATGACCCTTGTGAGTTCTTCGTCAGGCTGCGCCGGCCGCCGCGCCGTCGCCTTCGTCTCCCGACTCCCTTTGCGCGGGAGATGGAGCTGGATCCGCCGGAGTCGTTGTGGCTGCACATGAGGGGCTGTGGGATTAGTGGCACGCGGGCCCGTGTCGACTTCTCCCCCCCCCCCTCACATGATGTATCTCTGTCGGGGATGGAAGACGTTTGCCCATATCCACCGCTTGACGGAGGGGCTCACTCTCCATTTTAAGCTGATGGAGGGTGGCCTTCTCTCCGTCAAGGTCTTCGGGTGCTTTGGGACCCGTGCAAGGTGCTGCGTGGAGAGCTCTTCTGATAGTGAAGACTCCTCCTCGGGCAGGAGTGACGTGGAGGACAGCGGCAGCGATGACGAGGGTATTAGGCGGCAGGATGACGGGTCCGATTAGGTGTCAGGTGCCGCTCCGTGCGGCGCCGGCGACCCCATCATCCGCGTCGCCGGCTCCTTGAACTTCTCGGGGTCGTCTCCTTCGGCGGCTGGCGTTGGGAGGCTGCGGAAGAGGAAGAGATCGGGCAGCAAGGCCGTCAAGTCGGAGTACGCGGGCACCGACGCCTTTGACGCGAGCTGACGTCCTGCCACCTCGTCTTCGAGCTCTGCTTCCGGCACCGCCATCACCATCCAGCCTTTGGACGGCCACCAAGATGTTCTCTTGGTGTCTTCTGCCACCCGTAGCTCGCCTAGGCGCTCCTTTTGTCTCTTTCGCCTCCTTGACCTACCTCCTAAGGAGAGGGACAAGAAAGGGATTATAGGCAGCTTATCTCTTTTTAGTTTGTAAGCCTTCGGGCCTTTGTTGAATTTAAAACTTGTAATCCCATCATTCATGTTTTTCATTCCCTATGGACTGTACCTGAGTGGAATGTTTTTAATGAAAAAGGGATGCTTGCCGGGTCATTTGTTTGCGGGTGGAACCCACCACAAGGAGTAAATCCTTGATATCTTCAAGATAAACATTTCCTTGCCTGGCAACGGGCCTTGCCATCTCCCCACTTCGCTCGACCTTCCTCATGCCTTTGGCAGACGCAGGGATGAGGCGGGTTCAGGCTCCTTGTTTCATCCTTTCGCTGCCGCGACTATGACCAAACTTGGCCCTAGGAACGAGCCCTAGGGCCTAGAGTTATGGGAGCACGGTAGCTTAGGGGAAAACGAGGTTTCACATACCTCAGTCCATAATGGAATGCATGGTAAGGGATGAGGAACTTATCTGAAGCTGCAGCCCCCGGCAACCCTGGTTCGCCGTGGGTGAATCGTTGCTCTTGTAGCCCCCGGCAATACTGGCCTGCCAGGAGCTAGATGTTGGTCTGTTCATCTTCTTTTCCTCCCCAAGTGGTTCGGCATGGATATCCGTGTGTCTTGTGAACCAAAGAAGACAAAAGAAAGACAAGGAGACGCACACTCGACCTCTAAGCTAGGGGTTAGTCGCCGCTAAGCACTATCAACCCTAACCAAGGACGAGACTCGACCTAGCATGCATGCTATAACTCAGGGCGCCCACGCTTCATTTACTTATGCTCAGGGTCTGCGCCTGGCTTTGTACAAAGGGTTACATGCGTCATCGGCAATGCTCGTACAAAAGGTGGCTTGCCGGGGGGGCGGCAAGCCGCGCCTTACGGGTAAAACTTGCGAAGATGCTCAATGTTCTAGGAATTACTCACTGGAACGGCATCTTCGGTCTCCAGGTGGACTGCGCCGGGCCTGGTGACTCGTATTACCCGATAAGGGCCTTCCCACTTTGGCGTCAACTTGTTGGAATTTTTGGCCGATTGAACGTGCCGAAGAACAAGGTCGCCTTCCTCAAAGCTTCGGGCATGAACCTTGCGGCTATGGTAGCAGCGCAAGGCTTGCTGGTAGCACGCTGCTCTCACAGCCGCCCGAAGACGATCTTCCTCAAGGAGCATTGCGTCATCTTGGCGCAGTTGCTCTTGCTCAAGCTCATCATAAGAGAGTACTCGAGGTGACCCGTATATGAGTTCGGTGGGGAGAACTGCTTCTGCCCCGTATACCAGGGCAAAGGGTGTCTGGCCGGTGGCTCGATTTGGTGTCGTTCTGATTGACCAAAGAACCGCCGGCAATTCATCAATCCAGCGCCTTCCACTCTTGTGCAGCCTGTCAAAGGTCTTTGTCCTTAAGCCTCACAGTACTTCAGTGTTTGCCCTCTCAGCTTGATCATTGCTTCGTGGGTGAGCAACGGAAGCGAAATAGACTTTGTTGCCGAGGTCTTGGGTATATTGCATGAAGGTGCAGCTTGTGAACTGTGTACCATTGTCAGTGATGACCCTGTTGGGTACACCAAAACGGCACACTAGTCCCTTGAAGAATTTGACGGCTGACTGAGCTGTGACCTTCCTCACTGCTTCCACCTCTAGCCACTTTGTGAACTTGTCGATTGCGACATACAAGTACTCAAAGCCCCCGACAGCGCGGGGGAAATGGCCCAGTATGTCGAGCCCCCAAACCGAGAAGGGCCAGGAGAGAGGAATGGTTTGAAGGGCTTGAGCTGGCTGATGAAGCTTCTTTGAATGGAACTGACACGCTTCACACCTGGTGACCAGTGTCGTCGCATCCTGGAGGGCAGTGGGCCAGAAGAAGCCTTGCCGAAACGATTTGCCGGCAAGGGCCCTTGACCTGATGTGGGATCCACATATGCCTCCATGTATCTCCACCAACAGCCCCCGTCCTTCCTCACGAGGGATACACTTCAATATCGCGTCGTTCGGCCTCTTTCTGTACAGGACGTCATCGACGAACTGGTACATAGTAGAGCGATGGGCTGCTTTTTCTGCTTCTTCCTGCTGCTCAGGAAGTTCCACTGTTTGGAGGAATTGGATGGTATGTTGTGCCCATGCTGGAGACTGGGGCTCGACGGCGAGGACTAAAGGCGTTTCCTCTGCTACAGGAGCGGCTGTCTCGACGGCAAGAGCTTGATGCTCCGCCGGAGCTAGCCATCCCGTGGCAGGCTCAGTATCTCCGGCAGCATCCTTGCCGGCGGCTCCGGGGAGCTCGGCGGGAAAGTACTTGCCGGGCCCTGATTTCCTCCTCTTGTTTTGCTCTATTGATGGATCAACGGACGGCTGAGTTAGCTGAAGCACAAAGGTACCTGGTTCCATAGGTAGCTTGAGGGTAGCGCTTTTTGACAGGTAATCGGCGATATCATTCTCCGCTCGGGGAACGTATTCTGCCTGTATACCGTCAAAACGCTCTTCCAGCTTTCTCACTTCATCGACGTAGGCCTTCATCAACGGGCTCTGGTAATCCTTGTTGACTTGCTTGACGACAAGTTGTGAGTCGCATCTGACGACGAGTTTCCCGATTCCGAGGTCCGCCACGATCCTAAGACCGGCAAGCAGCCCTTCGTACTCAGCCGTATTGTTTGTTGACACCTCCCTGGGGAAGTGCATCTGGATCACGTACTTGAGGTGCTCTCCGGTGGGCGCGACAAGCAGTACGCCAGCCTCGGCGCCCTGTAAGGAGAAAGCTCCATCAAAGTACATGATCCAGTCGCAACTTGCCTCCTTGCCGGGGAGAGTAGTCTCTTGTGTTTCTTCGTCAGGCATCGCGGTCCATTCTGCAACGAACTCCGCCAGGACTCGGCTTTGAATCGTCGAGGTACTCTCAAACTTGAGGCCAAAGCTGGACAGTTCCAGTGCCCACTCTACGATCCTTCCCGTTGCGTCTGGATTGTGCAATATCCGTCGCAGAGGGAGGCGGGTGACGACAGTGATTTCGTGTACCTGGAAGTAGTGACGCAGCTTCCTCGAGGCCATAAGAAGGCCGAAGAGCAGTTTCTGCACACCGGAGTACCTTGATCTAGCCCCCCTGCAGAAGGGAGCTAACAAAGTAGACTGGGTGCTGCATCATCTTCTTCCTTGGCGGCACTTCAACCGACTGCGTCGCCTCAGCATCGGTGGCATCGGGCTCCGTCACTGCTATTACCTCATCATCAATTTCTCTCTGCGCCACTAGTGCGGCGCTGACCACCTGGTTCGTTGCCGCCAGGTACAGCAGCAACGGTTCTTGTGGCCTAGGCACAACTAGTATTGGCGCGGAAGAGAGGTACCTCTTCAAATCTTGCAATGCTGCTTCGGCTTCTGGTGTCCACTCCATCGGGCCCACCTTTTTCAAAATCTTGAAAAAGGGAAGGGCGCGCTCGGCGGACTTGGAGATGAACCTGCTCATGGCGGCAACGCAACCGGCAAGCCGACGCACATCCTTGACTCGCTTGGGCGCTTCAATCCGCTCTATAGCTTTGATCTTGTCCAGATTGGCCTCTATCACACGCTGTGACACAAAGAACCCGAGAAGCTTGCCAGACGGGACGCCGAAGACGCACTTCTCAGGGTTCAGCTTGAAATTGATCTTGCGTAGGTTTGCAAATGTTTCTTGTAAATCTGATACGAGGGTTGCCCTATTCTTGGTTTTGACCACTATATCATCCATATAGGCTTCCATATTTCTATGGAGTTGGGGTTCAAAACCAATCTGGACCGCCCTTCCAAACGTTGAACCATCACTCTTCAACCCGAAAGGCATCCGTATAAAGCAATACGTACCACATGGGGTGATGAATGCTGTTTTCTCTTCATCTTCCCTTGCCATGAAGATCTGGTGGTAGCCGGAGTAGGCATCGAGGAATGACAACAAATCACACCCAGCTGTGCAGTCAACAATCTGGTCGATGCACGGCAACGGGAAGGGGTCTTTGGGACAAGCCTTATTAATATCTATGTAATCAATACACAGCCTCCACTTCCCATTTGCCTTGCGCACTACCACCGGATTGGCCAACCACGTTGGATGGAGCACTCCTTTTACCAAACCCGCTGCTTCCAGTTTTTGGATCTCCCCTGTGATGAACTCTTGTCGTTCCAAAGCTTGCTTTCTGACCTTCTGCTTGACGGGCCGTGCATGAGGACAGACAGCAAGGTGGTGCTCAATCACCTTCCTGGGAACGCCGGGGATGTCAGATGCTTGCCAGGCAAAACATCGACATTCGCCCGCAGGAAGGTGACGAGCGCATCTTCCTATTTGTTGTCAAGGGTGGAGCTTATGGTAAAAGCTCCTCCCGTGCCGTCCTCCTTGACAGAAACCTTCTTGGTTCCCGGCGGTGTGGCCCTGGACTTCTTGTTTCTGTCGGCGGAGCTCTCTGGCACGTCCTCGACGGGAGCGCTACACTCCAAAGAGGTGTGCTTGCTGGAGTGGGTGCCTGAGGTCTCACCGGTCTTCTTCTTTTGCCTTCCCGGGGCTCCAGTGGCAGGAGCAAGCGCCTTGGCAGTGGCGGCTGCTGCAACTGCTTGTTGATAGAGTTGGTCAGCGCAAATTAGCGCATCCTTCTTGTCTGATGGGACGGTGATGATCGTCACAGGCCCCAGCATCTTCAGGGTGTTGTAGGCGTAATGTGACGCCGCCATGAACTTGGCCAGCGCTGGGCGGCCAAGGATCCCGTTGTAAGGCAAGGGGATCTTAGCAACGTCGAACACAACCCTTTCTGTCCTGTAGTTCAGATCACTCCCAAAAGTCATGGGCAACGTGACCTTTCCCTTTGGTTGACTTCTTCCCGGGTTGACCCCCTGAAACGTGCCCGTCTCTTCGAGGTCTTCATGAGGAATCTGCAGTTTCTCGATCACGGCAGGCGAGATTAACTTCTGACCGGCCCCGCCATTGACTAGCATCTTTGTCACCTTGAGGTTGCGTATTGTTGGTGAAGCCAACAATGGCAAGCACTCGACCGCAGTAGTGCGATCAGGGTGATCCTCAGTGTCAAAAATGATAGGTGTGTTGGACCACTTCAGCGGCCTTTGGGCATCAAACGACGGTTCCGCCGCTGTAATCTCACGCGCCCACTGTTTAAGCTGGCGGTGAGAGGTATGCAGCGAGGCGCTGCCATCGACGCACATGGCCTCTGTAGCTTTCTGAAATCCTTGGTCACCAGACTCATCGTCCTCTTCGTGATCATCATCTTCTGGCCTTTGTCCCGGACCCGGGCAGGCCTCTCCTGCTCTTTATCTTTGCCGCGACGGCGCGCCTGGCCGTCACGCTTCTTGCCGGACCCCTCAGCACCGTCCTAGCCTTTCTCCTTGTCCCGCCTCTCATATTCAGCCCTCTGCTTCTCAGCGAGGAGCTCAACCTATCGGCAGTTCTGGAGATCATGGCCTTTGGTGCGATGGATCTTGCAGTATTGCTTGTCGGAGTTTCCTGGCTTCTCGGCAGCCGCCAAGGCCCGGCAGGCGACACATCCGGCAATTTCCTTGTCGGAGTCATCTGCCTTGGTTTTCTTGGCGGAGCCGGAGTCGCCAGATCCCTCGACGGCAAGCACAACTTTACCTTTCCGCTTCCTGTTGCGGCGCCGGCCTTTCTTCGCCGGGGCGGCAGTATCCTCATCTGAGGAGTCGGTTTCCATGCCGGCATCTTCACCGGGGTACTTCCTTCCCTCTTCAGCCCGGGCACATTTGTCAGCAAGAACATAGAGTTCTGCCACATCTTTCACCTTGTTCATTGTCAGTTCTTCGCGCATCTTGCGGTTACGCACGTTCTGATGGAACACGCTGATGATGGCGGCAGGGTGAACATTAGGGATATTGTATTATACCCGGCTGAACCTCTGTATATACTTGCGCAGACTCTCGTCTTCCTTCTGGGGAATGACATGCAGGTCGCCTGCTTGGCCATGGGCTTGGTGACCCCCAGTAAAGGCACCCACAAACTGATGGCACAAATCCGACCAGGAGGAAATAGAGTCTACCGACAAGTGCATCAACCACGACATGGCGTTGGGTTTAAGAGCCAATGGAAAGTAATTCGCAAGCACCTTATCGTCGCGGGCTCCGGCGGCTTACATCGCGATGGTGTAGATGCTGAGGAACTCAGACGGGTGAGTCTTGCCGCTGTACTTTTCGCCAACGTCAGGTTTGAAGGTGCGGTGAGTGGGCCACTGGAACTGCCGCAGCTCACGGGTAAAAGCCAGACAGCCTATCTTGTAAGGTAGGCCTCCAGGGCTCTATGGTGCCGGGTGGTTCACAGCAGGCCCTGCTTGCCTGTCTGACTGGTGGCGCGCTCCGCGCCGGTGCTCGATAGTGGTTCGAGCGTCTTCACGGGCTCATTCCTGAAGAACTTGGCGCTGATCACAGTGGGTCCGTGGGTCAGACGATGCTATGGAGATGGCATCGCCCGCGACGTCGCGACGAGCCGGCGTCCACGGTACCGGATGGGGAAGAGGTGAATGCACCGTGGTCGCGGCGCCGCCGGCTTTTCCGCCACTGGTCCGCGGGACTCCATCGGAGCGTCGACCCGGGGGCCCCATCGGACTTGGTTCATCTTTGTTGGCCACCGCAACAAGGCCTCGGATAGTGGCTCTCCATTCGTCGAGTTTCCCCGTAGTGGGAGGAAAGTCGAGGAGCAACTGCGCGCGCGCCAGGGCCTCTACTGGCATCAGTGGCAGTGAAACCTGCACGGATTGCGACGCGCTTCGACTTCTGACCACGTCAGAAGGAGCTGTATCATGACTCTGCAGTTGCATGCCGTTTTCACCAGCGCCTCGGCGAGTGGGCAGGTCTTCTACGTCCCGGGAGTGGCGCTCGGGGCTCTTCCCGCGGCAACGCCCGGGATCTTCGGCGTGATTACGCTGTTCGTCGCGCGCTGCCTGGGAGGAGCGCACTGTTGACGCCGGTGTGGGAGTCTTGGAGGCCCTCGCGTCGCCTTCGGGCGGGCCGGCGATGACCTTGGAAGGCCCCGCTCCACCCGCGAAGGACTTGGATCCGCCTTTGGATTTGGCGACGTGTGGCCCGTTACCAGGCACACAAACATCGCCGCCTCCCAAACTCGGGCTGCTGGGATGGTGGTGGTGTTCACGAGCAGCGCCCCGGGTCCTCTCTGCGACCGGTCCACTACTCGCCCGTGTCGGGATGGGCTGTCTGGCTTCCGACTGGCCAACCGCCACCGTCGGCTTCTTCTTGGGCGCCATGATGATGAAGAAGCGCCGAATTAACTGCTAGAGCCGATTCTTACAACTGCGTCCCCTACCTGGCGCGCCAGGGAGATGTCGGTGCGGAACGACACCTATGGGATCACGAGAATCCCTACTACGGTTGGCGGGGCGCGGGGTTGTGATAAGAGCGGATCTAACAGGTATCACACGGTTCGTTTATCCAGGTTCGGGCCGCAAGGATGCGTAAAACCCTACTCCTGCTTTGGTGGATTGTATATTTGTGTTCTTGAGCTAGCTATGGGGCGTGAGGAGCTCCAAAAAGCCGAATCCTTCTCCTGGTCGCCTTGGGCCTCCTTTTATAGAAAACGGGGTTGCCACAGTGGCACACAGGAGGTGGAAAGGGAACAGTGATGCGAGGTTATCCCTCGCATTACATGACAAGGCGCATTTAATGCGTCTTGCTTAGGTATCCTTGCTTTATCGGGGATGGGGGAGAGATCTGCCTCGTCCATCGCCGCTCCTTCTTGTGTCGACACACGCCCTGGCCAGCGACGCCTGCGATGCCACGTAAGTAGGCAGGCAGCTGAGGTGGCGCAGTGGTGGGTCTTCACGAAGATCTGCATGCCGCCACGCAGGTGCCTGCCCAGCTGGTTGGGTCGGCAGCTGCATGCATGCGGTGGTGGAGGTTTAGTCAGCGTGGGCCTGATGGTGGCCCTGCAGGTGTCCTCGGCAAGGGTCTTGCCGAGGCGCCTGCTGTCATCCCCGGCAAGGCGCTTGCCGGGGGCCTTGTGGTCTTCCCGGCTGGGATCCCGCCAAGGGTTGTCGCCTCCTTAGTGCATATCTGATCTTGAATGTCTTCATGAAGATCTGCATGCCTCCATGGGGATGTCTCCCGAATCCTTGCCCTTTGGGGGCAGTGGACTCAAGGGTGATTCGCTCCGTAGGCGCGGGACGAGTCGCCACGGCAAGGGTCTTGCCGGGGCTGCTAGAACTGTCTCCCGGCAAGGATCTTGCCGGGGGAGTCCGCTTCGTCCCCTTTGCTCTTCATGGTCTTGGCCTTGGCGTCGTAGTTCTCTTGAGCTTCGGTCTTACCCTGGCTCACCTCCCTTTCCTTGCTTGGTGTGGTGGTGCCCGCGGCTCAGACTGCCCGTGCACAGTTATAGGGGTACAAAAAGTGTACCCCTCTTTTTGTACACCGACATGTTGCCTAATCACAAACAGTTCATCCGAGTCAATTGTATGCCGTATATCGCACCTTTCCGACCGTTTCTTCTATTATGATCATCACAAACAGTTAATTCGAGTGAATCGTATGCCCCACATCGCACACGCCACTAAAATTTGAACTGTGTTTGATGTATCCACCATCACAAATGTTTTACATATTTTTTGATGGGTTTTTTACATCTTCATTTGTTATTAATGCATCGCACACAGTTTCGATGAAGGGTCTCTGATTGTAGTGTCACATTAGCAACATCCTGCAGTAGTGATAACAAAAAAATGAGGATCTTGCTTGCATACAACCATGGACATGCTGGGTCCCTACTGTCATCCTCTCCATGTATAGTCCTCTCCTGAGACCTCTCGTTTGTTGACCATGTTGACAATGCAAGAGGGAGGCACCACGGCGAGCACACCAAAGCGCACGGAGGACGATGGCGAGGCCTCGGACGAGAACAAACAAGAGCCGGGGAAGATGCGGCAGTGAAGTCACAAGCGAACGGGAGTACAAGGGTTGACTAGTTCAGGTGCGGGGTGGGGCTGGTGTCAGCTTTAACGATTTAGGAGACGGTGGGGCGGCGATGCGTAGCTGTGGCGACGCCAGCCGTGGGAGGCGGGAGCAGGTGGCCCTGCCAGCACTGGTTTGGTTTTGGCGGCTGGAGGAAGACGATACTGAAGAAACACGACAGACTGTAAAAGTAGCAGGAGTACTTAACAACCTTAACTGAAACTAGCAGGGGCATGATAATCCCCAAGTGTAGGGAATCATCGTAGCAATTTCCAAAGGTGGAAGTGATAAGTATGGAGTGTCGAACCCACAAGGAGCTAAAGGTAAGATCGATATTCTCTCAAGCCCTATCTGCCACTGATACGACTCTACGTACACCAAACGTTTGCTTCTAACTAGAAACGAGAAATAAAACTACATTATGGGTATGAAGTGGATAACTTTGTATTATATCGGAGAGCTAAAATATTAAAGTAGGTGTTGTTATCATAAAGTTAGAATATATTACTAAATATTATAAATAGCGAGTGCGGAATAATGGTGGATTGGTGTGAGGAATTGTCCTAGGCAATTGTTAACAAGACCGGTAATCACTATTACAGTTTCATATGAGGGAGAGGCATAAGCTAACATACTTTCTCTTCTTGGATCATATGCACTTATGATTGGAACTCTAGCAAGCATCTGCAACTACTAGAGATCATTAAGGTAAAACCCAACCATAGCATTAAAGTATCAAGTCCTCTTTATTCCCATACGCCATGTCCCGCTTATCCGTGTTTGTGTTTCAGTCACTCACGCAACACAGACAATAAGCAAACCACGGACATATTACAACACCCTACAGTGGGAATCCCTCACGCTTGCGCGACACAGAGGGCACCATAGGACAGCACCAAAGTAATACATACAACTCATACCAATCTAGATCATTAATCAACCCAAAGACAAAGGGTATGTACTAAAAACATCATAGGATGGCAACACATCATTGGATCATAATATGTGGCATAAAGCACCATGTTCAAGTAGGGATTACAGCGGGATGTGGGAGAGTGGACCGCGTAAAAGAAATGAGGGTGGTGATGATGATGGTGATGTTGATGAAGACGATCACCGCGGCGATGATTC
Source organism: Triticum urartu (assembly GCF_003073215.2). Classification (NCBI taxonomy): domain Eukaryota; kingdom Viridiplantae; phylum Streptophyta; class Magnoliopsida; order Poales; family Poaceae; genus Triticum; species Triticum urartu. The sequence continues at coordinate 224,527,546 of NC_053022.1, forward strand.
CCCTCTCGATGGCACTCCGGTGCCACCGAGAGAGAGGAGGAGAGGTTCTCCCCTTGTGCCTCCTGCTCCGTGGCCTCCCCCTGGATGGGGAGAGGTCCTCCCTCTGGTCCTTGGCCTTTATGGTGATGATGGCCCCTCCGGGATCCTCCTCCCAAGCCTCCGGTGATGATAGCCCCCTCCGGCAGGGTGCCAGAGAGGGCCTAGATTGATTTCTCGTATCTACAGAGGCTTGCGGCGGCAGAACTTCCGATCTAGGTTAATTTCTAGAGGTTTCTGTATATATAAGAGGTTTTGGCATCCAGAACAAGTCAGGGGGATCTTTGGGCTGTCCACGAGGTAGGAGGGCGCGCCCAGGGGGGCGCCTCCCACCCTCGTGGGAAGCCCGGGACTCTTCTGGCCCAACTCTTTTACTCCATGGCCTTCTTCTGGTCCAAAAGTAAGCTCCGTCAAGTTTTAGGTCAATTGGACTCCGTTTGGTTTTCCTTTTCTGCGATACTCTAAAACAAGGAAAAAAACAGAAACTGGCACATGGCTCTAGGTTAATAGGTTACTCCCAAAAATCATATAAAATAGCATATAAATGCATATAAAACATCCAAGGTTGATAATATAATACCATGAATGCTTCATAAATTATAGATACATTGGAGACGTATCAGCATCCCCAAGCTTAATTCCTGCTCGTCCTCGAGTAGGTAAATGATAAAAGAAATAATTTATGAAGTGTGAATGCTAGCAAGTGCATAAGTTTCATCAATGATAGTTGCAATCACTTTTTCTAGCATCATTATATATCATAATAGTAGCTCATCTTCACAAAACTTTTCATGATCAAGTAGCAAGCTATTCACATGTTAAAGTATAAATCATAAACTTTCTTGAAACTAACAAACTATATTCCTAGTCATCAAACAATTGCAATTCATCTTATTTCTAGGAAGGGTCTATGTCAGAGCTTTGATTTAGCGAACTCCACATACTCAACTATTATTTAATCTTTCACAATTACTAACACTCACGTGATATTTATGGGTTCAAAGTTTTAATCGGACACAAAGAAAGATAGGGGCTTATAGACTCGCCTCCCAACCTTTTACCTTAGGGGTAATGTCAACAATAATAGTTCATGATAACTTACATCCAATTGGATATATATATCAGGATATTTCCAACACAATGTGGGCTTATAGACTCGCCTCCCAACCTTTTACCTTAGGGGTAATGTCAACAATAATAGTTCATGATAACTTACATCCAATTGGATATATATATCAGGATATTTCCAACACAATGTGGGCTTATAGACTCGCCTCCCAACCTTTTACCTTAGGGGTAATGTCAACAATAATAGTTCATGATAACTTACATCCAATTGGATATATATATCAGGATATTTCCAACACAATGTGGGCTTATAGACTCGCCTCCCAACCTTTTACCTTAGGGGTAATGTCAACAATAATAGTTCATGATAACTTACATCCAATTGGATATATATATCAGGATATTTCCAACACAATGTGCTTGCCAAAGGATAAAATGTAAAAAGGAAAGGTGAAGATCACCATGACTCTTGCATAAGGGTAGAAGATAAAAGTAAAAGATAGGCCCTTCTCAGAGGGAAGCAGAGGTTATCATGCGCTTTTATGGTTGGATGCCCAAAATCTTAATGCAAAAGAACATCACTTTATATTGCCACTTGTGATATGGACCTTTATTATGCAGCCCGTCGCTTTTATTTCTTCCAGATCACAAGATCGTATAAAGCTTATTTTCTCCACATTAATAGATCATACATATTTAGAGGGCAATTTTTATTACATGCACCGATGACAAATTACTTGAAAGATCTTACTCAATCCATAGGTAGGTATGGTGGACTCTCATGGGAAATTGGTTTAAGGAATGTTTGGAAGCACAAGTAGTATCTCTACTTGGTGCAAAGAATTAGGCTAGCATGAGGGGGAAAGCAAGCTCAACATGTTGGATGATCCAAGACAATATACTTTATTTTGGATATAGGAAAACATAACCCATTACGTTGTCTTCCTTGTCCGACATCAACCTTTTAGCATGTCATATTTTAATGAGTTCTCACAATTACAAAAGATGTCCAAGATAGTATATTTGTATGTGAAATCTCTCTTCCTTCAATATTCTTTCATGAATTGTTCAAGTGACCAATTCTACGTTTGCTAACTTTCAATAAGTTTACTTCCTATACTTATTCTGTGTGAAGTCATTACTCCCCATGGTATAAGCATATGAAACATATATAAATTAAGATTTATGATATTCAATTCATTCAACAATGTACTCATAGGATATATGTGAAGCACGTGAGTAAATGACAAACTACTCCAAAAAGATATAAGTGAAGGACACTGAGTAGTCAAATAATTAACTAGCCATGGGAGGATTCTTTTTCATTCAAGATTTCAGATGCAATGATTTTATTCAAACAACAAGTAAAATTGAAAATACGCTCCAAGCAAAACACATATCATGTGACGAATAAAAATATAGCTCCGAGTATGGTATACCGATAATTTTGAAGACGAAATAGGGGATGCCTTCTAGGGCATCCCCAAGCTTAGGCGCTTGAGTCTTCCTTGAATATTACCTTGGGGTGCCTTGGGAATCCCCAAGCTTAGGTTCTCTCCACGCCTTATTCTCCTCATATCGATATCTCACCCAAAGCTTGAAAACTTCAATCACACAAAACTTAACGGAACTTCGTGAGATAGGTTAGTATGATAAAGAGTAAACCATTCACTTTGGTACTGTCAAAGACAAGGCTCATAATTGTTCTCACACAATTCCTACTGTACCATATCATTTCTACAATTAATATTGAGAAATATAAGCCATAGAAACTAGAAAACAAGCAAACAATGCAATGAAAACAGAATCTGTCAGAAACAGAACAGTCTGTAATGATCTGAACACCAACCATACTTCTGCTACTCCAAAAATTATGAAATAAATTGGTGGATGTGAGTAGTTTGTCTATTAATCTTCTGATAAAAATAATCAACTCAATCTCACTCTACTGTAAAAAATGGCAGCTAATCTCGTGAGCACAAAGTTGCTGTTTTTTACAGCAAGATCACATTAACTTTCACCCAAGTCTTCCCAAAGGTCTTACTTGGCCCTTTATTGAAACAAAAGCTATAATACATGATTAATACAGTATCTTAATCATGATAACAAACAAAACATTAAGGGTAAATATTGGGTTGTCTCCCAACAAGCGCTTTTCTTTAATGCCTTTTTATCTAGGCATGATGATTTCAATGATGCTCACATAAAAGATAAGAATTGAAACATAAAGAGAGCATCATGAAGAATATGACTAGCACATTTAAACCTAACCCGCTTCTTATTCCTAGGGATTTTATGAGCACACAATTTATGGGAACAAGAATCAACTAGCATAGGAAGGCAAAACAAGTATAACTTCAAAACTTTAAGCACATAGAGAGGAAACTTGATAATATTGCATCTCCTACAAGCATGTATTACTCCCTCATAATAATTTTCAGTAGCATCATGAATGAGTTCAACAATATTACCATCACATAAAGCATTCTTTTCATGATCTACGAGCATAAAATTTTACTACTCTCCACATAAGCAAAATTCTCCTCGTTCGGAATAGCGGGATCACTAGTTCCTAAAGTTGACACTCTTCCAAACCCGCTTTAGATGATAGTATTATTCATACTCCAAAATATATAAGTGAATTTCATGGAGCGTTCTACAATTAGTATAGACTAACCAATATCCAAGCTCAAAATGTATAAGTGAAGCACACGAAGCATTCTATAAAGCCATACTCAAAAGATTTAGTGAAGCTCAAAGAACAATTATATAAGATCATACTTAGAAGATATAAGTGAAGCACATGAAGTATTCTATAAATTTATGAAGGGACATCTCATACTAGCATGGTTCTTAAAGAAAAAGAAATACACAAAGGGCACTAATCATGTGAACAAAACAAAAACCGAGGTATACCAATATTTGTTGAAGAAGAAAGATGGGATGTCATCCGGGGCATCACCAAGCTTAGATGCTTGAGTATCCTCTGAAATATTTACTTGGGGTGCCTTGGGCATCCCCAAGATTGATCTCTTGCCTCTCTTTATTCTTCTCACATCGGTAACTCCTCGTTCTTCAAACACTTCATCCACAAAAAACTTTTAACCAAAACTTTGTGAGATCCGTTACTATAATAAGGCAAATCACTACCTTTAGGTACTGTTGCAAACTCATTCTAATTTCATATTAGAACTATATCTACTATATTCCAACTTCTCAATGGTTCATACCCTCCGATACTAGCCATAGATGCATCAAAATAAGCAAACAACACACGAAAAATAGAATCTGTCTAAAACATGACAGTCTGTAGTAATCTGGAGATTTAGTAAACTTCTGTAACTCCAAAAATTATGAAATAAATTTGAAACTTTGATCAATTTGTACAGAAGTAATGTGCAAAAATTTTCAGACCCATTTGACTTTCCAGTAAAAAAATGTAAAATCACGTGCTACAGCCAAAGTTTTTGTTTTTTGTTCTCCACGTAGTAAACAAGCAATCTAATCATCCTAAAACCAAAGCTTGGCACATTATTTTTATAATACAATGGATATATAAGGGGATAATTATTTACAGAGAAACTTCCATGAAAAATTCTACATTGTTTCCATGAGCATGAACACGAGTGCTCAAGGTCGACCCTCACTTCTTCAATGCATAACTTTCCAATCACTTCTCTTTTTGAAAAACTTTTTAGGCATGAGAGGCAAGTGATTTTTTTGTATTTTCATTCTTTTAATTTTTTTTGTATGTTTCACCCACAACTAAACAGAAACAAAAAAGGGAAAACAAATCTACTTAGTGAAGAAAGCAAACAAGCACACACGAGAATATCAACTCCACGCTATTGCTCCCCGGCAACAGCACCAGAAAAGAGCTTGATAATCCCCAAGTGCAGGGAATCATCGTAGCAATTTCCAAAGGTGCAAGTGATAAGTATGAAGTGTCGAACCCACAAGGAGCTAAAGGTAAGATCAATATTCTCTCAAGCCCTATCTGCCACTGATACGACTCTACATACACCGAACGTTTGCTTCCAACTAGAAACGAGAAATAAAACTACGTTGTGGGTATGAAGTGGATAACTTTGTATTATATCGGAGAGCTAAAATATTAAAGTAGGTGACATTATCATAAAGTTAGAATATATTACTAAATATTATAAATAGAGAGTGCGGAATAATGGTGGATTGGTGTGCGGAATTGTCCTAGGCAATTGTTAACAAGACATGTAATCACTATTGCAATTTCATATGAGGGAGAGGCATAAGCTAACATACTTTCTCTTGTTGGATCATATGCACTTATGATTGGAACTCCAGCAAGCATCCACAACTACTAAATATCATTAAGGTAAAACCCAACCATAGCATTAAATTATTCGTGTTTGTGCTTCAGTCACTTATGCAACGCAGACAATAAGAAAACCATGGACATATTGCAACACCCTACAGCAGGAATCACTCACGCTTGCACGACACGGAGGGCACCATACGACATCGCCAAAGTAAAACATACAACTCATACCAGTCTAGATCATCAATTAACCCAAAGACAAAGGGTATCTACTCAAAACATCATAGGATGGCAACACATCATTGGATCATAATATGTGGCATAAAGCACCATGTTCAAGTAGGGATTACAGTGGGGTGCGGGAGAGTGGACCGCGTAAAAGAGATGAGGGTGGTGATGATGATGGTGATGTGGATGAAGACGATCACCGCGGCGATGATTCCCCTCTCGATGGCACTCCGGTGCCACCGATAGAGAGGAGGAGAGGTTCTCCCCCTTGTGCTTCCTCCTCCATGGCCTCCCCCTGGATGGGGAGAGCTCCTCCTTCTGGTCCTTGGCCTTTTTGGTGATGATGGCCCCTCCGAGATCCTCCTCCCTAGCCTCCGGTGATGATGGCCCCCTCCAGCAGGGTGCTAGAGAGGGCCTAGATTGATTTCTCGTGGCTACAGAGGCTTGCGGCGGCGAAACTTCGATCTAAGTTAATTTTTGGAGGTTTCTGTATTTATAAGAGGTTTTGGCGTCGAGAACAAGTCAGGGGGGTCTCCGGGCTGTCCACGAGGTAGGAGGCGCGCCTCCCACCCTCGTGGGCAGCCCGGGACTCTTCCGGCCCAACTCTTTTACTCCATGGCCTTCTTCTTGTCCAAAAATAAGCTCCATCAAGTTTCAGGTCAATTGGACTCCGTTTGGTTTTCCTATTTTGCGATACTCTAAAACAAGGAAAAAAACAGAAACTGTCACTGGGCTCTAGGTTAATAGGTTAGTCCCAAAAATCATATAAAATAGCATATAAATGCATATAAAACATCCAAGGTTGATAATATAATAGCATGAATGCTTCATAAATTATAGATACATTGGAGACGTATCAGGGCACTTAACAACCATAGCTGAAAGCAATATGAGTACTTATACAGGTTCAACCGTACAAAGCACACCTCGAACAGTGCTACTTTGCCTATAGTTTACCAACGGTGAGGTCACTAAGCTCCAGGACAAGGCCCAGGCGCCACCCCGCACATCCGCAACCTTCTGAAAGCGGCTTCATCTTGCAATGTGGTCAATAAATAGGATATTCACTTCAGATCCATGGAAAGCATGAACATAACTTTCTTTCCTATTTTCCAAGATCGGCGAGCCTTCATTTGAGACCACGCATGAATAAGTATCTTTTCACCTCTAAGGGAGATGGAGTAGGTCGACATAAACATCATGTTGTGACCAAGCACATATCTAACCCGACCATGGTCAGGCATTTTCTGTTTCAAGAAGATCACAGCTGTAAAATTGTGTATAAGCAAGAGTTTATGAACTACATATATAACAGAAAACAGCTCGTACCATCAGTTTCTTGACACAGTTGGACCTGTTCAACGTGTGCACCAGTGGCACACATATCCCACGTGGCCTTCCACCATTGAAACGCCCCACAAGGACCTCGAGATGATCAATAAAGTGTAGGAACTGGTGGATGTCGTCCCAGTCCACTTTAGTGCCATCAGTAACAGGCGAGTTCTTATCAAATAAGAAACGAGTAGTGTCTTGAACTTTCTAATAACCTACACATGCCACCAATTATAAGAAATGATAGTTAGAAGTAGCATCTTCATGAGAGAAGGGAATCTCAAATTATTACTACTTCTAAAGTCAAATTGTGATTAGTTAGACATAATAGGTGGATTAAGAAGTAATCGAGGCAACATGCAAGAACCAGATACAAAACTAACATGGATGAACAACTAGAACGACATTGGGGTGGAAGGTCACAGGGAAGATGAGACCAGGTTGTGCTAATTCCATCAACATTTGTGTGCCAACTTTCAGTCTGTAACACTTGAGAAAGATTATCCAAGTTCGGACATAAAAAAGGAGCGATCTTCTTGGTTCGTGAACCCAACTGGGAACTTATATCCATGGTGTGTCTTCAATGTGACCATTAAACTGGTGTATTTAGTTATGTCACGGCCGGCCTTCTTGAGTACGTGTGTTCTGGTAGAGCAAGGGATGCATTGTAGAAAAAATAATATGAGAACACAATCTATTCGCTATCCAAATCTAGAAATAATTTCCTCTTTCATGTCACTGTTGACCATGCATGGTACCAGTACCTTTTATCCAAATATAGCAATCCAAATTTCCAAATTAGTCGACAACATGTTCGAAAACCCCAACCCTCTCGGATAGAAAAGAGGATTCTAGGAACATACTATGCGTGTTTTAAAATATTGTGTAAGGATGAGAAGGAACAAGTCTGGCGTCTTGCCAAGGGCGCAAAAACTTGTAGGGTCCTCGCACTTTGGGCACTGCAAATGAAACACACTAGGTTCAGTTAGAAGAAAAATGCATCAACAGCGGCGGCTGCCATCCTAGGATTACCAACGACCAAGGGACTAGGGTTTATTGGGGATGGATGAAGAATTCGTACCTGGTTCTCCATGTGAAAACCCTAAGCAATTGCCGAGAGGAGGTTTTTTTTGAACAAGCACACGAGGGAGAAGGGGATTCAGGCCCAGTGAAATATTGTTGCTTCGTCCATCCAGCTTACTACTACTACTAGAAAGGTGGGGGTTTTTGTGATTTTATGACTCATTGGGCATTATTGTGGCGCTATGACCATGGTGAGTCTACCGTGCATTTGTGCACTCTTATTTGGTGCATGGCACATGGACCCCATTGTCGGATGCCTCGCATATCAACGAAAGGAAGTAGAAAGGTAGGAGTAACTAGTTACACGTAAATATATTTTTGATAGAGATACTCCCTCTGTAAGGAATTATAAAAATCTTTTATATCTCAACTTTATACATAAGAAAAATCAAGGGGAATATATATAACATAATATGGGGTTTAGATGAGAATAAAATACTCAGATATGCTGACGGGTCTAGACTTTGGGACACAAGCCAGTGGGTCTGCATGTTTGGCGGCCCATGTGTTCTAACTTAGCGCATTTCATACGGTAAATATTGCATGCGATCGGTACAACATTGGTTTTATATGCTGTCGCAAGGAAAATACAAAAAAATTAAATAAAGCACATCAGCTGTTAGAATGAAATCGAACGACAGTTCCTAACCAGCAACCAGAGTTGCAATTCATTCACGATATCCTACATGATAAATAATATTGTAGTACTACTTATACACACAAGACACTTGTTTCACCTTGACATATTATTACATCAAAAGCTCTCGGAGGATAGATTAGTTCGGAAGTTGTGTGCTGCTACTAAAGAATTTGAAAGTTGATTAGGACCAGCTCTCCTTGCCGAGAAATTTTGATTTTGACATCATCCCCAAGCGCAAGATTTTGTAGAGTTTTTAACCTTGACCACCCTTTAGCATCAATCATCATGCAACCATCCTTTGTACTTATGGTATATTGAGCAGGTGCCGGTGCTTGATACAATGCTGAAGGTGGTACCGATGTGCGAGACAACAACGATCGTGTCTAGTCTGCTATGATTTCATACTTCAACTTTCTAACTTTGCTAGGCTCTGTGACGTGGATCCAGTCTTTTTCTTTCCTTCTTTTAAATGTGAGAAGGGCTAATTGTGGTGTGCTTGTTAAAACAAACTGCAGTTGATCAGAGGGCTTCAGATTGTACTCAAAGAACAGACTGATCCAATTGTGTCCAGTAATATAAGTGATGGACAGTGCCTTCGTTACTGACACGTCATAAGAAGTCAAACGCGCTAAAATAACCATCATAGAGGAAACCAAACGGTTTACTCTATAACGAATGTGACATGGCAAAACCTGTGTCGTAAAATTGCAGCAAAAGTAAGAAAACATGACAGTAAATCAATAAGATTTACTTGATGTGACACGAGTGAATCCTTACCAAGATATCACTATGTTCAAGTTATAAATTAAAGGTTGATGTCCAATTACGGGTGGCATTGTCAGGACCCCAATTCCAAGTCACATCGATCTAGCCGGTAACACCTCATATCACTTTGCGGCCTCACGCACGGTATTCCTGAAAGTGCGTTATATCGACTAGAGGGGGGGTGAACAGGCGATTTTTATGAAAGTCTTCAAAACGTGGAAGTTATGAAGACAAACGATAGAAATAAACCTATTACCATGCAGCGGAAGGTAGACTACACTAGACAAGCCATAGTCAAGTATTCAATGAAGTGAAAGCACAATGACTTAATAGCAGCAATGTAGTAAGGATCAGGTAGGAAGATATTATGAAGCCATACAGAACATGCAGTCACTCAGTGAAGACAAAAGATAGTGCAAACATACAATGACTTCACAAGGAGCAACAGTAAGTAAAGGGAAGGGAAGATGAAACCAGTGACTCGTTGAAGACAATGATTTGTTGGAGCAGTTCCAGTTGCTGTGACAACTGTACGTCTGGTTGGGGCAGCTAGGTATTCAAACCTTAGGACACACAGTCCCGGACACCCAGTCCTGAACACGCAGCTCAGGACACCTAGTCCTCACCGTATTCCCCTTGAGCTAAGGTCACACAGACCTCGCCCAATCACTCTGGTAAGTCTTCAAGGTAGATTCCCAAACCTTCACAGACTTCGTTCACCGGCAATCCACAATGTCTCTTAGATGCTCAGAACGCGACGCCTAACCGGCTGGAGGATGCACAGTCCTCAAGTGTAATAAGTCTTCAGATCACACAGACAAGAAGACTTAAGTGATGCCCAATTCTCTCTGGCTCTGGTTGGTTAGGGCTTTATCCTCACAAGGAATTCTCTCTCAAAGGCTTCGAGGTGGGTTGCTCCCAAACGACAAAAGCCGTACTCTCAATTTGAGCAGCCAACCGTTTATGGTTGTGGGGGGTGGGCTATTTATAGCCACTTGGCAACCCGACCTGATTTGTCCGAAATGACCCTGGGTCACTAAGGAACTGACACGTGTTCCAATGGTCAGATTTCAAACTCACACGGCAACTTTACTTGGGCTACAAGCAAAGCTGACTTGTCCGACTCTGGACAAGATTCGCTCTCATAGTCTTCACTCGAAGACATAGGTGTTTTTGGTTACGCATCACTTCAGTCATTCTGACTGGTTCTCTTGGACCCCACTTAACAGTACGGTGGTTCCTATGACTCAACACAAAAGAAAAAGTACTACGAAAGATCTAAGTCTTGGAGCTCCATAGGCTTCATGTGGTGTCTTCTCTTGTCATAGTCTTCAATGTGAATATCTTCATATACCACCTTTGACTTCAATGTCTTCATACATTTTTAGGGGTCATCTCTGGTAGGAAAACCAAATCAATGAGGGACTTCTACCTGTGTTATCCTGCAATTCTCACAAACACATTAGTCCCTCAACTAGTTTTGTCGTCAATACTCCAAAACCAACTAGGGGTGGCACTAGATGCACTTACAATCTCCCCCTTTTGGTGATTGGTGACAAATTAGTTGAAGTTTTCAACGGGGAATATAATCTGTGAAATTGTAAAGGATAAGGAATTGTCTTCATAAGTTGCAAGGGCTCCCCCTGAAGATGTGCATATAGGTAATTTGCTTTTGGAATGCAAATGCACATGGCAGGTTGTACTTGTGGATATCCACTTCAACTTATGATGACAATCCACTATGCATGTGAAAGTATATGAAGATAATGACATGCATAATGGAAAATGGACGTCTACAGAATGATCTAAGTGCGGAATTTATCGTCGCACATGCGGAATTTATCATCGCAAAACAAAGTGGTAGATAAGTAGCAGACGACCATCGAGTTTAAGTGTTACAACTCAAAGAACCAAATGTAGCAAAACGAGAGTTGTAAGCACGAAGCAAAATATAAAGCACCCGCCCATATGGACCCGCTTGAAGACTATCAACCTCATATGCTTCTCCCCCTTTTGTCAGTAAGGACCAAAAAGGTTTGAAGACATAGAGCATCTACTCGTTCCCAGGCGGACTAGGTGAAGTAGCAGGGTCGTTGGTGGTGTTTAGCGGTACTGAAGAGCTTGGAGCAGAGTTGACGCGTGCTGAAGGAGGTGGTGGTGAAGTAGCATCATCTTCATCCTCGATAACTCTGGCAGTCACTGTTGCAGCAGATGAAGAGAACTCAGAGTCTTCAAGGGATGGAGTTCCTAGCAGCACAGCTCTTCGAGGAGGTGTGGAGTCAAACTTGAATCGCTCAGTGAAGCCATCCTCTTGGAGATCATCTTCAGAACACATCATCGTTAGCCCTTTCCATGTACGGCGACAGGTTTCATGGGCAACGAAAGCATTCTTGGTGGCAAGATTGCGAATGCGATTAACTTCCACCAAGAGGCTTTTCATCTGACGCTTCAGCCAGTCATGATGCCTATTCTGTTTCTGATGAAGAGCCACAAGAAGCTCTCGGTCGTTGAGAACACGAGTGCGCTTCTTGGGTCTTGGAGTAGTTGTACTATCAGTGGCTTCAGTAGACGCAGGGTGTGGTGCACGTGTAGTGCCATCCAAAGGATACACCCGAGTGACTGCTTCAACTCCTTCAATGTTCTGTGAGAAACTATGATGCTCTGCATTCTGAAGACTTAGAGGTTCCTTTGCAGGCTTAGGATAGATGGCTTCAGTAGAGATATCCACATCAGGCAGAAAAATCCTATGATTGCGAGCAGATGGCTGATATGAGATATCAGAGTGAAGTTTAATTAGCCGCATTACCCATGGGGCGTAGAACTTCAAGCCAAACAGATCAGAGCCCGAGGCAGCAAGTTGGCGGATGAATAAGTCATGTGCATTGAAGCATTTTCCATGAAGAATATAGAAGACCAAAGTCTTCATTGCACCCTCAAGCTTGGCATTTGGAGAGTGCCCTTTGATGGGCTAGAGAGTTCGCCTGATGATGTGATAGATGGTTCGTGGCAGATACTCAAGGTCTTCAACGAAGAACTCTGTTGGATAAGCAGCATCTTGGGGCAATGGCTTCATCATGCTGAGCATCTGACTCATATCAGGTTCCGGCCTCTTAAAGATGCTCTCAATAGCTTCACTATGCAGCTGACAGCCATGCTCGTAGAGATCGCCAGGAGTGTGCAAACCAGTGAGCTCAATGATGTCAAATGCATTGGCTTCGTGATGAACATTTCCGGTCATCCACTCCAGGACCCAAGTCTTCGGATCTCTGCTGTACCCGCGGATGTGAAGTGTGGCATAGAATTGGAGCAGCAGCTCTTCATTCCAATGCTCTTGGTCAGTAACGAACGGCAGCAGTCCAACTTCCTTGAAGCAATCCAAAGCTTCTTCCAGACAAGGCAGACCAGCTATGGCTTCAATGTCAAGGCTCTTGTGTGGGAAGATGCGACCTTGGTTGTAAAGAATGCATGAGTAATAGCTTCGCTGAGGATAGCTCCAGAACCGATCAGATGATATCCTTTCCCTTGAGTAGGGGTTCCTGGAGCTATCGAAGAATGTGTTGTCTGCCCTGAAGCCATTGATATTGAAGGAGCCAGGTGCTGATGCAGGACCTGGGAACCTTGGCAATCTTGGGATTGGCTTCTGTACCTGAGGCCTGTGCTCAACATGATAGTCGAACTGTGTACCGGCAGCAGACTCAGGAACAGAAGTGACAGGATCAGTGGCTTCACTGTCTTCTTTTTCCGTTGGGGAGGGCTCCACATTAGCTTCATTGGTGGTTGTGGCAGCCGCAAGATTTTCAAGCACGTTCTCCTTGAGAACTGCTTCTTGGTGGGATAGTGGAGTGGCAACTTGTGGGACTTCATCTTCCGCGGCTAATGCAGCCGGATTGTCTTCAACAGAGACTTGAGGCCTTGGACCTTTGCGAAGCCTGCGCAACGCGGGCGACGCCTGTGGAGTTGGAGTGGGTTGGGCCTCATAGTCTTCTTCCTCTTGTGGGTGATCTGCCCATGAAGCATCCTGTGCAATTGGCGTCAGTGGACGACCAATGCTGATGAGTTCGCTGTTCTGAGGAAGGACTGCACCATCTTCTACATTGTCATGTTGACCAATGTCTTCAGCAGCGATGGGATCAGCTGCTGGAAAGTCTTCAGCTTCATGAGCCTCTGTGGAAGCAGGCTGATGGATAGTCAGTTGGCGTTCATGGCGTTCAGCTTTAGGATAGACCATAGAAATGGGTTCAACTATCAAGGGCTCTGTGGGAGTTGCCCGATCTTTCTTGGTCTTCCTCTTCTTCTTGGAGGGGGCAGTTGGAGAGGCTTCAGAATGTTTCCTCTTTCTGGCTTCAGCCTCAGCAGTCCTTGTCTTCTTGAGCTCTGAAGCTGTTGACTGGCTTTTTGGCTTCGAGCTAGTCATTTTAGTTGTGAAGACAATAGGAACTACTTCCTGCCTTGGTGCGTCAGGTTCAGCCATAGCAGGCTTCTTCTTCTTCTTTGCGGCCATCCTGGGGTCGATGCCAGGACGCCCAAGGGCCTTGCGCTTCTCAGCCTCATTGTAGGCTTGCACACATCTGTCAGCCAGAGTCTTCATGCGCTCACGCGAACCCTGAGCTTCTGCACGTTTCTTTACAAAGGCTTCCTTGAGCTCGTGCATCATACTCTTGAAGTTCTTCACTTCCTGCACACTGAGCTTGGCCATATGCTTCTTGAACTAAGCCTTTTCATAGTCAATCTTTTGCTTCAGTTCAACAATGCGCTGGGCAATAGCGAGTTCTGAAGCAATGGCGCCTTGGAAGGCGACACTGAGGCCAATTGGTAGCTGCAGATCTTCAAATATGATGTTTGGCGTGTCAAACCACTCGTCAATGAAGTTGTGGATGATGGTCACATCAAAGAGAGGCAGGTCATTGAAGATTTCTGCTTCTTCTTTGCTCTTGATGAGTTGCTCAAGAGTGTCATCTGCTAGATCTTCATCACTTGACAGATCAATGTCGTCATTGCACAGAATGGCAGTAGCAGTTAGCTCTTGTCTGGTGTGAGGCAGAGGCATCTTGACTTTCTGGGGCTTGGAGACGCGAGATAAGTCTTCGGACTGCACACTGTCTTCAGGAGGTGCAGTTTCCAGTGGCTTCGCCCTTGAGATTTTTGGTGAGGGGGCAGGCTTTGAAGCTTTAGGCTTCTTCATCTTCTTTGTCTTCGGTGCTGCAGGAGCTTCTTCTGATTCAGCGTCAGCTGCAGGCTCATTCACTGCAGTCCCTTGAACTAAGATGCGGGTGATGAGGCCTTCAAGGTTGGACAAAGGACCGATGACATTGGGTTCTGCATCTCGGGTGCCATCTGCCCTTGGTGCTGAGGGACCAGGGTTGAAGTCTAACCCCAAAGTCTTCTTGTTCCGCTTCGCTGAGTTCTGGGAAAATTGGAAGTTGCGCTTGAACAGATTGTCGTCACGACACCATAGTAGTGACGATGGGTGTGCATCAGCTGGCTGTGGCCCACGGACCATGCAGGGATAGAAGCCTTGAGCAATGGCTTCATCTCTGGACCTGGGTAGAAGATTCTTGTATTGGATGTCTCCCCATGGTCTCTTGATGGCATTTTTCTCAGCATATTCTTGGGTTACAAATCGGTATTTGAACCATTGTTCTGCCCAATATCTTCGAATCCATTGGATTCGGGTCTTGTGCTGATTGTAATCCTCTTCAGGATCTGTCTTGTACAGTTCTGAGAGTTCATCTGGCAGATCTCTGGATGTTTCTCCATGACGCTTTCTGCCACCCTTCCTTGCTGCTTTCTCTGAAGCCATAAATTTTAACTTGAAAGGCTTCAACACGTTCAAAGGCTTCAAAGGTTTTTGCTTGCTGGACCAACAGGAACTGGCTTCGGGAGAATTAATGTGATGCTATAAGAATTCTGCAAATGAATGCAGACTATGAGAACCAAAGGATTCTCCCACGGACATGTACCTGTGACAGCATTAAGGTGCGAGGGAAGGGGAAGAGGTCATATGCATTCTCAGAAGATTTTGAAGATAAATCAGTTTAGAAGACATTGACCTCATTTTGCGAAGACATTCACTCGTAGATAAGGAGTTGGTTCCAGATTTGTACGAATCCACAGATCAGTACAAGTGAGGAATCTAACTACTTTGTGAAGCATAAGTGAATATACTAGGCATGTTATGAGATGCAGTATGAGAGAGATCTAACTTGTGTGAATAGAAACTGCTTGTGGTAGAAAGTGACAAATCCATAGGATCAGCGGTGCAGTAAAAAGGAAGTTTTATTTACCACACTAAGAACTGCTAGACGAAGTGGAAGATCAGGCCGAGCAGTTCGATCTTCCGTGCCCTAACTTGGCAACGGCGGACACCTACGGCGACGGCGGAGAGGACGATGTCTGCGGTCGGCGTGAAGACGGTGTCGGAGAGGTTGTGGCAGCGAAGCACTTCGTCGCCGGCGTCGTTGAGGGCTAGCGGTGGCGCTAGGGTTCGTGCGAGAGTGGAAGAAGAGATAATGACCGCTGTGAAGTGTGTATTTATAGGTACATGGGAGGCACTGCGCTATTACACAGGTGCCCCTGGCGATTCGCATCTGAGGAACACGTGGCCATTATGCGGAATTTTGGGGTTTGTTCCACGTCCCACGCACACCTTGATTGTCGGGTGGTCGTTCCTACTTCATGTGGAGGAATGAGCATTGAAAATGGACTTAATGGTTGTCTCTGTATCTTCTGCTGACAAGGACGCAGAGAAGACATTCGACAGTTTTAATAGAATGCATATGATTTGGAGAGATAGAATTTGAGATAGAAAGCATAGAGAGGTTAGGGTCCGATCACATTCACTTAGTTCAAAAGATTCAACAATGAAGACATAGCTATAAGTGAATGCTGTAGAGGACAGAACACTAATATATATATATATATATAATCAACATAGTGAAGATAATCATGAAGATATGTTGAGATCGAAGCCAAACCAAATGTGAAGACATTGCAAGGTAACGCCATGAGTGAAACACTTCAAAATAGAACATTTGGTGGTGGCGTTACCCACCGTATAGGAAGTATTATACCCAGACACGGCGCACAATTATCGTGGCACTCCGAAGTCAAATTCCACATTAATGTATTCACACTTAGAATATATGTCTTCATTGATTGAAGATATACTTTACTTCGTGTGTTGCACATCTAAGTCATCAATATGCATAAGGGTTAGGATGTGTGCCTGATCACAGGACATTTGAGGATTCTAGGATATTTAGCTCACACCGTAAATTGCAAAATCTCTTCTCATCCAAGGGCTTGGTGAAGATATTTGCCAATTGCTCTTCAGTGTTGACGTGTATGATATCAATATCTTCCTTCACAACATGATCTCTGAGAAAGTGATGACGAATTTCAATGTGCTTTGTCTTCGAGTGCTGAACTGGGTTGTTGGCGATCTTGATGGCGCTTTCGTTGTCGCAGTAAAGTGGCACTTGCTTCAGATGAATGCCATAGTCCTTGAGTGTTTGCTTCATCCACAGAAGCTGAGCGCAGCAAGATCCAGCAGCAATGTATTCAGGTTCAGCAGTGGAGAGAGATACACAGTTCTGCTTCTTTGAAGACCAACATAAAAGTGATCGTCCCAGAAAGTGACATGTGCCTGATGTAGACTTTCGATCAACTTTGTCACCAGCATAATCAGCATCCGAGAATCCAACCAGATCAAACTCTGAGCCCTTTGGATACCATAATCCTAGAGTTGGGGTGTGAGCCAAATATCGAAGAATTCGCTTCACAGCTAAGTGATGCGACTCCTTTGGTTCCGCTTGAAATCGAGCACACATGCAAACACTAAGCATAATATTTGGCCTAGATGCACATAGATAAAGTAAAGAACCAATCATGGAGCGGTATACCTTTTGATCGAACTCTTTACCATTGTCGTCGGGACCCAGATGATGTTTGGTTGGCATTGGTCTTGTGAAGCCTTTGCAGTCTTGCATACCGAACTTCTTCAGGCAATCTTTGAGATATTTCTCTTGAGATATGAAGATGTCGTTGCGTTGTTGTCGTATTTGAAGACCGAGGAAGAACTTCAGCTCTCCCATCATGGACATCTGATATTGCTCTTGCATCATATATCCAAACTCTTCACTGTACTTCTGATTGGTGCAGCCGAAGATAATGTCGTCCACATATATTTGGCACACAAACAGTTCACCATCATATGTCTTCGTGAAGAGAGTGGGGTCTAGGGAACCAGGTATGAAGCCTTTGCTCTTCAGGAAGTATTTGACTGTGTCATACCAGGCCCGAGGGGCTTGTTTGAGGCCATACAGTGCCTTGTTGAGCTTGTATACCATGTCAGGATGTTTTGGATCTTCAAAGCCAGGCGGTTGTGCAACATACACTTCTTCTTCAACCTTTCCATTGAGAAAAGCACTCTTCACATCCATTTGATATAGAAGTATGTTGTGATGATTTGCATAGGCCAGCAGTATGCGTATGGCTTCAAGTCTAGCCACAGGAGCAAATGTTTCATCGAAGTCAATGCCTTCCACTTGAGTATATCCTTGAGCAACGAGACGAGCTTTGTTTCTGACAACTTGACCATGCTCATCTTGCTTGTTGCGGTATATCCATTTGGTGCCTATTATATTGTGCTTCCGTGGATCAGGATGCTTAATTAGTTCCCATACATTATTCAGCTCAAACTGTTGAAGCTCTTCTTGCATAGCTTGAATCCATTCAGGTTCCATGAAGGCTTCTTCAACTTTCTTGGGTTCTGTTATTGAGACGAATGCGAAGTGCCCACAGAAATTTGCTAGCTGAGTTGCCGTTGAACGAGTGAGTGGACTGGGTGCATTGATGCTATCAATTATTCTTTCAATCTGCACTTCATTGGCAACGCGAGGATGTACAGGGCGAAGACTTTGCTCTTGCTGATCACTGTCGTTGTTAGAAGGAATGTCTTCAGGCTGAGCATTGTCTTCATGTTGATCAGGTGCTGAGATGATAAGTTCTTCTTCAGGATGAGCTTCAGAAGGTATAATTTCTCCAGTTCCCATTAGCTTGATTGATTCACTGGATGGAACTTCATCTAGCACATTTGGCAGTTGCTCTCTTTGTGAACCATTGGTCTCATCGAACCGCACATCCACTGTTTCAACCACTTTGTAATGAAAAAGATTGAAGACTCTGTAGGAGTGCGAATCCTTTCCATATCCAAGCATAAAACCCTCATGTGCTTTTGGTGCAAACTTTGAGGTGTGATGTGGGTCCTTGATCCAGCACCTTGCACCAAATACTCTGAAGTAACTGACATTTGGCTTCTTGCCAGTAAGGAGCTCATAAGATGTCTTGTTCAGAAGCTTGTGAAGATAAACATGATTGATTGTATGGCATGCAGTATCAATGGCTTCAGGCCAGAATTTTCTTGGGGTCTTGTATTCATCTAGCATCGTTCTGGCCATCTCAATGAGTGTTCTGTTCTTGCGTTCGACGATGCCATTCTGCTGTGGTGTGTACGGGGCTGAGAATTCATGTGTGATGCCCAAGGTATCAAGATATGTATCAAGGCCAGTGTTCTTGAATTCAGTGCCATTGTCACTTCTGATGTGCTTTATCTTGGCGCCATAATTGTTCATAGCTCGATTTGCGAAGCGTCTGAAGACATCCTGCACTTCAGTCTTGTAGAGGATTATGTGCACCCAAGTGTATCTAGAGTAATCATCAACAATAACGAAGCCATAGAGGCATGCAGTAGTAGTAAGAGTTGAGTAATGAGTGGGACCGAAAAGATCCATGTGAAGCAGTTCGAAGGGTCGAGTAGTGGTCATGATTGTCTTCGAAGGATGTTTGGCCCTCGTCATCTTCCCTGCTTCCCAGGCACCGCATAAGTGGTCTTTCTTGAACTTGACGCCCTCGATGCCTATGACATGCTTCTTCTTCGCAAGGGTGTGGAGGTTCCTCATGCCAGCATGCCCAAGCCTCTGATGCCAGAGCCAGCATTCTGAAGCTTTTGCTAGAAGACATGCGGCAAGCTGTGGTCCTGCTAAGAAATCTACCACGTACAAATCATATTTTCGATACCCTTCAAACACTAGAGACTTGTCAGATTCCATTAGTACAAGGCAACGATATTTTCCAAATATTACGATCATGTTCAAATCGCAAAGCATTGAGACAGACATTAAGTTGAAGCCAAGGGATTCAACAAGCATGACTTTGTCCATGTGTTGATCCCTTGAGATTGCAACTCTACCTAGACCCAATACCTTACTTTTACCAGTGTCAGCAAATGTGATGTGGCTCTTGTCGGATGGACGTAAGGTTGAGTCCATAAGAAGACTTCTTTTGCCAGTCATGTAATTTGTACACCCACTGTCAATAATCCATTCTGAAGACGCTGGTATCGTACCCTACAGTGCAGTTAGGGGGATAGGCTTCACCAAGAGCATTGTGAAGCAAAAACATTTGACGAACCAGTGGGTTATGAAAGCTTAGATCCAGATTAGGACTAATAGGGAGAGTAGCAAGCGATTCAGGAATGAAGTACATAGTAAGACCATTTGGGCATTTGATCTTGCGCCCTATAAGATGTTTAAGGTCCCCAGCAAAGGCGTCAGACGATTTTGGTTTTCTGCTGGAGACCTTTCCCTACAAAAGAGAGTTAAGCTTTCTTAGCCACCCACATCTTCAAGGGTGGCTGAGAAGCAATGAGTCTAAGTGCAGCATCTGAGAATTTTGGCTTTGGAGCCCTAGCAAACAGTCTTGCAGGCGGACAATAGTACTCATAAGAATAAGCAGAATAGTTCTTGGTCTTATGAACATGGCGGTTTGATGAACCGATCTCATATTCATATGCCTGAGTATGGTTTCCCTGCAAAATATTTGCGTTAGTGCGACTTAGGTGAGTCCTTTGTCTGTATGAAGCCTTTGGACCGTATGAAGCCTTTGGTCTGAGGTTTGTCTTCTTCACGTGAGGTGTCATGATGACATTCACAGGAAGATTCTCCAGACACCTTTTCGGAACCCAGACTTCTTCATAGGCGGTCCATTCCTGTAGTTAGTACCAATGTACCTGGCAAACACTTCACCATTCTGATTCTTAAATAGTATATAGTTTGCATCAAAGGATTCATCAATGATAATGGGGTTAGCACAGGTGAAGCCAGATAGATTGGATGGGTCTGCTGAAGGTTCCTTTGCAGCAACCCACATGGTTTTGGGGTACTGCTCAGGTTTCCACTAAGAGCCATCAGGATTCATTTTCCTTACGAACCCAACACCCTCTTTCCTCGGGTTTCGGTTCAGAATCTGCTTTTTGAGGACATCACATAGTGTCTGATGCCCTTTGAGACTTCTGTACATCCCTGTTTCAAGCAATGTCTTCAACCTAGCATTCTCATCAGCAATAGCAGTGGTATCCTCAGCAGAGGGGTTAGTTACCACATCAACAGTTGAAGATATTGCAACAGTAGTAGCAGTAGAACATTCAGCAACAGAAGTAGCATTATCACGCTCAATGCATTTAAGACATGGTGGTTCAAATCCTTCCTGAGCGGGACTGATCTGTTCGGAGTGAAGTGACTCGTTTTCCTTTTGAAGATCTTCATGAACCGCTCTCAATTTCTCAAGATCTTGCTTCCTTTGAAGATAATCATAGGAAAGCTTTTCATGAGTTGTTGAGAGAGTTTCATGACAACTTTCAAGTTCTTGATACTTAACGTGAAGATTTTTTATGTCTTCAATTAAGGATTCAGATTGAGTCATTTCAGCACCTAACAGATCATCGCTTCTGTCTAACAGTTTTTGAATATGTTCCATAGCTTTCTGCTGTTCAGTTGCAATTTTAGCAAGTGTTTTGTAGCTGGGTTTTGAACCACAATCAGAGTCATCGTCACTAGATGTTTGATAGTGAGTAGTGTGTGTGTTTACCTTGGCACCACGTGCCATGAAGCAGTAGGTAGAGGTGGAGTAGTCCTTGTCATTTGCATCGGTGTCGGTGACGAGGTCATTGTCTTCAGTATTGAAGATGGACTTGGCAATGTATGCTGTAGCCAGACTTGCGATGCCTGAATCAGACTCCTCCTCAGACTCCACCTCCGCCTCCTCAGAAGCGGACTCCTCCTCTGAATCCATTTCCTTGCCAACAAACGCACGTGCCTTGCCAGATGAGCTCTTCTTGTGTGATGAAGACTTTGAGGAAGACTTGGACGAAGACTTTGAGTATTTCTTCTTCTTCTTCTTGTCGTCAGAGTCATATTCCTTGCTCTTCTTATTCTTTTTGTTCTCATTGTCCCACTGTGGACACTCAGAGATGAAGTGGCCAGGTTTCTTGCACTTGTGACATGTTTTCTTTTGTAGTTGTGAGCAGAAGCTTCATCATTCCTTGATCTTGATCGGGAAGACTTTCTGAAGCCTTTCTTCTTGGTGAATTTTTGGAACTTCTTCACAAGCATAGCAAGTTCCCTTCCAATGTCTTCAGGATCATCAGAACTGCTGTCAGATTCTTCTTCAGATGAGGAAACAACTTTTGCCTTCAAGGCACGAGTTCGCCCATAGTTTGGACCGTAGATATCTCTTTTCTCAGAAAGCTGAAACTCATGTGTATTGAGCCTCTCAAGTATGTCAGATGGATCGAGTGTCTTGAAATCAGGACGTTCTTGAATCATCAGGGCTAGGATGTCAAACGAATTATCAAGTGATCTCAATAGTGTCTTGACGACTTCATGTTTGGTGATCTCAGTACCACCGAGGGCTTGAAGCTCATTTGTGATGTCAGTGAGTCGGTCAAATGTGTGCTGGACATTCTCATTGTCATTTCGCTTGAAGCGGTTGAAGAGGTTGCGAAGGACACTGATTCTCTGATCTCTCTGGGTTGAGATGCCTTCATTGACCTTGGAGAGCCAGTCCCAGACCAGCTTAGATGTCTTCAAAGAACTCACACGGCCATACTGTCCTTTGGTCAGATGACCACAGATGATATTTTTGGCAGTAGAGTCCAGTTGAACGAATTTCTTGACATCAGCAGCAGTGACACCTTCTCCAGCCTTGGGAATGCCGTTCTCGACGACATACCATAGGTCGACGTCAATGGCTTCAAGATGCATGCGCATCTTATCCTTCCAGTAGGGATATTCAGTTCCATCAAAGACGGGGCACGCAGCGGAGACTTTAATAATCCCTGCAGTCGACATAGCTAAAGCTCCAGGTGGTTAAACCGAATCACACAGAACAAGGGAGCACCTTGCTCTGATACCAATTGAAAGTGCGTTATATCGACTAGAGGGGGGGTGAATAGGCGATTTTTATGAAAGTCTTCAAAACGTGGAAGTTATGAAGACAAACGATAGAAATAAACCTATTACCATGCAGCGGAAGGTAGACTACACTAGACAAGCCATAGTCAAGTATTCAATGAAGTGAAAGCACAATGACTTAATAGCAGCAATGTAGTAAGGATCAGGTAGGAAGATATTATGAAGCCATACCGAACATGCAGTCACTCAGTGAAGACAAAAGATAGTGCAAACATACAATGACTTCACAAGGAGCAACAGTAAGTAAAGGGAAGGGAAGATGAAACCAGTGACTCGTTGAAGACAATGATTTGTTGGACCAGTTCCAGTTGCTGTGACAACTGTACGTCTGGTTGGGGCGGCTAGGTATTCAAACCTTAGGACACACAGTCCCGGACACCCAGTCCTCAACACGCAGCTCAGGACACCCAGTCCTCACTGTATTCCCCTTGAGCTAAGGTCACACAGACCTCGCCCAATCACTCTGGTAAGTCTTCAAGGTAGATTCCCAAACCTTCACAGACTTCGTTCACCGGCAATCCACAATGTCTCTTAGATGCTCAGAACGCGACGCCTAACTGGCTGGAGGATGCACAGTCCTCAAGTGTAATAAGTCTTCAGATCACACAGACAAGAAGACTTAAGTGATGCCCAATTCTCTCTGGCTCTGGGTGGTTAGGGCTTTATCCTCGCAAGGAATTCTCTCTCAAAGGCTTCAAGGTGGGTTGCTCTCAAACGACAAAAGCCGTACTCTTTATCTGAGCAGCCAACCGTTTATGGTTGTGGGGGTGGGCTATTTATAGCCACTTGGCAACCCGACCTGATTTGTCTGAAATGACCCTGGGTCACTAAGGAACTGACACGTGTTCCAACGGTCAGATTTCAAACTCACACGGCAACTTTACTTGGGCTACAAGCAAAGCTGACTTGTCCGACTCTGGACAAGATTCGCTCTCATAGTCTTCACTCGAAGACATAGGTGTTTTTGGTTAGGCATCACTTCAGTCATTCTGACTGGTTCTCTTGGACCCCACTTAACAGTACGGTGGTTCCTATGACTCAACACAAAAGAAAAAGAACTACGAAAGATCTAAGTCTTCGAGGTCCATAGGCTTCATGTGGTGTCTTCTCTTGTCATAGTCTTCAATGTGAATATCTTCATATACCACCTTTGACTCCAATGTCTTCATACATTTTTAGGGGTCATCTCTGGTAGGAAAACCGAATCAATGAGGGACTTCTACCTGTGTTATCCTGCAATTCTCACAAACACATTAGTCCCTCAACTAGGTTTGTCGTCAATACTCCAACACCAACTAGGGGTGGCACTAGATGCACTTACAATTCCCATGGGTGTCGCCTTACCATGGCCCGGGACCGTTTGCGCCTTTTGGCTCACGTCTATGATAGTGTCGCTAGCATCCATATGACAGAGAACCCGGGCCGACATGGCTAGTCATGAACCCAGAGCGGCACTAACCTATGGGGACAGGCATACATGAATCACATCGAGCATGTTGGTCAGCAGCGTGTGAATCCGGGCTGTAGCACTGGGCTAACAGGACTCCGGGAACCCGGGCTGTAGCAGGCTAGGCAGGACTCCAGATGTCACCGCGTGACATTTCCCCGAAGGGACAGACACATGAACGAAGTGAAATACATGCCAGCCAGTCAAGTGTCCTGAGCAGTAGTGCTGGGCTAGCAGGACTCCGGTGAACCGGGCTGTAGCGGACTACTATGGCTCATGGAAGCACTAGACTACATTTCCCCATAAGAGAGGCTGCCAAGGATAAACAACTAGATTGTCGGATCCCACACATACCAAGCATTTCAATCATACACACAATACGCTCGATATGTGTAAAGACAACATGGCATCACAACATAACTCTACAACTCAAGTATTTATTCCTTAGGCTCCGAGGAGCGAGATATTACAAACATGGGTCTCATGACCCAACAATCACAGCATACAAATCAAGCACATGCGGAAGCTTAACATGTCAGAGTACAAACATCTACAAATGGAAAAAGGCTAAGAAGCCTGACTATCTACCAGATCCTGCCGAGGGCACAAGATCGTAGCTGAGGTATCAAGCTAACGTCGAAGTCCACGCGGAACTACTAGCGAGACTAAAGTCTCTCTCTGCAAAACATAAATTAAGCAAACGTGAGTACAAAGGTACTCAGCAAGACTTACATCAGAACTAGCTACATATGCATCGGTATCAACAAGGGGGGGTGGTGGAGTTTAACTGCAGCAAGCCAACTTTGACTCAGTGGCTAACCTGAACTACGATTGCAAGCAACTCTTTTGAGGTGGCACACATGAGTCCACATATTCACCATTCAAATACACCACTATGTAACCGCTCCCGTCTCCCTACGAGAAGGCCATCCATAGAACTCACACTTATCTTGCGAGTTTTAGAGTATCGACTTTCACTTGTCTATGAACTATGCAAGGGGTCCAATTTTCCATATCCGAGGAATCCGGCTATTCGAATAGATAATGATAACCCTGCAGGGGTGTACTTCTTCACACACGCTCCCACCACTTACCACCATATACACGTCATGTATCTCGGCAACCTTCAAGAGGAAGCCTGGCGAGGGTGTCGGCCACGGCCTACCTAAACACTTAAGTCTCTAGTCCAGGTTTATCGCCTATCCAGGTTCCATCCGCAGGGAGTCCAGCCGACGTTTCCACATACGGCCCCGAACGATGTGAACAGGGTTCCCGAGACACCAAACGGGCGCCCGGTACACCGTGCCATGGTTTATCTACCGCAACATAGCCCACCCATAGGGTCAGCGCTACGCACGGCCGCCAACACATATCCTACAAACACCAGAAACTAGTTGCAACTCATGGACAGAGGACTAGGGTGATTAAGAAGCCGAGAGGGTCAATTAAGGATCCCAATGAGTGGTAGTAGCTGTTCATGGATCACAGACATAGAACTCAGTTCCTCAGAACGGTTTCAATGAGACAACCCACCATGTACTCCTACATGGCCTCTCACCGCTACCTTTACCAAATCGTGTTCACACGCTTAGCTCACACACAGTAGGACATGTTCATCACCATTCCAATTCATTCCCAATGAATCAGACCTGACGCAACTCTATGCAATAGAAGGCATGACAAACAAGCATGAATGTGTAGGCACATCAGGGCTCAAATAACTCCTACTCATGCTAGTGGGTTTCATCTATTTACTGTGGCAATGACAGGTCACGCAAAGGATAAGGGGTTCAACTACCGCAACAAGTAACAGATGAATCGTTGTTGTCCTAATGCAGTAAAAGAGAGCAGGAGCGAGAGAGTGGGGTTGTATCGGAATGAACAAGGGGGTTTTGCTTGCCTGGCACTTCTGAAGATAATATAGTTCTTCATCGGTGTCATCGATCACGTCATCGGAAACATCGTCGTCTGAGAGGGGACGGTTACCGGCAAACAAGGAAGGACACAACCAATGCCATGCAACAATATGATGCATGAATGTGACATGGCAATATGCTGTTTATTGAGCTAATGCAACTAGCAACATAATTAAATGAAGTTGGTTTGAACCCAAAGTTCAAATTCAAACTCCACATGTGGTTATTTAAATACCAATCATTTGATTTGTCCTAAACAGTAGCCTTAAGTTGTTCTAACATGCATGAAAATGGTACAGATGGATTCCTTGAATTTTTCTGATAATTTTTCATATATAATTTATTTCATTTGGAGTTACGGTTGAATTTCTATGATTTTTAGAAGTTTTAGGCATTTTCTGAAAATAATAAATCATTTAAGATTTATTTAAATTCCAGAAAAGGTTTTACTGCATCAGCATGATGTAAGAGTGACGTCATCAGGTCAACTGTGGCTGGTTAGGTCAAACCTGAACAGTGGGACCCGCATGTCAGCGTCCTAACTAATAAAAGTGTTAATTAGTGCTAACTAAAAAACATAATCAAGGGTTAGTCAGGGGCTGGCCCCACATGTCACTGACTTAGGGGAGTCAAACCCCAGTCAAACAGGGTCAACCCCACCGGAGTTGACCCGCCGTTCATCGCCGGCGAGGCCAGAGACGGCGGAGAGCTTCGGAAATCGCCCACAGGCGATGGTTTTTGGCGTGGGGAGGCTCTACGAAGAGTTGCTGCTCGCACGCAGCTGAGGGAGCAGACGGGGTGAGCTGGGGTGGCCGCAGTCGACGGCGGCGAGCTCGGTTGCACCCGCCGGAGTTCGGGAACCCATGGTTTAGGCGTTACGGGGCACGGCGGGCGTGGCCGATGGTCTTTATGGGTTTCTGGGATTACCAGGAGCACGCAGAGGCAACGAGCACAACTGGAGGAGCTCGGGAGCGTGAAGCTCACCGGCCATGGCGGCGGCCGGAGCTCGGGTTCGCGGTGACGGTGACTAGCGAATGGGTGAGGAGGGGGTGAGCAAGGGGGGGAGGAGCAGGAGCTCACAGTGAACTCGATGGCGTCGTCGGTGAGGTCGGGGAAGCCCGGACGGCGACGAATCGGACGGGGCGGCGCTCGGGGCAGAGGGAGAAGACAACGATGATGGCGGCGCTGCAGGGCGCTCTGGCATCGTTTGGCTTGGCGAAGATGACGAGAAGGTCATGGCGGAGCTTCCAGAGAGGGAGAGGGGGTGCGAGGACAGCGGTGGCTACGAAAACGGCGGCGGTGGCGACGAGCTCCGCTCGGTGGGTGAGAGAGAGGGGAGGGGAGAGAGCTGCGAGGAGGGAGGGGGTGCAGAGGGTCGAGGGAGGGTGCATGGCGACGCATGGAGGCGTCCAGGGCGTCGGGGACGCAGGCAGCCAGGCAGGAGGTGGCTCGGGCACGTGTGCGCGCGCGGCGAGCACACGCTCTGCCTACTGGCCGGGGAGGAAGACGATAGGGAGGCTGCGGTGGTGGGCTAGGCCGGCCACTTGGGCCACCAGGTAAGCCCAGGTACTATCTCTCTCTCTTTTTCTGTTTTCATTTATTTAATTCTCTGTTGTTTGATTTGAATTAGTAGAAATACTAATCCATTTTAGAAAATTCTAAAAATAATAATAGGCACCTTTGGAATTACTCCCAACAGCCTAAAATTACTTTCAAAAGTATTTGGGCATTTAAAAGTATTTATAGTATTTTAAATGCCCAAATGCAAATAGTTATGTCTTAATTCAAAAATCCAAAATGGCTCCAAAATTTATGAACCCATTTTTGGCAGAGGTTTTAGCCAGAACCAAAAATGATGAACATTTTTTAAGGGCATATTGGGTTCATTGAAAATATTTAAAGTTGGTCCTATTTGCATTGCTTTGGTGCTAGGAGTTTGATCGTCCCCATTTCAAGTTTCATGAAATTTAACATGATGCATGGATGCAAGCAAAGTCAAGCAAGGGCTGAACTGGGGCTGTGACAGCTCACCCCCACTAAACAAGAATCTCGTCCCGAGTTTCAAGCGTAGGGTAAGGTGAAGGGGGAAACACAAGCTAACATAATCTTCACGATCCAGGTTGCACTTCATAGGAACGTTGACACGATCACCATCTTTGTCTCGATGTCTTGCTCTGAGAATTCCATCCAACACGATAACGGAAAAAAAGAAACTCTCAAAGAATCGATCTTCTCGAAGATCGAGCAACTGACGATCAACTCTCAGAATGAGACATAGCGACATCTGTCGAGATGAGACACGATACACACATCAAGAATGATGGAAATGAGCATATGACAAGGTGTAAAAAAAAGTAGCAGAATTCCCACACCTAGGAGGGTGGTGAACGGTGTCAATGTAGCGAGGAGTTAGGTTGCCATGATACCACGACGAGACACCTTAAAGAAGGTGACTCGCAAAGATATTCCCTTAAGTGGCAAAAAGAATTACTTTTGATCCATAGATCATTGAAATTCTTCATACCAGCTTAAGGCAATTTACAATTGATCGTTTGAGATAGCTCGAGGAGACGGCATACTCGGACTAGGATGGATGATATGGACTACCTTGTTGAAGACAACGCAAGGGATGATTTTGCTTACGCGTGCTCTCAAGAACATGAGCATTTCCATATTCATCAAGGTTCTACCAACATCCGTGGCAAGGATCCTGGTAACACGACATACTACCATGATGACTAGTGATGGATGATGCGGATACAAAGACAACACCTTCTCAGATCTTCCCTTAGCGAGGCTAAGGTAACAGAATCTGGACGATCGACCGAGAGACATTTAGCACTCCGCTTCTAATGTTCTCCTTGATGTGCTAGCGTAATCCATTTATAGATATGGTTTGATATCTAGAACATCAAGTAAAAGGTTGGACTTCGGAAGCTCAAGAATCCATAAGGAATAACTACGGAGGCAGATCCTGCGAGATCCTTATGGGGAGGTGACCAACTTCTTCAACCAGGATACTACAATAATAGGCCTTCCGGCTAGGTGTGTTGGCCACGACATCCACGTTACCGGTTACAAAGACCAACAATATAGTTCTTGGAGTACGTTCCAACCATCATATCTGCCTGAGACTCAGATCTGGTTGGTGTTAGGATATTCCAGACCCATCCAGTCTAGAAGGAAAAATGAGAGTTTGCAACACAATTTGACGAGATGACGTTGCGAGATTCTCGGGGAATGAACTGCGATAGCAAGCTCCAAAACATGAGCCGGTTCTTCTACAAACTTGTGAACACGCTATCCAAGACGAGCATGACCACGTAGTAGTCTTATAGTAAAACACTATCGAGTTTAGGTGGGGAACCATCATCAAGGGTTTTGAAGTCTTACGCAAGTCCATGGATTAGATCCCAAGCATAGACTTCTTTGCCTTGAACAATTCAATCAGTGGCTTGGTGTGCTAGGGAATACATATGGAGTGGAGGTAATTAATCTACCAAACCATACAATACATTCACACATGCATAACTGACTTCGAATGGTACCAGGGAAAACAAAAACAATCTTTCTCGAACTCACGGAGGTAACTTGCACCAAATGCACATGAATTCGAGGAAGTCACTTCTTCCATCCAAGCATAAGCTTCATGAACGGAATACGAAGGCATTGCTTATAAAGTTTCCAACACTAGGTTGATGTTCAACATGAATCATGGGGGGGACAAAATGTTGCTGATGGGCTCAACAACAACTCATCGGAATTTCCATATCACTGGACTTCCACCATCATGTGAACACGATGATAGTATTGGTCAGACCAAAAGATGTAATGGTGTATGCTCGAGGGATCAACCACGGGTAAGACAACATTACGAACATCGTTGGTTCTGATTTGACTTGACGATAGCCCATACTCAAGTCAAAGTTTTGACAAGGCAATAGATTCAACAACTGATCACGAGGACTAATTGATGGAGATATCATCTTTCTTCAACACACACACACAAAGATATCCCTTAACACGAACTAAGTCAGACAAGCTTTTATCTTCCAACTCTCCAAGTTGTTGTCTAGCTCAACCAACTAGCTCAGGGATATCCAACACAGATTCTTGGAGAAGGGGTGATTTATAAGAAGACCAACTTGATCACGAACTCAACATAGCGGTTAGGTGACAGCCATGTAATACTTCCGAGAAGATCTTCGGAAAATCACGAACCACTGATATGTTACTAAGCTCGAGAACAATCTTGCTCTTCAGGGCAAGACGATATGATCAAAAGAGCAAGGGTTTGGCAAAATCCTAACCCATTGATCGAAGAGTGCACCGAAAAAAAGACTAGGTAGCACGATCAACCTTAGGGTGATGATTCAATAATCAGCACACTAAGAATGATATTAATGTCCATTAACTACCAAGCAAAGGGTTGCTAGGAATATTGATTTCACACATCATGATTCACTTGTCGGTATTCCAGTTGTGACAGCACGACACCGAGGAATGAATAATGATGGCGAGAAGTATTACTACGTCAAGGATTCATAAGGGAAGGTGCAATTCTCATGACATTCCTGACATAAAGTGGATAGTACTTCAGGGTAGAACAGACCAATAGCTTGATTGCGTTTGATCTGCGAAATACAACTGCTTTGACCCAATCCTAGAAATGGATGAGGTACTGGAGTTTGTTTCTCCTAGTCATTCTGAAATAGAACGGCTCGACGGACCACAAGAATAATAGACACCGATGAACGAATGCTCACATACTCTTGACTATCAATTGATAGATGAAGGTCGGAATAATCGGAAGGGGGACAACTCAAAGGAACATATAATTTTCTGAGTTATGGATGCATGGATTAGCATGTTATTTCTTCCGGATAACCCATGCAGAAATTTTGAACTGGCAAAGTCACAATATAGAAGGGAGAACTCCTCAAGAGTACTCTGATTGTGATATTTTGGTTCAAGAGAACTCCTGCCATATTGGTTCATGGTATTGGAAGAACATTGTACCACGGACCTGGAGGACTATCCCAAAGGTTACTAATATCCTAAAGGAACTATCAAACACTATCAACATGAGGTAAGTAGGGTGAATCTCGGGTTCAAGAACCCATGAATAGAATACCTACCACTACATGGCATCACGGGATGCTTTTGAGGATAATGGCCAGAATCACACACTGGGAATACAAAACATGGCTAGATCACTAGGTGACTCCCTAAAACACCTAGGGTCATAATAATAGCTCCAACATATATGTCGAGGCAGCAAAGTACCTCAACTCACCGATTAGTGTGATTAATCTGGCCCAAATGGACATCAGGAACAGGAGGAAGGGGTTTGCAAATGCATCAGACTACTTAGAAACCTGGGATGACTCGGACAGCATAATGGTTATAAATGCTCAAAAAGATTTGAGACATCCCGCAAAATGGTGGCATAACCACTCAACATCACAGTATCAAGGTTCCGAGGCCAATTATGAACACACGGAAGTACTAGAAACTGAACTGCGGCATGAATCCATCAATCCTATAAGTCAACGGGTTAGTAACACGTCATCCTGATGGATAGATGAGAAGGCCTAGTTTCTTAACCCCGTAGAAAAGAAGAGGGTGACTCAGATCAGAGGGCATGAGATATAAGGAGTAAAAAGAGCCTTACGTTCCCTTCCACAATCAATTCCCTTACATAACTAAAGCATTTCTAGACTCGACTTCGACCAGTTTGGCTTGGTAAACCTATAGGCAGTCAGGCTCTGATACCAAAGCTGTCAGGACATCGATTCCAAGTCACATCGATCTAGCCGGTAACACCTCATATCACTTTGCGGCCTCACGCACGGTATTCCCACGGGTGTCGCCTTACCATGGCCCGGGACCGTTTGCGCCGTTTGGCTCACGTATATGATAGTGTCGCTAGCATCCATATGACAGAGAACCCGGGCCGACATGGCTAGTCGTGAACCCAGAGCGGCACTCACCTATGGGGACAGGCATACATGAATCACATCGAGCATGTCGGCCAGCAGCGTGTGAATCCGGGCTATAGCACTAGGCTAACAGGACTCCGGGAACCCGGGCTGTAGCAGGCTAGGCAGGACTCCGGATGTCACCGCATGACATTTCCCTGAAGGGACAGACACAGGAACGAAGTGAAACACATGCCGGCCAGTCAAGTGTCCTGAGTAGTAGTGCTGGGCTAGCAGGACTCCGGTGAACCGGGCTGTAGCGGACTACTATGGCTCATGGAAGCACTAGACTACATTTCCCCATAAGAGAGGCTGCCAAGGATAAACAACTAGATTGTCGGATCCCACACATACCAAGCATTTCAATCATACACACAATACGCTCGATATGTGTAAATACAACATGGCATCACAACATAACTCTACAACTCAAGTATTTATTCCTTAGGCTCCGAGGAGCGAGATATTACAAACATGGGTCTCATGACCCAACAATCACAGCATACAAATCAAGCACATACGGAAGCTTAACATGTCTGAGTACAGACATCTACAAATGGAAAAAAGGCTAAGAAGCCTGACTATCTACCAGATCCTGCCGAGGGCACAAGATCGTAGCTGAGGTATCAAGCTAACGTCGAAGTCCACGCGGAACTACTAGCGAGACTGAAGTCTCTCTCTGCAAAACATAAATTAAGCAAACGTGAGTACAAAGGTACTCAGCAAGAATTACATCAGAACTAGCTACATATGCATCGGTATCAACAAGGGGGGGTGGTGGAGTTTAACTGCAGCAAGCCAGCTTTGACTCAGTGGCTAACCTGAACTACGATTGCAAGCAACTCTTTTGAGGTGGCACACATGAGTCCACATATTCACCATTCAAATACACCACTATGTAACCGCTCCCGTCTCCCTACGAGAAGGCCATCCATAGAACTCACACTTATCTTGCGAGTTTTAGAGTATCGACTTTCACTTGTCTATGAACTATGCAAGGGGTCCAATTTTCCATATCCGAGGAATCCGGCTATTCGAATAGATAATGATAACCCTGCAGGGGTGTACTTCTTCACACACG
This sequence comes from Triticum urartu, assembly GCF_003073215.2. Lineage (NCBI taxonomy): Eukaryota > Viridiplantae > Streptophyta > Magnoliopsida > Poales > Poaceae > Triticum > Triticum urartu. The sequence continues at coordinate 224,560,730 of NC_053022.1, forward strand.
CTCCCACCACTTACCACCATATACACGTCATGTATCTCGGCAACCTTCAAGAGGAAGCCTGGCGAGGGTGTCGGCCACGGCCTACCTAAACACTTAAGTCTCTAGTCCAGGTTTATCGCCTATCCAGGTTCCATCCGCAGGGAGTCCAGCCGACGTTTCCACATACGGCCCCGAACGATGTGAACAGGGTTCCCGAGACACCAAACGGGCGCCCGGTACACCGTGCCACGGTGTATCTACCGCAACATAGCCCACCCCTAGGGTCAGCGCTATGCACAGCCGCCAACACATATCCTACAAACACCAGAAACTAGTTGCAACTCATGGACAGAGGACTAGGGTGATTAAGAAGCCGAGAGGGTCAATTAAGGATCCCAATGAGTGGTAGTAGCTGTTCATGGATCACAGACACAGAACTCAGTTCCTAAGAACGGTTTCAATGAGACAACCACCATGTACTCCTACATGGCCTCTCACCGCTACCTTTACCAAATCGTGTTCACACGCTTAGCTCACACACACTAGGACATGTTCATCACCATTCCAATTCATTCCCGATGAATCGGACCTAACGCAGCACTATGCAATAGCAGGCATGACAAACAAGCATGAATGAGTAGGCACATCAGGGCTCAAATAACTCCTACTCATGCTAGTGGGTTTCATCTATTTACTGTGGCAATGAGAGGTCATGCAGAGGATAAGGGGGTCAACTACCACAACAAGTAACAGATGAATCGTTGTTGTCCTAATGCAGTAAAACAGAGCCGGAGTGGGAGAGTGGGGTTGTATCGGAATGAACAAGGGGTTTTTGCTTGCCTGGCACTTCTGAAGATAATATAGTTCTTCATCGGTGTCATCGATCACGTCATCGGAAACATCGTCGTCTGAGAGGGGACAGTTACCGGCAAACAAGGAAGGACACAACCAATGCCATGCAACAATATGATGCATGAATGTGACATGGCAATATGTTGTTGATTGAGCTAATGCAACTAGCAACACAATTAAATGAAGTTGGTTTGAACCAAAGTTCAAATTCAAACTCCACATGTGGTTATTTAAATACCAATCATTTGATTTGTCCTAAACAGTGGCCTTAAGTTGTTCTAACATGCATGAAAATGGTACAGATGGATTCCTTGATTTTTTCTGATAATTTTTCATATATAATTTATTTCATTTGGAGTTATGGTTGAATTTCTATGATTTTTAGAAGTTTTAGGCATTTTCTGAAAATAATAAATCATTTAAGATTTATTTAAATTCCAGAAAAGGTTTTACTGTGTCAGCATGACGTAAGAGTGACGTCATCAGGTCAACTGTGGCTGGTCAGGTCAAACCTGACCAGTGGGACCCGCATGTCAGCGTCCTAACTAGTTAACAGTGTTAATTAGTGCTAACTAAAAAACATAATCTAGGGTTAGTCAGGGGCTGGCCCCACATGTCACTAACTCAGGGGAGTCAAACCCCAGTCAAACAGGGTCAACCCCACCAGAGTTGACCCACGGTTCATCGTCGGCGAGGCCAGAGACGGCGGAGAGCTTTGAAAATCGCCCACAGGCGATGGTTTTTGGCGTGGGGAGGATCTACGAAGAGCTGTTGCTCGCGTGCAGCTGATGGAGCAGACGGGGTGAGCTGGGGTGGCCGGAGTCGACGGCGGCGAGCTCGGTTGCGGCCGCCGGAGTTCGGGCATCCATGGTTTAGGCGTTACGGGGCACGGCGGGTGCAGCCGATGGTCTTTATGGGTTTCTGGGATCACCAGGAGCACGCGAAGGCAACGAGCACAGCTGGAGGAGCTCGGGAGCACGAAGCTCACCGGCCATGGCGGCGGCTGGAGCTCGGGTTCGTGGTGACGGTGACTAGCGAATGGGTAAGGAGGGGGTGAGCAAGGGGGGAGGAGCAGGAGCTCACAGTGAACTCGATGTCGTCGTCGGTGAGGTCGGGGAAGCCCGGACAGCGACGAATCAGATGGGGCAGCGCTGGGGGCAGAGGGAGAAGACAACAACGATGGCGGCGCTGCAGGGCGCTCTGGCGTCGTTTGGCTTGGTGAAGATGACGAGAAGGTCATGGCGGAGCTTCCAGAGAGAGGGAGAGGGGGCGCGAGGACAGCGGTGGCTACGAAAACGGCGGCGGTGGCGACGAGCTCCGCTCGGTGGGTGAGAGAGAGGGGAGGGGAGAAAGCTGCAAGGAGGGAGGAGGTGCAGAGGATCGAGGGAGGGTGCGTGGCGACGCATGGAGGCGTCCAGGGCGACGGGGACGCAAGCAGCCAGGCAGGAGGTGGCTCGGGCGCGTGTGCGCGCGCGGCGAGCACACGCTCTGCCTACTGGCCGGGGAGGAAGACGACAGGGAGGCTGCGGTGGTGGGCTGGGCCGCCAGGTAAGCCCAGGTACTATCTCTCTCTCTCTTTTTCTGTTTTCATTTATTTAATTCTCTGTTGTTTTTTTGAATTAGTAGAAATACTAATCCATTTTAGAAAATTCTGAAAATAATCATAGGCATCTTTGGAATTACTCCCAACAGCCTAAAATTACTTTCAAAAGTATTTGGGCATTTAAAAGTACTTATAGTATTTTAAATGCCCAAATGCAAATAGTTATGTCTTAATTCAAAAATCCAAAATGGCTCCAAAATTTATGAACCCATTTTTGGCAGAGGTTTTAGCCAGAACCAAAAATGATGAACATTTTTTTAAGGGCATATTGGGTTCATTGAAAATATTTAAAGTTGGGCCTATATGCATTGCTTTGGTGCTAGGTGTTTGATCATCCCCATTTCAAGTTTCATGAAATTTAACATGATGCATGGATGCAAGCAAAGTCAAGCAAGGGCTGAACTGGGGCTGTGACAGGCATGCAGGGCCCGCACTTACTCCGACAAGCATGACAGTCCAAAGGTCGTGACAACTCATATGGAGCGAACATCCATGGGACTGGAAATCCTAGTGGGTGCGATAAACCCTGCAATGCATACATATACCTGAGTGTAACCATAATTGATAAACCATCCTCACAAAAAAGATGAAATGGGTACTTCAAAGTATACTGACTAAATCGAGTGGACAAACATTAACATAGACTATTCTCAGGATTCACAACACAACAAAAGCGGAAGTACTAAACCATACAGGGTTCACACACACGAATCAAGTACTGAACAATATTACTTACTACACACAAGCTAAGTTGCACTAATTAAACTCTGCAGACTATTTCTTGCCACTGACCTATGAGATTGATACGTCCATTTTGCATCATGTTTTCCTACTATTATTTATAGTGTTTTTATTCAATATGACATTTTGTGTAGTATTTCTAGTGCTTTTTATCTCATAATATGTAAGGTTTACACAAAGAGGGAGAATACCGGCAGATGGAATTCTGGACCTGAAAAAAGCTATGTCAGAGATACCTATTCTGCACATCTCCAAATGAGTTGAGATTTTACGGAGAATTATTTTGGAATATATAAAAAATATTGGAGAAAAGAAATACTAGACGGGGCCACCCAGGCGCCCACTAGGCACCAGGGCGTGCCTTCCCCCTAGTGCGCCCTGGTGGTTAGTGGGGACCCTAGCCCACCTCCGATGCCCATCTTCTGGTACATAAGGTCTTTTGAACTAGAAAAATATAAGGCGAGGACTTTTGGGACGGAGCCCCGCCGCCTCGAGGCGGAACTTGTGCAGGAGCACTTTTGCTCTCCGACAGAGCGATTCTGCTAGGGAGACTTCCCTTCGCAAGGCGAAATGGAAGCCATCATCATCACCAACAACCCTCTCACCTTGGGAGGATCAATCTTCATCAACATCTTCACCAGCACCATCTCATCTCAAAACCCTATTTTATCTCTTGTGTTCAATCTTGTATCAAAACCTCAGATTGGTACCTGTGGGTGACTAATAGTGTTGATTACATCTTGTAGTTGATGCTAGTTGGTTTATTTGGCGGAAAAATATATGTTTATATCCATTATGATATTTATTACTCCTTTGATCTTGAGCATGAATATTATTTTGAGTAGTTTCTTTTGTTCTTGAGGACACGGGAGAAGTCATGTTGCAAGTAATCATGTGAATTTTATATTTTTATGATATGTGTGTTGTGATTCCCTTAGTGGTGTTATGTGAACTTCGACTACATGACACTTCACCATATTTGGGCCTAAGGAAATGCATTTTGGCGTAGTTATTAGTCGATGGGTTGCTAGAGTGACAGAAGCTTAATCCCTAGTTAAGGGGCTGATTTGGATCCACATGATTAATGTTATGGTTAGATTATCTTAATTCTTCTTTCTTAGTTGTGGATGCTTGCGGGAGGGGTTAATCATAAGTGGGAGGCTTGTTCAATTAAGAACAACACCCAAGCACCGGTCCACCCACATATCAAATTTTCAAAGTAGCGAACAAGAATCAAACAAACATGATGAAAGTGACTAGATGAAATTCCGGTGTGTCCTCGGAAACATTTTACTTATTATCAGGTACCATTCTGGCCTGTCCTTTGCTACAATAAGTATTGGGATACGTTGCTGCACTTATTGTTACTATTGTTACTTCTTACTTGTTACAAATTATCTTGCTACCGAACTATCTGTTACCGACAATTTCAGTGCTTGCAGAAACTACCTTGCTGAAAACCACTTGTCATTTCCTTCTGATCCTCGTTGGGTTTGACACTTTTACTTATCGGAAGTACTATGATTGTTCCCCCACACTTGTGGGTCATCAAGACTCTTCTCTGGCACTGTTACAAGGGAGTGAAGCGCTCTCGGTAAGTGGAAATTGGTAAGGAGAAATTTATATTACGTGCTGAAATTTACTGCCAGTTTTCACTATGGAAAACAATCCTTTCAGGGGTTTGTTTGGGGTATCTTCACCTTGATCGGAAACACAAAGAGTTGCCCTCAACCTACTGCACCTACTGAAAATATTGGTTATGAAATTCCTTCGGGTATGATAGAGAAACTGCTAGCTAATCCTTATGCAGGAGATGAAATGAAACATCCTGATATGCACTTGATATATGTGGATGAAATTTGTGGATTGTTCAAGCTTGCGGGTTTACCCGGAGATGAAGTTAAGAAGAAGGTTTTCCCTTTATCATTGGGGGGAACCATTGACATGGTATAGGCTATGTGATGATATTGGAGCTTGGATCTGGAATCGATTGAAATTAGAATTTCACCAAAAGTTTTATCCCATGCATCTAGTTCATCGTGATCGGAATTATATATATATATATATAATTTTTGGCCTCTTGAAGGAGAAAGAATCTCTCAAGCTTGGGGGAGGCTTAAGTCAATGTAATATTCATGCCCCAATCATGAGCTCTCGATAGAAATTATTACACATAATTTTTATGCTTGACTTTCTCGTTGTGATCAATCCATGCTCGATACTTCTTGTACTGGTTCTTTTATGAAGAAGACTATTGAATTCAGATGGGGTCACTTGGAAAGAATTAAACACAATTCTAAAGATTGGTACTTGATGAAGGTAAGGAGTCGGTTATAAAACTTGAGTTTGATTGTCTTAAAACTAATATGGATACCAATGCCTTTCATAATTATAGCACTAAATATGGACTTAACTTTGAGATAGTAGCTTCCTTTTGTGAATCATTTGCTACTCTTGTTGATCTGCCTAAGGAGAAGTCATTTAAATATCACCCCCCTGTTTAAGTAAAGATTGAGGAAGCAGTTATAGTTAAGGATGCAACTATAATTTACAATGTTGATCCAATTATGCCTACTCCTTATATTGAAAAACCACCTTTCCCTGTTAGGATAAAGGAACATGCTAAGGTTTTGACCGTGGTCAAAAAATGTAATATAAGAGCACCTGGACCATCTGAAAAAATTAAAGTAGAACCTAGTATTGATATGGTTAAAGATCTCTTAGTTGATATCGTTGATGGGCATGTTATTTACTTATGTGATGAAGCTGCAAGAATTGCCAAACCTAATACTGAAGATAAGAATAAACCCGTTGTTGCATGCCTGTTGTCTCAGTTAAAATAGGAGATCATTGTTATCACGGCTTATGTGATATGGGTGCTTGATGGTGTCCTGGACTAGGGGGTACTCACCATGTCGTCTCCCGATCAATTAGATTGGGCCGAGGACCCCATGGCCGCATACCCATCGGCCAGTTCGGACAACCCCTGCCGCATACAAGGAAGACTCCACAAGACTTGGTGCTCAAGACAAGGACTCTCCTAAACCCTAGGCCTCTGGTGTGTTGTATAAACCGAGGCTAGGGTAGTCAATAGAGAATCTCATATTCGTTGCCATCTCGTGGTAGACACATGTACTCTGTACTATCCCCATATGAATACAATCAAAAGCAGGACGTAGGGTTTTACCCCCATCAAGAGGGCCCGAACCTAGGTAAAATCCATGTCCATGCTACCATCACTCCAAGATGCCTAGCTTAGGACCCCTACTACGAGATACGCCGGATATTGAACCGACATTGGCGCTTTCATTGAGAGTCTGCTGGGTGATCGTCGCGGATCGATGGGATGATCAGGTGATATTTTTTAGTTAGATCTATTCTCTATAATTTTGCTTTCCTGCAAAATCGTTGTTGTGTCTGCTATTTGTTTGCAGTAGGATAAGATTGCAAAAATCTCAACAGCAGCGGCTGTATCCGCCGGCTAGTAATATGTCGGATCTGGACTGCCAGATCGTAAAAATCTCAACAGCAGCAGCGGCTACCAGTCGAGGAGACCATGCAGGGCGTACTGCCCATGCAGATTTTTCTAGGGTGGGCCGGCCAAGAGCTCACATCGGCGGCTGCACGGGGAGATCTCATCCTCTTTTTTCTCCTTATTACTTAATCAAGTTGTACTTGTCATCAATTATTTGTCCTTCATCTGCTCACGTGCTACAGCTAGTTTGCTTTAGCTTTGCTATATACTAACCCGTGTGCAGACCGTCAAAGCCTACCTTTTTTATATTATTCATATAGCAACGCTGCCCTATGGGTCGGTACTTTGTGCTGGCGTAATATATTGATAGAAGATGAACGCTAAGTTGCCATGAAGTTTAATTAATCCATGGCTGATTGGCTGATCAACAAAAGGACAAACGCCTTGGGGAGCTCAACATGCACAAAGAGTACTCCACTAGGAGTAGTACGTTGAGGACTCTATGCAAAAATACTATTTAGTCATCACGTGAGGATTGATCGGTCTTCGTGCAAGATAGTACTAGCCCTGTTTTTTACCCCGGATTCTTATGCCTCGTCGTCTGAATGAAGAACATCAGGTAATCAACTTCAACTGTGTCACACGGTCAACTCTATGGGCCAATGGCGCCGTCCTGCCTGCATCGATCAAGTTGTGGCGTCGTCTCAGCGCGCGTCCTTGTGCCAGCATCTCCGCAACAACTCTGTCGGGACGACCTTGGTGTTCAGGCCATATTTCTTTAATTATTTACTCTACTTAAATTCATTAACTAGAGGATTTTTTTATATACAAAAAATATTATTATCTCTGGCTTGCACTATTTTATCTGTCTAGGCAATTAACTTAGACCGGGCCGCACTGTCACCTTGGCGTGCCGATGTCCGCAAGCTAAGTGTCATCGCCTTGGCGCGCTGCCTTGTGTTGGCAAGCCCGCGTCACCGCTTCATCAAACCTACTCCGCGGACTCCGGCATCATCAGCCGACCAGCTTCGTTAGCTCAGCTAGACCGGGGGCTGCTCCTCAACACGTCAACCGCGCTATGTCGCCACTTCGTCAAGCCGAGCTCTTTTCTTGGACAGTTCGGAACCGGCTTGGGGGTTGGGACCTTGGCCAAGCCGAGGACTATGTCTTTGTCCCACCATAAGTCCAGACATCATCATCAACACCGAGCACATTAACCAGCTAAGTCGCTTTCATGCTTAAAAACTTTCGGTTTTAAATTTTGTTCGATTCGACCAAGCATTATACATTTTTGGCAAAAAGTGGCTTGTGAAAAACTTCCTTGTCGAAACTATGTTTGTGACACACAAATTAAAATACACCGTTTACTTGGGGGCTTCATTTATGAAGCTTTTCCTCTTGCATATGATTATACTTATACGGTGTCGGTGTCAAAACCGGCGGATCTCGGGTAGGGGGTCCCGAACTGTGCGTCTAAGGCGGATGGTAACAGGAGGCAGGGGACACGATGTTTACCCAGGTTCGGGCCCTCTTGATGGAGGTAATACCCTACGTCCTGCTTGATTGTTCTTGATGATATGAGTATTACAAGAGTTGATCTGCCACGAGATCAGAGAGGCTAAACCCTAAAAGCTAGACTACGGTATGATTGTCTGTTGTCCTACGGACTAAGACCCTCCGGTTTATATAGGCACCGGAGGGGGCTAGGGTTACACAAGGTCGGTTATAAAGGAGGAGATATACATATCCGTATTGCCTAGCTTGCCTTCCACGCCAAGTAGAGTCCCATCCGGACACGGGACGAAGTCTTCAATCTCGTATCTTCATAGTCCAATAGTCCGGCCAAACGATATAGTCCGACTGTCCGAAGACCCCCCAATCCAGGACTCCCTCAGTAGCCCTTGAACCAGGCTTCAATGATGATGAGTCCGGCGCGCAATATTGTCTTCAGCATTGCAAGGCGGGTTCCTCCTCCAAATACACCATGGAAGAGTTTGAATATGAGGCGACCCTACAAAATAAGTTCCACATACCACCGTAGAGAGAATAATATTTCCACAAATCTAATCTACTGACACGTTTGGACAGCATGACATCACGCCATGGCCCGGTCATTATTTGGACCGTTTTTCTTTAACCAGCCCCGCACATAACGCGAGGTGGTTTCCTTGACACGTCTTGTCAAAGCAGAGATTGTGTTCCCCTTATCACGGGATTCTCATCAATACAGACGTGGGTAACCCAACCGTGCCTATTGGTATGACTCCTAGATCTTAGGTAAGTCTCAAACGGCCGTGAGGAGGATGCCTGATATTCACCCTCTTTATAAAGGGGACAAGGCTTTTTATTTTTTTCCTCCCACGTTCAATCGAATCCTTCCCTCGCCTCGAGTTCTAACACCCAAAGCTCGGGTCAGGTGCTTCGGACCTTCAACTATGTCCGGATCCAACCTTGAAGGTCGGTGGATGCCTTCCTCCGTCACAGAGGAGGACATCAAGAAGTTGAGAGAGGTCAGATATCGGACCGCCGAAATTTCGCACAGGCTGCCTACCCGAGGGCAGGTCGTCCCTACTCCCGAACCCAACGAGAGCATTGTGTTCATCTCCCACTTCCTCCGAGGACTAGGCCTCGCTCTGGATCCCTTTGTTAGGGGTCTTATGTTCTATTACGGGCTGGATTTTCATGATCTAGCCCCAGATTCCCTTCTTTAGATCTCGTCATTTATTGTCGTATGTGAGGCCTTCCTCCGCATTACCCCTCACTTCGTCCTGTGGCTCAAGACCTTCGATACGAAGCCGAAGATGATCGAGGGGCAGCACGCAGCGTGCGGAGGTGCTTTGATAAGCAAAATCGCTGATGCTCCATGGCCAGAGGGTTCCTTCCTAGAGGTGTCCGTATTGTGGCAGCGGGAGTGGTTCTACATCACAGCTCCCCGAAGTGCCAAGTGGGTAGCTGCCCCTACCTTTCGCTCGGGCCCCGACCACAACTGATGTCATGGATCAGCAGGGGGCTGAGCTGGGGTCCAGCCAAGGACGTGCCAAGGACGTGCCAATGCTGCAGAGCCGTATCCGAGATCTCTTCGAGGGAGATTTCAGCCTGGTTATGGTAATGCAAGTTATGCTGGTTCGTCGAGTCCAACCTTGCAAACGCCAGCCCCTCCGCATGTGGGAATTCAACCCGGAAGGACCGCGTACTATTCGGCATTTCCTCGGCATGACGCACGAGGAGATGTACAAATTGTTCTTTGGACCCCAAATAGAGTGTCCGGACACCACCGAGGACGTGGGCCTGAGCTGCAACCGCCCCGCTGCCCAAGTAAGTAATCTCGTGGCCGAACACACTATCCTTTTGTTTATCATGACATCATTCTGAAGAATCGCTCTTTGACCAGGACTGGATAACAAAGGCGAAGATGATCCGGTGCTGGAAAAGATTCTTGAGCCAGCACCTTATCTAGTGCCCTCAAAGGAAGATGAAGGGGGGAAAAGAGGGCGAAAGCGGGCCCCCTTTGCTATTTATTCCAACCGAGGGAATGAGCACCTCCGTGAGGGTGGATAACCAAGGGGAAGAATCTGACATTCTCTCGCCCCGGGGAAGGAAGAGGACTACCTCTGAAGATCTGGAAACGTTTCCAAACGGGTGAAGAAATCTCCGGCAGAGGGTCCTGCCTCGGAGGGTATTCTTTCCGCACAATGTCCGGGCGGGAATCAGCCCTCTACCGAGCTGTCAATAATCGAAAAGTACTTAATAATGAAAACATCCTACCTTACTTCTAAAGACAATAACAGATGCTTATAAATTGTAGTCCGGATCACAGCCCTTCTCAACAGAGCTCATCTTCGGGGGATCTTCTTCCGGAGATGATGGAGAGCGAAACGCCTCCCCTGGACACCCGGCTCAAGAAGCGGGCGACCTTGAAGTGTCGTCGCAAAGTGTATCACTAGATCCACTAGGGCCAGAGGATAACCCTTTGGCTGCCCGGAGTCCCCAATATCCGGCTCCTAAGGAGAGCATGATTCCAGTATCTTTAATGTGTTGTGACTGCAGACGGAGCTGCCATCGTGGAGACCCTTCGGGCGGAGCTTGCCCGAGCCAAGGAGCAAGCAAGGAGTAGCAATGCGGCCGCTTTAAAGGCGGGCGAAAAATTAAGGGCCGAACAGGCCGCGCATTGCGGGAGCAAGGAAAAAATAGCCAAGATGGCTGTAGAGTTAAAAGATGCCGCTGACCGTTACCAGCTTCTTGAAGAAGAGAACCGGGCGAAGGCGACGGACATGGAGAAGGCCCGGGTGGCTGCCAAGGAAGCCCGGTCCAAAATTAGGGCGACGAAGGAGGAGCTGAACCAAGCTACAGATATCGTGTCTGGGAAGCCCTTCTTGTTGCGCACTAAGTTCGGAGATCCGAAGTATGCTCCTCTGGACCGGCTATGGAGTTCTGCGGACGCGTACATGGATTTGGCTGCAAGTGCTGCTGATGCGGCCGAGTACTTCAAGGATCAGAAAGGTCCCGAAGTGGAAAAGCTGTTCTGGTCACAGTTCCTCGCTCCAATCCGTCTGCTGTTGTTGAATGAGCGATTGGCCGAATGGGTCGAGCTCCATAGGTTGTTCGGACTTGCCATGAGGTCCGTTGTGGATCACCTGTGGCCGGGAGGGCCAAGGACAAATAGCTACTTTAGCTTAGTGCAACAATTCCTTGGTGTTGTCCCATGCATCGACGCTGTAAAGAGATCGGTGTGCATAGAGGGTGTGCGGATGGCCTTTGCCCATGTCAAGACATACTGGGCGGAGATGGAGGCCACCACTGTTGTGACACAGGGTTCGGCTGCAGGCCGAGTGGCTACGGAGCACTACTTTGAAGAAGTACTTGAAGGCGCTCGTTCGATAGAGGCTCAGTGCTCGAAGAATGTTATGTTCAAGTGACATGTATTCTCATTGTAAAAACAATGTTTTATTGAATTGTCAAGGCTGTATTTATACTTTTTCCTGAAAGTACTATGGTGCCTCCTATGCGGCCGTTTATGTATATATGTGTATAACCTGAAAGTTTGCAGTTGTCGGCTTCCGCCCCCACGCATATAATGCAGGCGTGTTCGCAAAAGATGCATATTCACACTTGATCCAACGTCTTGGTCCGTTAAGGAGGTGATAACGTAGCGAACTAGGAAATCGGACTATATTGCTTTAACACTTTCACTTAGCCATAGGAGTTTGACAGTGGGGCTACTATGTGGCCCCTAGTACTTCTGCGCTCGTCCGAATACGGGGCGCGTACGTACGTGACCAGGGGCCCTTCGTTAATGCGGCGGAATCCCAAAGATTCCGATGAGTCATCGAGTGGTTGACCAGTCTCTCGCTATATCATGACAATCAGTTTTCGGCTTTCTCTACTGAGGTGCTCATCCGGATGAACCAGGGCACAATCGCAGTAGTTCACCCAGTGCTACCTTAGCCGATATAACGGAACGTAAGGTACCAAAACGTGGGAGCCGGGCAAACCCAACATTTGACCAAAGACATGATTCGGAGCTGATGCATATCAGTCCAAACTCGCGACGCCGAACACTCCCTAAGGTGTCCGGGCTAAACAATGCCCTTAATAAGAAACCCCATGTGTCCAGGTACGTGCAAAATCCTGGCGTGGCCACATGCCAATAACGCCAACATCCTTCTCGGTTGTGTGGAGTATCCAGAGGATGTGAGCAACAAGAGACAGTAAAAGAGGTTTACGTAGGGTCTTAATCTAAAAAGAAACCTTTGGGCGGGTCCCTGCTGCACGTCTACGCCTGTGTCTCCACTGTGCCGTGTCCTGGACGGGTGTAGCACGATTGTCATCTGCAAAAGGAAAGAACTTAGGTGAAGGTTGGCGTGCTAAAAAAAGAGAAGAGTTGGTTATTATCAACGAACTATTGAAATTCAAGAGAAACCAAGTTGAGCCGGCCTGGTCCTGATTACACGCGGGAAGCCCCTGGTGTCATTTTATGAGGGTTTGAAAACCAATCTCATGTATATATGATGGAACGCCGGATTCGACTAACCGTGACCATGGTCTTGACGACCTGCCATTTTTCTGGTTGGTGAGGTAGTCTTAGTTTGCGGCTGCTAGAGCCGCCGCATCCTCTTCCGTACGTAAAAAACGTTCGGTATTTCTGCTAACTGTGATGATGCCACGTGGACCGGGCATCTTGAGCTTGAGAAAAGCATAATGCGGTACTGCGTTAAAATGAGCGAAAGCCGCCCTTCCGAGTAGTGCTTGATAATCACTTCGGAATGGAGCGATGTGAAAAGTTAACATTTCGCTTCGGAAGTTATCGGGAGAACCGAATACCACCTCTAGTGGTAGAGAGGCTGCGCAGTGGGCCTCTTGGCCTGGTATTACTCCCTTGAAGGTAGTATTACTATGGCTTATTTGTGTCAGGTCTATCCCCATTTTGCGGACTGTGTCCTGATATATCAGATTTAGGTCACTGTCGCCGTCCATGAGGACCCGTGTGAAATGGTACCCATTTACTATTGGTTCTAGCACCAAGGCCGTCAGTCCTTTGCGCTGGATATTTGTAATGTGATCCCGACGATCAAAAGTGATCGGGCATGCCAACCAGTGGTTGAACCTAGGGGTGACAAGCTTTATGGCGCGTGTGCATCGGAGTGCATGATTGCTTCTCCTCTTTGTCACATGGATTACGTTTACTGTTTTAACGTCTGGTGGGAACTTTTTCTGTCCTCTGGCATTTTGCTGGCGAGGTTCATCCTCGTCTTTGCTTGGTGTCTCTTCCCCTTTGTATTCGGCATTTAGCTTACCGGCCTGCTTGAAGACCCAACATTCTCTATGGGTATGATTTGTAGGTTTGTCTTGGGTGCCGTGAATCTGACAGAGTTTGTCAAGAATTTTGTTTAGGCCAGATTGTCCTTCTCTGCTGCCTTTGAAAGGCTTTTTCCACTGACCTGGTCAGGAGCCCCTGAATCCGGCGTTTGTTTTTGTTTTTCTCTGCTACCTTTGGGCTACCTTCTTTATTTCGACGTTTGTTTTTCTTGCGTCGTGGTTTACCATTGACATCCCTGACTTCGGATGTGCTTGGGTCGCTGGTGCTGCTACAGGCCAACCAGTTATCCTCGCCCGCACAAAAGCGGGTCATGAGGCTTGTTAGGGCTGCCATTGTTCTCGGTTTTTCTTGACCGAGGTGTCTGGCGAGCCATTCGTCTCGGACGCTGTGTTTAAAACCTGCTAAGGCTTCAGCGTCCGGACAGTCAACAATTTGGTTCTTCTTGGTGAGGAACCTGTTCCAAAGCTTTCGGGCAGACTCTCCGGACTATTGGATTATATGATTTAAATCATCTGCATCTGGAGGTCAGACATAAGTCCCTTGAAAATTGGGCTGGAAAGCGTCCTCGAGCTCCTCCCAACTTTCAATTGAGTTTTCGGGGAGGCTTTTCAGCCAGTGCCTAGCTGGCCCTTTAAGATTGAGGGGCAAGTATTTAATGGCATGGAGATCGTCTCCATGAGCCATATGAATATGTAGGATGAAGTCCTCTATCCAGACTCCAGGGTCTGTGGTTCCGTCGTACGCCTCTATGTTCACCGGTTTGAATCCCTCTGGGAATTCGTGATCCAGCACCTCATCAGTGAAACATAAGGGGTGTGCGGCACCCCTATATTGGGATGCGCCATAGTGTTTGGACGGTTGTAGAATTCGACGTTGGTTGTGTACCGTAGCACGCTTCCTAGATCCATAGATAGATCTGGTCACGCCGGATTTTTGACACAAGTTCTCACATGAATCGTGTGTTGACTTATGCATGACTTTGTTAGCCACTCTACCACGTTCATAGGGTGGTGGATCCGGCCAGTTGGCCGTATCACCTTTCGGCTGTATGGGCCCTAAGGCCTCATCGTCGAATTCTGGTAATAGTTTGCGCTTTGGATAGCTATTTTGATGGTAACTTCCACCATACTTCGATACTTTGTTCCACTTGCTGTTGAGCGTATCTAGTGTGACCTTGAGCCTTTGCTTCTGTTTCTTCAGGCTCCTCGCTGTGGCAATAAGCCTTCTGCGGAGGTTTTCTTGCTTCAAGTGCGTTTCCGGGATGATGTGTGCATCTTCGTCTGGACTATTTTCTTCCCTAGACGGGGATTGATGAGACTTATCTTTGGTGTCATCGTGTTCGGATGTCGGATCCGTACTATGTGTGCAGTTTGCATCTTGATCATGTTCTGCCACCGGGGTAGTGTAGTTGTCGTTTCTTCCAGAGTCACGTGGACTATTATTATCGTTGTTGTTGCTATGGCGGGACTTAGAGCGGCGCGGTTGACGTTGGTGCTTGGGTTGCTTGGAGGGTGCATCCTCCGCTGTCCCTTCGCAATTGCCCTCTCTGGGTGCATCCACCATGTATACGTCATGTGATGAAGTAGTGGTCCAACGTCCTATGGGCAGTGGTTCTGATTTGTCTCCTGCATCGTCGTCCATACCGTTGATGTCTTCGGAGTCGAAGTCGAGCATGTTGGTTAAGTCGTCGACAGTGGCTACTAAGTGGGTGGTGGGTGGGCAGCGAATTTCTTCGTCGTCCGCATCCCATTCGAGCCGGACATAGTTCGGCCAAGGTTCTCCTGACAGGAAGAGAGACCTTAATGAATTTAGCACACCTCCGAAAGGTGAGTGCCGAAAGATATCCGCGGAGGTGAACTCCATTGTGGGTGCCCTGTCGGATTCGACAGGCACGGATGTAGGCGGCTCGGAGTCCGTGGCCGGGGATAAATCCAGTGGTTCGGTGACACGGCTCTCATAAGGGGTGAAGTTAGTATCTGGTTCTATTGCCACTGAGAGTGCGGCGTCCATGGCGGGGTCCATCCCTCCGCTTTCGGATGGTGCGATTTGCTCCGGGTAAAAGGCCAAAGTAGCTGCTGATGCGATCTCCCGAACACTGTCCGATGGCAGAGTTACGTCTTGCTCGTCGCGACTGTGCGGCGCGTCCGGCATGGGCTCGAATCCATCGAAGATCAAGTCTCCGCGGATGTCGGCCGTGTAGTTCAACTTTCCAAATCTGACCTGATGGCCAGGGGCGTAGCTTTGGATCTGCTCCAGATGGCCAAGCGAATTGGCCCGCAGTGCGTAGCCACCGAATACGAAGATCTGTCCGGGGAGGAAAGCCTCACCCTGGACCGCATCGCTAGCGATGATCTAAGGAGCCATCAAGCTTTATGATGACGACACAGAGGAAATCTCAATGAAAGCACCAATGTCGGTGTCAAAACTGGCGGATCTCGAGTAGGGGGTCCCGAACTGTGTGTCTAAGGCGGATGGTAACAGGAGGCAGGGAACACGATGTTTACCTAGGTTCGGGCCCTCTTGATGGAGGTAATACCTTACGTCCTGCTTGATTGTTCTTGATAATATGAGTATTACAAGAGTTGATCTACCACGAGATCAGAGAGGCTAAACCCTAAAAGCTAGCCTATGGTATGATTGTCTGTTGTCTTACGGACTAAAACCCTCCGGTTTATATAGGCACCGGAGGGGAATAGGGTTACACAAGGTCGGTTACAAAGGAGGAGATATACATATCCGTATTGCCCAGCTTGCCTTCCACGCCAAGTAGAGTCCCATCCGGACACGGGACGATGTCTTCAATCTCATATCTTCATAGTCCAACAGTCCGGCCAAAGGATATAGTCCGACTGTCCGGAGACCCCCCCAATCCAGGACTCCCTCATACCGCTTCGTTCCTTGTTCGTGTATTACGCCACAATATGCACCATGTTGACTTAAGCGATTTGCAAGCTGGGTTGCCTTGCTCCTGTGTTTACCCCTATGTTCCTGATTGTTCGGCTAGGGAGTAAAGGGAGCACCACTGCGATTGTCACGATCGGGTCATCCGAGCCGGACCTCAGACTGGGTGAAGCCGAAAGCTAGCGCTCTTATTGTTTTCAATTATGGTCGGCACACAACGGAACTCATGAGTACAAAAAATCTATTGCACAAGTCTCATAGTAACAATGAGCAACGAAGAAAGGTATTGGTGGGGGTACTATTTCCTTCGAAGATGCTTCTTACACTTTGTCAGTAATATAGCATAAGTTCCCTGAGCGTGCTTTGTCTGTTACAGCCTTATGGCCTGATTGCCTGGTTATCAGAAACACCGTTGATATTCTCGACAGGTGGAGTACATAACACTTTTCGGTTCTTAACCGAAGAGGGAGAAGCCGACGGTCGGTTAAGACGCGTTTAAAGTTCGAGTGAACACAAATATGATACAAGTACTTCGGTACATACGATCATTATACATAAAAATTCTTTTACCCAAGTCACTTGGGGGCTCTTAAATTTATATGAGCCGTTTTAACATAAATGATTTCTTCCTAGTCGTTGCAAAGTCTTTTTTTATCACTCCTTTTTTCGATGTGAGTGTGTGGTCAATAGCCAGGGAGCCTAGTCTCTCTCTCAAAGCCGCTCTAGTTTAGTTCGCTAAACTGGCCTAACAAGTAGTACTCCGCATTTGGGATAGGAGGTTACAACCGTGAGCTGACCCGCTTGAGGTCTTGAGATCGGATGTGTCATATTAATGCACGACAGAAGCACCTTTTTTTCTAAGACCAATTTTCGGATTGGCACCGAACACTTGATCTAGTTCGGACTTCAAATTTTTACTGTAGTTTTTTGACTTTCCAAGCCTATGGCACTTTTAAACTATTTTGCGTGATTCCAGCATAAGTCTCGCAGTGCAACGCCGGACACCTTCAAAGATTCGGCAAAAAAAATTCTCGGATATTGCTTTATATGCATCGGTTTCGAATTGTGTCTTTGGTCAATAGTTGGGTTGCCTGGCTCCTATGCGTGCCTCCTACGTTCCGCTTTGTTCGGCTAGGTGTGCAAAGGGAGAACCACTGCGATTGTGCTTCCAGCTCGCATGGTTACGCACCTCAGTGGAGAAAGCCGAAAACTGACTGTCACAATAAAAGTAAACTGGTCAGCGATCCGATGACTATGCTAAATGACGGGCCATTCATAACATTGGCCGAAGTGTTTACGGCTTGACCTCAGCTGTCGTCGAACACTAACCGGGGGCTCGTAGCTAGGTTCCCCAATTTACAACTCCTATGACTAAGTGAAAGTTATAAAGCCCGCATATCTGATTGCCTCGTTTCTGCTAACACAACCGCCTTCGGGCACCGAGACGTCGGCTAAGGGTTGTCTTGTTATTGCGGAAACACCCTGCGTAGTATCTACAAAGGGGTAGAAGCCGATGATGGGCCACTTTCAATAGATAAACGGTCGCAACGGAGTCAAAATAAATATAGAGTTTGGGAACTTTCCCCGAACTAACTCCTCAATATTTTTCTCCTACATTGATCGGAGGTGAGGTTTCATGATCATGGTTGGCATGACAACCCAAAGAAAGGAACCGATAGCGGGACTATTTTCTTTGGAAGATGTTTCTCACATTAAACAGTAATACAACATATCTCTCTGCATACCTTTGTTTATAAAACTGTATGGCCGGATTGCCTTGTTTGTCGTAAATCTTTGCCCTTGTAAAGGCTTTATAAAGTAGGACAAACACTCCTTGGCTACTGGCCAAGGAGGTGGAAGTCGATGGTCGATCAACAAAGTTTTGTACAATCCAGATCCGAGCATTAATGATGAAAAGTATTTGGATACATAGAATCATTACACATAATTTGTGATTTTACTTTGGATATCGATCCTTAATTCGGCCACCCGTGCCCACATTAAGGCTCGGGGGCTACTGGGCTTCGTGCTTATTATTTACAAATATTAAAGGGGTACATTGATCCCCTGATCCAGTGTTGCCACCCGACCAGTGTCTCGGGGGCTACTACATTGACAATCCAATGCAGAAAATTTAAGGTGCAATATAGTTTTCGAGGAGATTATTATCCTCAGGTTGGTCGGCCGCACCCAACCTAAGTCTCGAGGACTTTGCACACCGTGTTTCTATTCCTATGTATGCTGCCGAGCTGGGAATTGATCCTCAGGCTGATTTTGTGAATCGACCTGAGTCTCAGGGGCTACTAGGGTCAGCGGTTTGATTTTTTCCTTCAGGTGCATCCCGGATATTAGGCCAACACGCACCTTGAGGGCTACTGGCTATACATCTCAGCAGAGATTACATTGCACGATTCGAAATTAAATTCATAAAAATCAGCCCATGGTCGAGGTGGTGCGCTACCTCGGATACAGTCCGGCGTTGGTCCTCGACTACAATAGACACCCCGGAAGCAGTCCGGCATAAAGCTCGGACGCCAATGGTTGGCTCCATAGAAGGCATTACTGGCATTACGCTCGGCTAAACTCCTTCGACCTTTTTGAGCCAAGGTGATCTATGACACCTCGGATATAGTCCAGCGTTGGAGCTTGGATACTCTTCGGCGTTGGGGTTTGGATTCAGTCCGGCGTTGGAGCTCGGATACAGTCCGGCGTTGGTGCTCGACTGTAAAAGATACCTCAAATGCAGTCCGGCGTTGGAGCTCGGATGTAAGAGGACACCGCCGCACGGGGACAACTTCGAACCCGAAGTGGGCGTAAAAATAACAAGGCATTGATAAAGGCCGGAAACTTAAAGGGGCTCCTCGGATACCCGACGTGTGAACTCTTCGGATGCACTTTGGCGATCCTCAAGATCGGAGATGGGAAGATTTGTTGAACCAGTTTTCAAGACCGATGACCGAAGATGAAGAACAGTTCGGAAGAATCGAGGAGCGTCCCCAACTTGAAGACCGGTTCAGGGGCTACTAATGGTGTCCTGGACTAGGGGGTACTCACCATGTCGTCTCCCAATCAGTTAGATTGGGCCGAGGACCCCATGGCCGCATACCCATGGGCCAGTTCGGACAACCCCTACCGCATACAAGGAAGACTCCACAAGACTTGGTGCTCAAGACAAGGACTCTCCTAAACCCTAGGCCTTCGGTGTGTTGTATAAACTGAGGCCAGGGTAGTCAATAGAGAATCTCATATTCATTACCATCTCGTGGTAGACACATGTACTCTGTACTATCCCCATATGAATACAATCAAAAGCAGGACGTAGGGTTTTACCCCCATCAAGAGGGCCCAAACCTAGGTAAAATCCATGTCCATGCTACCATCGCTCCAAGATGCCTAGCTTAGGACCCCTAGTACGAGATACGCCGGATATTGAACCGACAGTGCTAGTGTTAGTGATATTCCTTTTACTCTTTACCAAGAAATTATGAATGATATTGCACCTGCTGAAATAAAAGATATTGATGTTACTATTAAACTTGCTAATAGAGATACTATCACAACACTTGGGATTGTTAGAGATGTTGAAGTCTTGTGTGGGAAAATAAAATACCCTACTAATTTTCTAATTCTTGATTCTGCACAAGATGATATTTGTCCCATTATATTTGGTTGACCTTTCTTGAACACTGTTAATGCTAAGATAGACTACAAGAAAGAAACAGTCAGTGTTAATTTTGGTGATGTGCTCATGAGTTTAATTTCTCTAAGTTTTGTAGGCAACCCCATGATAAAGAATTTCCTAGTAAGGATGAAATAATTGGTCTTGCTTATATTGTTGTACCTCCTACTGGTCCACTAGGACAATATTTGCTTGACCATGAAAATGATATGCACTTGCATGAAAGAAATGAAATAGACAGGATCTTCTTTGAACAACAACCTATTCTAAAACATAATTTGCATATTGAAACTCTAGGAGGTCCTCCTCCACCTAGGGGTGATCATGTGTTTGAAATGAAACAATTACCTGATACTTTAAAATATGCTTATCTAGATGAAAAGAAGATATATCTTGTTACTATTAGTGCTAATCTTACATAGCATCAAGAGAAAAGATTATTAAAAACTGTGAGGAAGCATCGAGCTGATATATTGATGATATTAAGGGCATTAGTCCCACTCTCTGTCAGCACAAGATTAATATGGAACCTGATGCTAAACCAATTGTTGATCATCAGCGACGATTGAATCCTAAGATGAAGAACTGAAATATTAAAGCTTATGGGAGCAGGTATAATTTATCCTATAGCTAATAGTAGATGGGTAAGTCATGTTCATTGTGTTCCTAAGAAAGGAGGTATTACCGTTGTCCGTAATGATAAAAATGAACTTATCCCACAAAGAATTGTGACTGGTTATAGAATGGTATTTGATTTTAGAAAATTAAACAAAGCCACTAGAAAAAAGGATCATTACCATTTACCTTTTATTGATAAAATGTTAGAAAGATTATCTAAGCACACATCCTTTTGCTTTCTTGATGGATATTCTGGTTTCTCTCAAATACCCATATCACAAGCTGATCAAGAGAAAACCACTTTTACTTGCCCTTTTGGAACTTATGCTTATAGTGTTTGCCTTTTGTTTTATGCAATGCACCTGCTACCTTTCAAAGATGTATGACTGCTACATTCTCTGACTTTTGTGAAAAGATTGTTGATGTTTTCATATATGATTTTTCCATTTACAAAACTTCTTTTGATGCTTGCTTAAGCAACCTTTATCGAGTTTTGTAGAGATGTGAACAAACTAATCTTGTATTGAATTGGGAGAAGTGCCACTTTATGGTGAATGAAGGTATTGTCTTGGGGCACAAAATTTCCGAACAAGGTTTTGAGGTGGACAAAGCTAAAGTTGATGCAATTGAGTAAATGTCATGTCCTAAAGATATTAAAGGTATAAGAAGTTTTCTTGGTCATGCTGGTTTCTATAGGAGATTTATTAAGGACTTCTCTAAAATTTCTAGGCCTCTTACCAATCTCTTGCGAAAGGATGTTCCGTTTGTTTTTTTATGATGATTGTGTAGAAGCCTTTGAAACATTTAAGAAAGCCTTAACTTCTGCACCTATTGTCCAACCACCTGATTGGAACTTGCCTTTTGAAATTATGTGTGATGCTAGTGATTATGCCGTTGGTGCTATTCTAGGGAAAAGAGTTGATAAGAAATTAAATGCTATCCATTATGCTAGTAAGACTCTAGACAGTTCCCAAACAAATTATGCTACTACTGAAAAAGAATTTCTAGCAGTTGTGTTGGCTTGTGATAAATTCAGATCTTGCATAGTTCATTCTAATGTAATTGTTCACACCAATCATGCTGCTATTAAATATTTTATGGAAAAGAAAGATGCTAAACCTAGACTCATTAGGTGGGTTCTTTTGTTACAAGAGTTTGAGTTGCACATCACTGATAGGAAAGGAGCTGAGAACCCCATAGCTGATAACTTGTCTAGGTTAGAAAAAAATCTTGATGACCCACTGCCTATTGATGAAAACTTCCCTAATGAACAACTAGCTGCCATAAATGCTTCTCATAACACTCCTTGGTATGCAGACTATGCTAACTATATTGTCGCTAAATTTATACCACCTAGTTTCACATATCAACAAAAGAAAAAATCTTCTATGATTTAGGACATTGCTTTTGGGATGACCCACATATTTATAAAGAGGGAGTAGATGGTATTATTAGATGTTGTATACTTGAGCATGAACAGGAATAAATCCTTCAGAAATATCACTTTGAAGCATATGGAGGACATCATGCAGGAGATAGAACTGCACACAAGGTATTACAATCTGGTTGTTATTGGCCTACTCTTTTCAAAGATGCTACTAAGTTTGTCTTATCTTGTGATGAATGTCAAAGAATTTCTAATATTAGTGAAAGTCAGGAAAAGCCTATGAATTATTCACTTGTTATTGAACCATTTGTTGTTTGGGGCTTTGATTATATGGGACCTTTTCCTTCCTCTAATGGGTATACTCATATTTTGGTTGCTGTTGATTATGTCACTAAGTGGGTAGAAGCTATTCCAACTAGTAGTGTTGATCATAACACTTCCATTAAAATGTTGAAAGAAGTTATTTTCCTGAAGTTTGGAGTCCCTAGATATTTAATGACTGATGGTGGCTCACATTTTATCCATGGTGTTCTACGTAAATTGCTTGCTAAATATGATGTCAACCATAGAATTGCATCCCCTTATCACCCTCAATCTAGTGGTCAAGTTGAACTTAGCAATAGAGAAATAAAGTTGATATTACAAAAGGCTGTTAATAGACCTAGGACAAATTGGTCTAAGAAACTTGATGATGCACTATGGGCTTACAAAATTGCTTATAAAAATCCTATGGGTATATCTCCATGCAAAATGGTTTTTGGGAAAGCATGTCACTTGCCTCTTGAGTTAGAACATAAAGCATATTGGGCAACTAAGGAACTCAATTATGATTTCAAACTTGCAGGTGAAAAGAGGTTATTTGATATTAGCTCACTAGATGAATGGAGAACCCAAGCTATTGAAAATGCGAAACTATTCAAAGAAAAAGTCAAAAGATGGCTTGACAAAAGAATCCAAAAGTGGGAATTCAAAGTTGGTGGATATGTTCTATTGTACAATTCATGTTTTAGTTTTTTGCAGGAAAACTTCTCTCCAAGTGGGAAGGACCATATATCATCGAAGAAGTTTATCGTTCTGGAGCAATCAAGATCAATAATTCCGAAGGTGGTCAATGGGCAAAGAATTAAGAATTATATTCAGGTACACCTATTAATGTTGAAACTAATATTATTCAAACCATGACACCAGAGGAATACATAAAAGGGACCTTCCGGAACACTCTAGAACCCTGAAAAGGAAGATGTACGTGATACGGTAAGTAAACCGACTCCAAAAATTCCACAAAAAATATTTTCTGTTAGTTTTGGAATATTAGAAAAAATAAAAAATAAGAAACAACCAGGAAGGAAACCCAGGTGCCCACTAGGCACCAGGACACGCCTGCCCCACATGGCGCACCCTGGTGGGTAGTGGGCCCCACGGGCACCTTCCCGTCTTTGTTTTCCTATCGTATACTTGCTTCCCAAGATAAAAATTCTTTATATATACCCCGAACGATTTGACCACCTATCCTCTGTTTTTGCTTCAGTTGTTTTTTTGTCAGATATATCAAGCCAAACATCATGTCTTCTCCTTCCTCCAACAACGTAGAAAAAGATGCTTGGCCGGTGAAGATGGTGTCGGATTTCGGGTTCCGCTGACCCTTGAGTGGTTCGAACTCTAGGATGCGTGCGAAGAACTCGTCCTCCCCAATATGCCTGCTCACTAATCTCACAGCCTAACTTGAAGAACCGAATGGACAAGAGACACATCAATTTACCCAAGTTCGGGCCACCTTGCGGTGTAAGACCCTACTCCTGCTTTGTGGTGGATTGGCCTCGAGGGGCTGAGGATGAAATAGTACAGTCGGGAAAGACCTCAGGAGGAGAGGTGTTCTTGTGCTTGATGAGCTGGTGGGTGTGAGGGTGACCTGAATGATCCGTCCCCCGTAAGGATGATCCAACTGACCCTCCTCTCTATGGTAGTGGCTAGGTCCTATTTCTAGGGGCCTTGCTCCTCTTCCCAAATGTAGGTGGGAAGGGATCCCACAATGGCCAAATTAGAAGGGAGACAACTAGTACATGCTATCCTGACAAAAGTGGTCTTCGCCTGCAAAAGCCTTTGGTGGTGACGCCATGGTGGGCTCGGTGATGACCTCCGCCCTGGCGTCCTGGCGGTCTTGGTCTTGTTGCACCGGAATGGAAACCTTTGCTTGATTCCTTGGGACTTCGCACCTATGCTTTCCTCCTTAGCACCAAAGAGGAAACTGGTACACTATGCCCACTAGCACTCGCCTGGCCTTGGTCGTCATGGCTCACGTCATCTGAACCTCGTGAGGAGAACCTTGCATAGATATCTCCGCTCCTTAGGAGGCAGCCTGGGGAGGCCGCCCCACGTGGAGGTCTTGGTCTCGTCCACCTCGCGAGGCTTGGCCCCACGTGAGGGTCTCGAGTTGTCGATGCCGAAGCTGGGTCGTACCAGGCCGTCGTTGGAGCCACATCGTGGGCCGCAGGCAGGAAAGTTTGAGTACCCCCGTTCTCAGAACGCCGACAGTAGCCCCCGGGCCCAAGGCGCACTCAAACTTGGCTTCGAGGCGAAGCCAAAGGGCAAGTGCAGAGTGTCGCGGGCCCTAACCACCTGCGGCCTTGGTCGACACATGGCGATTGATGGGGCGTGGGCATCTCCACTTCCCCATGCCTCCTCGGCAACCGTTCGAATTGACGAGACCCTGCTGCATGCAGAGAAGATCATCATTGCATGCAATCATGGAGGCCAACGGTTGGCCTCCCTCTGGCTATAAATGAGGAGAGAGGCGGAGCCCCCCTTGCTCATCTCCATCTTCTCGCCACCCGCTCCTTCTTCTTCCTCTCTACCTTGCTCTTGCAGTAGCTCTCATGGCGCCGACGAAGAAGTTCTCCACCGCTGAGAAGGGGAAGGCCCCCAAGGAGGGACTCGGCTCGCCGCCTCCTAAGAGAGAGCGAGGTCGCCGCCGCAAGTACGATGCGACCCCTGCGTTGTGATGTCTACTACACAACCTTCTTCGTGTAGACGTTGTTGGGCCTCCAAGTGCAGAGGTTTGTAGGACAGTAGCAAATTTCCCTCAAGTGGATGACCTAAGGTTTATCAATCCGTGGGAGGCGTCGCATGAAGATGGTCTGTCTCAAACAACCCTGCAAACAAATAACAAAGAGTCTCTTGTGTCCCCAACACACCCAATACAATGGTAAATTGTATAGTTGCACTAGTTTGGCAAAGAGATGGTGATACAAGTGCGATATGGATGGTAGATAAAGGTTTTTGTAATCTGAAAATATAAAAACAGCAAGGTAGCAAGTGGTAAAAGTGAGAGAAAATAGTATTGCAATGCTAGGAAACAAGGCCTAGGGTTTATACTTTCACTAGTGCAAGTTCTCTCAACAATAATAACATAATTGAATCATATAAAAATCCCTCAACATGCAACAAAGAGTCACTCCAAAGTCACTAATAGCGAAGAACAAACGAAGAGATTATTGTAGGGTACAAAACCACCTCAAAGTTATTCTTTGTGATCGATCTATTCAAGAGTCCGCAGTAAAATAACATGAAGCTATTCTTTCCATTCAATCTATCCTAGAGTTCGTACTAGAATAACACCTTAAGACACAAATCAACCAAAACTCTAATGTCACCTAGATACTCCAATGTCACCTGAAGTATCCATGGGTATGATTATACGATATGCATCACACAATCTCAGATTCATCTATTCAACCAACACAAAGAACTTCAAAGAGTGCCCCAAAGTTTCTACCGGAGAGTCAAGACGAAAATGTGTGCCAACCCCTATGCATAAGTTCAGAAGGTTATGGAACTCGCAAGTTGATCACCAAGTGGATCACGTGAATATCCCATTGCCACCGCAGATAAGCACACGCAAGAGATACATCAAGTGTTCTCAAATCCTTAAAGACTCAATCCTATAAGATACCTTCAAAGGGAAAACTCAATCCATTACAAGAGAGTAGAGGGGGAGAAACATCATAAGATCCAACTACAATAGCAAATCTCATGATACATCAAGATCGTGCCAAATCAAGAGCACGAGAGAGAGAGAGAGAGATCAAACACATAGCTACTGGTACATACCCTCAGTCCCAAGGGTGAACTACTCCCTCCTCGTCATGGAGAGTGCCGGGATGATGAAGATGGCCACCGGAGAGTGATTCCCCCTCCGGCAGGGTGGCGGAACGGGTCTAGATTGGTTTTCGGTGGCTATAGAGGCTTGCGGCGGCGGAACTCCCAATCTGGGTTTCTTTCTAGAAGTTTGGGGTTATATAAGAGGTGTTGGAGTCAGGGACAAGTCAGGGGGGTTCCCGAGGCGGCCATGAGGTAGGGGGTGCGCCCAGGGGGTAGGGCGCGCCCCCACCCTCGTGGTGGCCTCAGGACTCTTCTGGCCCACCTCCGGTACTCTGGGCTTCTTCTGGTCCAAAAATGATCTCTGTGAAATTTCAGGTCAATTGGACTTTGTTTGGTTTTCCTTTTGTACCTACTAAAAAACAAGGAAAAAACAGAAACTGGCACTGGGCTCTAGGTTAATAGGTTAGTCCCAAAAATCATATAAAATAGCATATAAATGCATATAAAACATCCAAGGTTGACAATATAATAGCATAGAACAATAAAAAATTATAGATACGTTGGAGACGTATCACGGTGGCTCCTCAGGGGCGCGGTGTAACATCCCAAATTTGCAATTTGGAATGTTATACATTAGATCATCATGCATATCATATTTTCTTGCATTTTGGTCGATCCTAGAAATTTCACGCAACTCAAGGACCTACGGAGAGAGTTGGAGATTTCATTATTTTCATATTTGAGAGTTCTCTCAAATTTTGGAAAAGAGGATCATTCGATTTATTTATTTCATCTTCAATTATTTTTCCAATATCAAAAAAAATGAGAGAGGGAATAATATGAATTTCCCAAATTTAGGAAAAATGAAGATTTAATAAATAAATCAAATATTTTTGTTTTTCCGGTGTTTATTTTGCATTTTCTTTGGATAGGGAAAAATGCGTGTTTTCAAAAATTGCATTTTAGGCCCGGAGAAAAGTTCATTTTGTTCGACTCATTTTAGGAGTCGGGGAAAATTTACTTTAGAATTTTTGGAGTTCGTTTAGTTTCGTTTCTTGTTTTTTCTGCGCGCGGAACTATTTAAAAAAAAAAGAGCAGCGCCCCGCCTGGGCCAAGGGCCAGCCGGCCGGCCCAGCCGCCTTGCGCGCCAGCCCGCCCTAGGCCGAGTCCTATACTAAGGAGACTCTTAGGCCGCCGCCGCCCCCGCGCCCGGACCTCCCCCCTTCTCTTTCTTGGCCGCTTCCCCCTCTCTCTCACCATACATTTGATTCGTCGGACTTCTCGACGCGCAGCACCCCCCTCTCCCTTCCCTATTCGATACAGAGATCATCCTCTCGTCGCAACCCCCGTCGCTTGCCCCCTCCCCCAAGCAACACCCCCCCTCCAATATAAATACCTAGCCACCCCCCCTCTCCTCCCCACACCAGCCCGCCGCCCCAAGCAGCAGCAGCAGCAGCCGCAGCCGCGCCGCCTAGTCGCCGCCGCTGCCCTAGCGCCGCCGCTGCCGCTTTGCCGCCGCCGCCCTAGCGCCGCCGCCGCCCTTGTACCCTGCCGCCGCCGGAGCCCCTCGCCGAGCCTCGTCGAGGTAGCCGCGCCGCGCCTCTCTCATTTTCCTCGCCTCGGTTCGGTTTTTCTTAAAAGAACCGTTCCATTTCTTTTCTGGTTTCTTTTCCGGTTCTTTGTTTCGGTTTTCTTTCCGAAAACCCTAGATCGGTTTTCGTTTTTCTTTCGGACCATTCGTCTCAATGAAGGTGATCACCGATTATTCCCGGTTAACGAACGTCCGTTCGTTTAACCGATCGTCTCTTTCTTTTCGTCGGATTTATTCCGCGATCGTGATCTCAGATCCGATCTCCGTTCTAGTCTTTCTTCTCGCTCGTTTACCGGAATCAGGTGATTCAAGCGCCTGGAGTTTCGTTTCGAAAACACCGTTCCGTCTAATCAACTTAAACAAGCTTTTGCCTCGGTAAAATTTGACCTAGATTCAACTTGCTAGAACCGAGTTGTTTTCTTCCGCCGTTTGTTTCCGTTTCTTGGTTCGGTTCGTTCTTTCTTTGCAACCGGAGTTCTTAAGTTGAACTTTCTGGTTCGTTCTCTTGTTCGAGTTTTACCTGTGCATTAGATGAGTACTTATTGTGTGCTTGTTGTTTGTCTGCGATAGATCACCCGGATTGCGCCGCTTGTTACATCGAAACCCTAGGTCTCGCGGATCATCAGCAAGGCAAGTAACACTTTGATCATACCTTTTCTACAACCCATGTTTTATTGCATTAGATCAATCCTCTCACATTGCATGATTAGGATCTAAATAAATTGTGGGATGGGAAGTAGATGAGGTAGTACCTATTACCTGTATTATTATGAAACCTTTGGGAGTTACTTCTACGTTTGCTTATTATGCCATGCTATGCTAGTAGACGTGGATTGGGTGAGTGATATCCATGACAGATGTGAGTTTATTAATTTTAATGGTTTATCTAAGGTGGCAACTTAAACACACATCTGGGTGGATTGAGGCACCTGATGTCTATCAGGACTTGCCTGTTTTATTTCGGACCGCCACCCAGGCTCAAAGGGATCATAAGATCATTCATGCTAGTAACTTCCGTGTGCAGCCACAAGCCATTATGGGCTCTGGCATAGTTGATTAAGTCGTGCGAACTCTTACGGGTAGACTAGCAGATGTAGGGGTTATAGGTGGTACGGTCTACCCACATGTAAGGTGCTAGCGCTTCTGAAAGACTGTGTCTCGGTCATCCGTCTTCTCAAACACCCTGTAGTGCGAGAAACCAAACGGAGGCGATCGAGTCTTGTGGGGAAAAGTGCGCAAACCTCTGCAGAGTGTACAAACTAATCATGATTAGCCGTGTCCCCGGTTATGGACAACTTGAGTATCTAGTACTTGAATATCATGTGAATCTCAACATGTTACTCTAATTAATATTGTTGGGTTTTAATTGTTCACTTAATTGGGATCGGAATGCTGTCAACCATTCTCGATGTTTAACAACTACCATGATAGTTAAATAAATTTATTCCTTTGTAGTAGGGAAAAACTGGCTCTACGCAAAACTGTAACCATAGAGCTTTCCACCAGCCATATATGCATATAGTATAGCTGTTTCATTCCATTACTCTCTATGTGTTACATTGCCAGCATATTCCATGTGCTGACCCGTTTTCGGGCTGCAACTTCTCATGTTGCCGACTTTTCAGACGACGAGTAAGGTGCTTTTAGGTCGTGGTTCTATACTCAGTGATGCCGTTGGAGTTGATGGACCCATTCATCTTCCGAGTCTTCCGCTGTTATCATTATTAGATGGCCTTAAGCCATATTTATTGTAATAAGTTCTCTTTGAGACAACGATGTAATAAGTGTGTGATTGCCACTCTGCTATAAATCCTTCGATGTACTGTGTGGTGTCAGCATTACTGATCCAGGGATGACACCGGAGCACAGTAGACTTGATCCATTCGGGTCGGGTCGCTACAGAGATGGTATCAGAGCACACGCTGACTGTAGGACACGACCACTAAGTTAAAGCCATAGATCACCATTCTCTTCTCATTTTCTAACTCCTCATCTTTTCTACTCTTTTAGGATGACGAACGCGAAGATTAAGTACGCTCAACCGGATGAAGGCACACCATTTGGATTTCACCTGAAGGAAGTCACCAAGTACCTGAACATTGGATTACCAAGCTTCACGGGAACCTTCAACGCCACTCTGCCTGAAGAGGAGCGCTGGAAGATTCAAACTCACGTTCTGGGAAGGACATTCGCGCCAATCATGAAGCCCATAGATAGTGTTTTCAATGCACCAACCTGGAGTCTGGGAAGGAGCATGGCAGCTCATATCACCATGGGACGCATTGGAGAAGTTTATCAAGAAGACCTCAAGGACACTATCTACCAGATTTGCGGACGCCGTGATGAACAATGGGATTTAGTCAGCACCAAGAAGGATAGATCCATTCCATCTTTCATCCAGGAGTTAAACCAGCACATTCGACGCGACGAGAACCAGATGTGCAATGATATGATAGAGTTGAAGAATGCGAAGGCAAGGATCATCGAGCTAGAAGGAGAACTGAAGTCTACACGCAAGGACTACATGGATGAGATCGTAGCTCTAGCGAGACACAATAACGATCTTAAGTAGGAGATTGAAGAACTCAAGGGGAAGTTAGCATCCAGGAAGGAAGACGAGTACGTCACATGTCCGGACAACTACATCATCATCGACGACACCGATTCGGATCCAAGTGAACCTGACTTTGAAGATGAAGCTGGAGCAGATATCATGGAGTCTTCCACCGGTTCAAATTTCTAGATGACCACCAGATAGTAGTAGTATTCCCCCATGTAAACATTAGTTCGAGCACTTTTGCGATAGCTAGACCGTTTGTAAGCCCTTGTTTGATTGAATGAAGTGATTTTGTGTGCATTTGCTCATGTGCATTGGGGTAGTGTTTTCTCTTTAAACCTCACTCTATTCTTAAATCTCATCTCTTCTAAAACCCTCAGATGCCTCCGAGACGTGACAATGGATTCCCACCGGAGCTCACTCAGTTGATCCAACAGCAGAATCAGTTGATGCAGATGTTAGTCCAGAACCAGCAGAACAACAACAACAACCCACCACCGCCACCACCTGTTGACCACTTAGCCCGTTTCCTTAGGCTGAATCTGCCGGTGTTTTCTAGTAGCACCGAGCCGATAGTAGCAGACGATTGGCTCCGCAAGATAGGAAGGGAGTTGACCACTGCAGGATGCACGGATGGTGAGAAAGTGAAGTTTGCTGCACATCAGCTTGACGGACCCGCGGCAGCATGGTGGGAGAATTTCACAGCCACTTACCCAGTTGACACTGTCACATGGGATCAGTTTCAGCAAGCTTTCCGCACTGCCCATGTTTCAGCAGGAGCTATGGCCATGAAGAAGCGTGAGTTTCGCAACTTACGCCAAGGAGGAAGGACAGTTGGCCAGTACGTTGATGATTTCAGTAAGCTAGCACGTTATGCCCCAGATGACGTTGCTACGGATGCAGCTAAGCAGGAGAAATTCCTGGAAGGACTGAATGATGAGATAGGCATGAAATTGATGGTAGCAAGTTTCAACAACTACCAGGAGTTGGTAGATCATGCCATCATGATTGAAGGAAAGCAACAGCAGATTGAGAACCGTAAGAGGAAGTATGGACAGGGGAAGTATAACTCTGGAGCCTAGCAGAAGCCCCGTTTTGCCCCTAAACCGGGATTTCAGTTTCAGCACACCCATGGAGGAGGTAGTTCGCACAACCACAATGGCCACAAGAATGGTAATGGGAATGGAGGAAGCAACGACCAGAACCGGACCACCCCATCGACCCCAACCAAGAGAGACCTAAGTCAAGTCACCTGTTTCAAGTGTTCCAAAACCGGACACTATGCCAATGAATGTCCTGAAGGCCAGAATGGAAATGGCAATGGAAGCTCTGGGAAGAAGCCGAACCCTTTCAACAGGGGACAGGTGAACCACGTTAATGTGGAGGAGGTTGAAGATCAGCCCGATGCAGTAATCGGTAAGTTTTTGGTTAAGTCATTTAGTGCACTCGTTCTTATTGACACCGGTGCATCGCATTCATATATATCAAGGGGATTTGTGGATAAATATAACCTGCCAACCCAAGCCCTTAGGTCACCCATGTTAGTAAGCTCACCAGGAGCGGAGTTTATGGCTAGACGATGGTGTGATCGGTTACCATTAAGGATTGGTAACTATGTTTTTCCCTCAGACCTAATAGTATTGGAATCTCAAGGATTGGATGTGATATTAGGCATGGATTGGTTATCAAAGTATGAAGGGAACATTGAATGCGCTAGTAAGTCAATTTTGCTTACCACACCAGAAGGAAGAAGGATCAAGTATGTATCCCGGCATGTGCCAAAAAGGACACAAGTAAATTGCCTAACAGGAGTTGTGCAAGAGGAAGTACCAGTGGTGAAGGATTTTCCTGATGTATTTCCTGAGGAATTGCCAGGCATGCCACCGGATAGAGACATTGAGTTTTTGATTGAGTTATTGCCAGGTACCGGCCCAATATCAAAGCGACCATACCGGATGCCAGCAAAGGATTTGGTAGAAATTAAGAATCAGATTAAGGAGTTATTGGATAAAGGTTACATTCGCCCAAGTTCTTCGCCTTGGGGATCACCCGTACTTCTAGTGGAAAAGAAGGATGGATCATTAAGGATGGTTGTAGATTATCGGGGATTGAATGAAGTAACCATCAAGAACAAGTACCCACTGCCAATGATCAACGATCTGTTTGATCAGTTGCAAGGAGCTAAAGTATTTTCCAAGATCGATTTGCGATCAGGGTACCATCAGTTGAAGATTCGAGAGCAGGACATACCTAAGACAGCTTTTACCACGAGATATGGACTGTATGAGTATACCGTTATGTCATTTGGATTGACTAACGCACCTGCCTATTTTATGAACCTGATGAACAAAGTGTTTATGGAGTTTTTGGATAAGTTCGTCGTAGTGTTCATTGATGACATCCTGGTTTATTCAAAGAATGAAGAGGGGCATAAGGAACATTTGCGTTTGGTTTTGGAGAAACTAAGGGAACATCAGTTATACGCCAAATTCAGCAAATGTGAGTTTTGGTTGAAGGAAGTTGGATTCCTCGGACACGTTATATCCGGAGAAGGTATAGCAGT
The DNA here is from genome assembly GCF_003073215.2 of Triticum urartu. Taxonomy (NCBI): domain Eukaryota; kingdom Viridiplantae; phylum Streptophyta; class Magnoliopsida; order Poales; family Poaceae; genus Triticum; species Triticum urartu. The sequence goes on from NC_053022.1 coordinate 224,593,591, forward strand.
TGACCCCACTAAGGTTGAGACCGTAGCCGAATGGGAAGCACCAACGACAGTTGGAGAGATCCGGAGTTTTCTTGGACTCGCAGGATACTACCAGAGATTCATTGAGAACTTTTCAAAGATTGCAAAGCCTATGACTGAATTGTTGAAGAAGGATACTAAGTTCAAATGGACTGAGGAGTGTGAGGCTAGTTTCCAGGAATTGAAGAAACGCTTGATTACCTCACCGGTATTGATTTTTCCAGATCAGACCAAGGATTATGAGGTGTATTGCGACGCTTCACGTCGAGGACTTGGAGCAGTGCTTATGCAGGAAGGAAGAGTTGTTTCGTATGCTTCACGACAACTGAAGCCTCATGAGTTGAATTATGCCACGCATGATTTGGAGTTAGCAGCCGTAGTGCATGCATTGAAGACATGGAGACATTTCCTCATTGGAAATCATTGTGAGGTGTACACGGATCACAAGAGTTTGAAGTACATTTTCACGCAGAAGGAGTTGAACCTCAGACAAAGGAGATGGTTGGAGCTCATCAAGGATTATGACATGAGATTGCATTACCATCCCGGGAAAGCTAATGTGGTAGCTGACGCATTGAGCCGTAAGAGCCATGTCAATACTCTAATGACGGGGAAAATACCCAAGGGGTTAGCAGAAAACCTTCGTGAGCTATGTTTGGAAATAGTTCCGGGAGGCTATGTAGCAGCATTGGAGATTCGGTCAACATTGATTGATAAGATCAGAGAAGCTCAGAAATCTGACAAGGAGATTGCAGCTATAAAAGAGAAATTGAGCAAAGGAAAAGCAAAGGGATTTCGTGAGGATGAGCATGATACCTTATGGTTTGAGGACCGTGTTTATGTGCCCAATGACCCGGAGATCAGGAAGTTGATTCTGCAAGAGGCACACGATTCACCGTATTCGATTCACCCAGGGAATACCAAGATGTATTTGGATTTGAAGGAAACATTCTGGTGGACCGGAATGAAGAAGGATATTGCAGCATATGTAGCAGTTTGTGACCTATGTCAGAGAGTAAAGGCAGAGCATCAGAAGCCAGCAGGATTGTTACAACCATTGCCGATACCCGAATGGAAGTGGGATAAGATAGGCATGGATTTTATCACAGGACTACCCAGGACGAAAGCAGGCTATGACTCGATATGGGTAGTAGTTTATCGTTTGACAAAGGTAGCACATTTTATTCCAGTTAAGACCACTTACACCAGTGCTAAGTTGGCGAAGATATACATGACTAGGATCATTTGTTTGCATGGAGTTCCGAGGAGTATCGTATCAGATAGAGGAACCCAGTTTACCTCAAAGTTTTGGAATCAGTTGCATGAAACTTTAGGAACCAGACTAGAGTTCAGCACAGCTTTTCATCCACAGACAGATGGACAGACCGAGAGAGTCAATCAGATTTTGGAAGATATGCTGAGAGCTTGTGCACTAGATTATGGATCTAGCTGGGACGATAACCTGTCGTATGCGGAGTTTTCTTATAACAACAGTTACCAAACCAGTTTGAAGATGGCACCTTTCGAAGCTTTATACGGAAGGAGGTGCAGGACACCGTTGTCATGGGACGAAGTTGGAGACCGTCAATTCTTTGGACCAGATTTGATTAAGGAGTCTGAACGGAAAGTTAAGTTGATTCCCGATAGGCTCAAGGTAGCTCAGTCCAAGAAGAAGAGCTACGCAGATTCAAAATGCAAGGAGACAGTTTACGAAACTGGAGACAGAGTTTATCTCCGAGTATCCCCACTTCGAGGAGTTAAGCGCTTTGGAGTTAAGGGAAAGTTAGCACCGCGTTTCGTTGGACCGTATAAGATCTTGCAACGTATGGGAGAAGTCGCTTATAAGTTGGAATTACCAGAGGGACTGTCAGGAGTTCATGATGTATTCCATGTTTCTCAGCTGAAGAAATGTCACGCCGAGATGGCGGAGGTACCACTAAGAGATACCGTGCCACTCGAAGCGATTCAGTTGAAGGACGACTTAACGTATGAGGAGAAGCCAGTCAAGATTCTCGATTATGCCAGCAGAGTTACCCGCAGCAAGGTTATCAAGTTTTGCAAAGTTCAGTGGAACCACCACTCAGAGGATGAAGCCACCTGGGAAAGAGAAGAAGATTTGCTCAAGGACCACCCTCACCTATTTTCTAGCCAACCCGAATCTCAAGGGCGAGATTCATCTTAAGGGGGGTAGGTTTGTAACATCCCAAATTTGAAATTTGGAATGTTATACATTAGATCATCATGCATATCATATTTTCTTGCATTTTGGTCGATCCTAGAAATTTCACGCAACTCAAGGACCTACGGAGAGAGTTGGAGATTTCGTTATTTTCATATTTGAGAGTTCTCTCAAATTATGGAAAAGAGGATCATTTGATTTATTTATTTCATCTTCAATTATTTTTCCAATATCAAAAAAAATGAGAGAGGGAATAATATGACTTTCCCAAATTTAGGAAAAATGAAGATTTAATAAATAAATCAAATTTTTTTTGTTTTCCGGTGTTTATTTTGCATTTTCTTTGGATAGGGAAAAATGCGTGTTTCCAAAAATTGCATTTTAGGCCCGGAGAAAAGTTCATTTTGTTCGACTCATTTTAGGAGTCGGGGAAAATTTACTTTAGAATTTTTGGAGTTCGTTTAGTTTCGTTTCTTGTTTTTTCTGCGCGCGTAACTATTTTAAAAAAAAGAGCAGCGCCCTGCCTGGGCCAAGGGCCAGCCGGCCGGCCCAGCCGCCAGCCGCCTTGCGCGCCAGCCCACCCCAGGCCGAGTCCTAGAAGGACTCTAGGCCACCGCCGCCCCCCCCCCTCTTTTCTTGCCCCCTCCCCCAAGCAACACCCCCCCTCCTATATAAATACCTAGCCACCCCCCCTCTCCTCCCCACACCAGCCCGCCGCCCCAAGCAGCAGCAGGCGCAGCCGCGCCGCCTAGTCGCCGCCGCCGCCCTAGCGCAGCCGCCGCCCTTGTACCCCGCCGCCGCCGAAGCCCCTCGCCGAGCCTCGTCGAGGTAGCCGCGCTGTGCCTCTCTCTTTTTCCTCGCCTCAGTTCGGTTTTTCTTAAAAGAACCGTTCCGTTTCTTTTCCGGTTTCTTTTCCGGTTCTTTGTTTCGGTTTCTTTTCCGAAACCCTAGATCGGTTTTCGTTCTTCTTTCGGACCATTCGTCTCAACGAACGTGATCACCGATTTATCCCGGTTAATGAAGCCTGTTTGTTTAACCGTTCGCCTCTTTCTTTTTGTCGGATTTATTCCGCGATCGCGATCTCAGATCCGATCTTTGTTCTAGTCTTTCTTCCCCCTCGTTTATCGGAATCAGGTGATTCAAGCGCCTGGAATTTCGTATCGAAACCGCCGTTCTGTCTAATCAACTTAAACAAGCTTTGCCTCGTAAAATTTGACCTAGATTCAACTTGCTAGAACCGAGTTGCTTTCTTCCGCCGTTTGTTTCCGTTTCTTGGTTCGGTTCTTTCTTTCTTTGCAACCGGAGTTCTTAAGTTGAACTTTCTGGTTCGTTCTCTTGTTCGAGTTTTACCCTGTGCATTAGATGAGTACTTATTGTGTGCTTGTTGTTTGTCTGCGATAGATCACCCGGATGCGCCGCTTGTTACTTCGAAACTCCTAGGTCTCGCGGATCATCAGCAAGGCAAGTAACACTTTGATCATACCTTTTCTACAACCCAGTTTTATTGCATTAGATCAATCCTCTCACATTGCATGATTAGGATCTAATAAATTGTGGGATGGGAAGTAGATGAGGTAGTACCTATTACCTGTATTATTATGAAACCTTTGGGAGTTACTTCTACGTTTGCTTATTATGCCATGCTATGCTAGTAGACATGGATTGGGTGAGTGATATCCATGACAGATGTGAGTTTATTAAGTTTTAATGGTTTATCTAAGGTGGCAACTTAAACACACATCTGGGTGGATTGAGGCACCTGATGTCTATCAGGACTGGCCTGTTTTTATTTCGGACCGCCACCCAGGCTCAAAGGGATCATATGATCATTCATGCTAGTAACTTCCGTGTGCAGCCACAACCCATTATGGGCTCTGGCATAGTTGACTAAGTCATGCGAACTCTTACAGTGGTAGACTAGCAGATGTAGGGGATGTAGGTGGTACGGTCTACCCAATCATAAGGAGCTAGCGCTTCTGAAAGACCGTGTCTCGGTCATCCGTTTCTCAAACACCATGTAGTGCGAGAAATCCAACGGAGGCGATCGAGTCTTGTGGGGAAAGTGCGCAAACCTCTGCAGAGTGTACAAACTAATCATGATTAGCCGTGTCCCCGGTTATGGACAACTTGAGTATCTAGTACTTGAATATCATGTGAATCTCAACATGTTACTTCTAATTAATGTTGTTGGGTTTTAATTGTTCACTTAATTGGGATCGGAATGCTGTCAACCATTCTCGATGTTTAACAACTACCATGATAGTTAAATAAATTTATTCCTTTGCAGTAGGGAAAAACTGGCTTTACGCAAAACTGTAACCATAGAGCTTTCCACCAGCCATATATGCATATAGTATAGCTGTTTCATTCCATTACTCTCTATGTGTTACATTGCCAGCATATTCCATGTGCTGACCCGTTTTCGGGCTGCAACTTCTCATGTTGCAGACTTTTCAGACGACGAGTAAGGTGCTTTTAGGTCGTGGTTCTATACTCAGTGATGCCATTGGAGTTGATGGACCCATTCATCTTCTCAGTCTTCCGCTGTTATCGTTATTAGATGGCCTTAAGCCATATTTATTGTAATAAGTTCTCTTTGAGACAACGATGTAATAAGTGTGTGATTGCCACTCTGCTATAAATCCTTCGATGTACTGTGTGGTGTCAGCATTATTGATCCAGGGATGACACCGGAGCACAGTAGACTTGATCCATTCGGGTCGGGTCTCTACACGCGGGCGCACTCCTTCGAGGGCCGATGTCGCCGTGGGCGGCCGTGGCGGTGCTTCTTCTTGCGGTGGAAGCCGCCAAGGGCGAGGCAGCCCCTGTGACGAGGGAAGGCGCTTCATGGTTGCCCGGCCTCTGCGGCCACGCTTCAGTTGATGAAAACAAGATATATCTTGTTATTATTAGTGCTAACCTTTCAGAACATGAAAAAGAAAGATTATTGAAAGTTCTAAGGAAGCACCGAGATGCTATTGGATATACTCTTGATGATTTAAAGGGCATTAGTCCCACTCTATGTTAGCACAAAATTAATATTGAACCTGATGCTAAACCCGTTGTTGATCACCAACCTTGGTTAAATCCGAAGATGAAGGAAGTGGCAAGAATGGAAATCCTAAAACTTCTGGAAGCGGGTATAATCTATCCTATAGCTAATAGTACACGGGTAAGTCCCGTTCATTGTGTCCCTAAGAAAGGAGGTATAAGTGTTGTTCCTAATGATAAGAATGAACTTATTCCACAAAGAATTGTTACATTCTATTGAGTGGTAATTGATTTTAGAAAGTTAAACAAAGCAACTAGGAAAGATCATTACCCTCTGCCTTTTATTGATCAAATGGTTGAAAGATTGTCTAAGCACACACACTTTTGCTTCCTTGATGGATACTCTGGTTTTTCACAAATACCTGTTTCTCAACCTGATCAAGAAAAGACCACTTTTACTTGTCCCTTTGGAACCTATGCTTATCGACGTATGCCTTTCGGTTTATGTAATGCACCTACTACCTTCAAAGATGTATGACTGCTATATTCTCTGACTTTTGTGAAAAGATTGTTGAGGTTTTCATGGATGACTTCTCTGTTTATGGGAAGTCTTTTGATGATTGTTTAAGCAATTTTGATCGAGTTTTGCAGAGATGTCAACAAACAAGTCTTGTCTTGAATTGGGAGAAGTGCCACTTTATGGTTAATGAAGGCATTGTCTTGGGTCATAAAATTTCTGAAAGAGGTATTGAAGTGGACAAAGCAAAGGTCGATGCAATTGAGAAAATGCCATGTCCTAAAGATATAAAAGGTATTCGTAGTTTCTTAGGTCATGCTGGTTTCTATAGGAGATTTATCAAAGACTTTTCTAAAATTTCTAGGCCTCTTACAAATCTTGTGCAAAAGGATATTCCTTTTGTTTTTTATGATGATTGTTTAGAAGCCTTTGAAACACTCAAGAAAGCCTTGTTTTCTGCACCTATTGTTCGACCACTTGATTGAAACTTGCCTTTTGAAATTATGTGTGATGCTAGTGATTATGTTGTTGGTGTTGTAGGACAAAGAGTTGATAGGAAATTGAATGTTATTCATTATGCTAGTAAAACTCTAGACAATGCTCAATGAAACTATGCTACTACTGAAAAAGAATTCTTAGCAGTGGTGTTTGCTTGTGATAAGTTTAGACCTTATATTGTTGATTCAAAAGTAATTGTTCACACCGATCATGCTACTATTAAATATCTTATGGAAAAGAAAGATGCTAAACCTAGACTTATTCGATGGGTTCTCTTGTTACAAGAATTTGATTTACATATCATTGATAGAAAAGGAGCGGAGAACCCCGTAGCTGATATTTTTTCGAGGCTTGAAAATGTGTCTGATGACCCACTACCTATTGATGATAGTTTTCCTGATGAGTAGTTAGCTGCAATAAATGTTTCTCATAGTACTCCTTGGTATGATGATTATGCTAATTACATTGTTGCTAAATATTTACCACCTAGCTTTACATATCAACAAAAGAAAAAAAATCTTCTATGATTTAGGACATTACTTTTGGGATGACCCACATCTTTATAAAGGAGTAGATGGTATTATTAGACGTTGTGTACCTGAGCATGAACAGGGACAAATCCTACGGAAATGTCACTCTGAAGCTTATGGAGGGCATCATGCTGGAGATAGAACTACTCACAAGGTATTGCAATCTAGATTTTATTGGCCTACTCTCTTCAGGGATGCTCGTAAGTTCGTCTTATCTTGTGATGAATGTCAAAGAATAGGTAATATCGGTAAGCGTCAAGAAATGCCTATGAATTATTCACTTGATGTTGAACCATTTGATGTTTGGGGATTTGATTACATGGGACCTTTTCCTTCCTCTAATGGTTATACACATATTTTGGTTGTTGTTGATTATGTTACTAAATGGGTAGAAGCTATTCCAACTAGTAGTGCTGATCACAACACCTCTATTAAAATGCATAAGGAAGTTATTTTCCCAAGGTTTGGAGTCCCTAGATATTTAATGATGATGGTGGTTCACACTTTATTCATGGTGCTTTCCGTAAAATGCTTGCCAAGTATGATGTTAACCATAGAATTGCATCACCTTATCATCCTCAGTCTAGTGGTCAAGTTGAACTTAGCAATAGAGAAATAAAATTAATTTTGCAAAACACTGTCAATAGGTCGAGGAAGAATTGGTCTAAGAAATTAGATGATGCACTTTGGGCTTATAGAAAAGCATATAAAAATCCTATGGGTATGTCTCCTTATAAAATGGTTTATGGAAAAGCTTGTCATTTGCCTCTTGAGTTTGAACATAAAGCATATTGGGAAATCAAAGAACTCAACTATGTTTTCAAACTTGTCGGAGAAAAGAGGTAATTTGATATTAGCTCATTAGATGAATGGAAAACCCAAGCTTATGAAAATTCCAAGTTATTCAAAGAAAAAGTTAAAAGATGGCATGACAAAAGAATCCAAAAACGTGAGTTTAAAGTCGGAGAATATGTTCTTTTGTATAGCTCTCGTTTCAGATTCTTTGTAGGAAAACTCCTCTCAAAATGGAAAGGCCGAAGGTACTAACCCAAAGGTTGTCAATGGGCAACAAATAAAACATTATCTCCGGTACACCCATTAATGTTGAAAGTAATATTATCCAAACTATGACACGAGAAGAACGCATAAAAGAGTCCTTCTGGAACACTCCAGAATCGTGAAAATAAGGAGGTACGTGATACGGTAAGTAAACGGACTCCGAAAAATTCGCAAAAATAATTTTTGGTCTGTTTTGGAATATTTAGAAAAATAGGAAAAGAAGAAACTACCGAGAAGCGTACCCTGGTGGAAACAAGACAACAAGGCGTGCTAGGCTTGCCTGGCGTGCCCAGGTGGGTTGTGCCCACCTGGGAGACCTTTCGGACTCCATTTTTCTTCCATTTGCTTGTCCCCCAAGATAAAAATATCTATATATACTTCCCGAACCTGTTGACCACCGTATCATGGAGAAATCCCCTGCTCTCATTTCTTGCTGTTTTCATTCAGATCTATTGAGTCAGGCATCATGTCTTCATCTTCCTCCAACAATGTGGAAGAGGATGCTTGGTTGATGAAGATCGAGCTGAAGAGAGAAGAGCCCGTAGAAGCCATCAGAGGATATGAGAGCAAGGAGGTTACTGTGGATCAGCCTTCGGTCTTCGAATAAGCACTGCCAGCCAAGGAGGAAGAGGGAGATATCCTTAAACCCTACCTTGTTCACCTTACTCCTGCTGGGATTGAAGACTTTCGCGTCATTGAAATAGTTCACATATAAAATAAGTATCTCACTCGTGAAAATAATCTGCATCAAGAGCATATCATCCACCTCCGGAGCGTCATCCGTTGATTGGAGAATCTCTTGATCCATAAGGATAGGATCGCTTCATCACCATCACCATCTTCTTCATCACCAAAGGAGAATTGAGTATCTGGTATGGGCACTCCCCTTGGCTTCCGCCAAGCTTGGGGGAGGTGCCCCGGTATCGTATCATCCCACTATCTTTTTACCTTTACTTACTTTAGTTCGATCTTTTGCTTTAGATGAATAAAAGTTTAGTTTGATCCTTTCTTTTCGAGTGTTTGCTTAGTGATATATCCTTGTAATCGTGTGTGAGATATATAATAAAGTTTAGTTTGAGTTTTTTGCTTTCTTTACTTTCATGTTGCAAATAAAAGTAAAAGAGAAAGGAAATAAATGAAAGAAAGGAAATAAATAAATCAAAAAGACCATATACTAATCTTATGGTAGGTGATGACACCACATAAGGAAAAGTATAAGTACAAAATTTTATTAGAGATTGACAAACATAGCATTAGTCAATGATGCAACTCATGAAAGAATTAATATGGTAAGAGAAGATTCACACATAAATATACTATCCTAGAAATCTTTTGTGATTGTGAGCCCTCATCAAAATATTATATGCCAAAATTGTTGACGTTGGACAAGGAAGACAACTTAATGGTTTATATTTGTTTATATTCACATAGAAGTCATATTGTCATGGATCCTTTAACATGTGGTGCTTGCCCCTATCTTTGCTAGCCAAAAATTCCGCACTAAGTAGAGATACTGCTCGTGCATCCAAAAACTCTTAAACCCAAATCTTATTTTCAAGTGTCCACCATACCTACCTAGGGATTAAGAAAGATCTCTCGAGTAAGTTGTTATCGGTGCAAAAAGGCTATAAAAATTGCTTCTAAAAGTGTGAGATCATTTAGTGTAAGAGAAAATTGTGTGTTGCACGAACTTGTGATGGTGAAGAATAAAAGCGACAGAATGCATAATAAAGGTCGCTATCACAAGGGGCAATGCAACATGACATTCTTTTGCACTAAGGGGTTGATCATACAAACAAATAAGCGCATGGAAACCTCTGCTTCCCTCTACGAAGGGCCTATCTTTTCCTTTTATGTATTTACTTTTATGCAAAGAGTCAAAGTTTTCCTTCTATTCCTTTTTATTTTTCTCCTTTTGGCAAGCATCATGTGGTGAGGAAAGATCTAGGCACATATGTCCAGTTGAATATAGATAGCATGAGTTATAATTTTTGACATCACCCTTGAGGTGAATACATTGGGAGGCGAAACTATAAGCCCCTATCTTTCTATGTGTCCGGTTGAAACATTTTGCTCATGTGTACGCGGTGAGTGTTCACAATTATAGAAGACTATGTGATGGTTGAGTATGTGGTCTTGCCTAAAGGCTCCGATACGTGACCCTTCCTGAAAAGATGATGAATTGTAGTTGCAAAGTTGACTGAGAACATAGTTTGTTGGTTTTTCATAGAGTTTTTGCTATATACTTCAATAGTGTGATGAATTGTCACTTATTCATGAGAAGTTTATGATAAAAGTTCTTTGATAAAAGTTTTATGTTTAAGTTTGTTGCTATTATAATAATGAACATGATGCTTCTATGTCTGTATTTTGTCTTTTATCGACACCTCTCTCTCTCTCTAAGCACGTGGACATGTTTTTCGATTTCGGGTTTTGCTTGAGGACAATCGAGGTCTAAGCTTGGGGGAGTTGATATGTCCATTTTGAATCATATTTTCTTACTATTATTTATGATGTTTCTATCCATAATAATGCTTTTTGGAATAATTCTAATGCGTTTTGTCTCATAATATGCAAGGTACACACAAAGAGGGAGGATTCCGGTAGCTGGAAATCTGCACCTAGAAAAGCTACGTCAGGCCACCTATTCTGCACAACTCCAAACAAGCTGAAACTTCACAAAGATTTTTTATCAAATATATGAAGAATATTGGAGCAAATAACTACCAGAGGGGGCCCACCAGGTGGGCACAACGCACATGGGCGCGCTAGAGAGCCCAGGCGCGCCCTGATGGATTGTGCTCACCCAGGCCCACCTCCGGTGCCCATCTTCTGGTATATAAGTCATTTTGACCTAGAAAAAATAAGGAGAGGAACTTGGGCATGAGCACTTTTGCCCTCCGACGAAGCGATTCCGCCAGGGGAACTTCCGTCCTGGAGGGGGAAATCATCGTCATCATCATCACCAACAACGCTCCCATCTTGGGGAGGGCAATCTCCATCAACATATTCAACAATACCATCTCATATCAAACCCTATTTCATCTCGTGTGTTCAACCTTGTTACCGGAACTATGGATTGGTGCTTGTGGGTGACTAGTAGTGTTGATTACATCTTGTAGTTGATTACTATATGGTTTATTTGGTGGAAGATTATATGTTCAGATCCAATATGCTATTTAATACCCCTCTGATCTTGAGCATGATTATCATTTGTGAGTAGTTACTTTTGTTCTTGAGGTCACAGGAGAAATCATGTTGCAAGTAATCATGTGAACTTGATATGTGTTCGATATTTTGATAGTATGTATGTTGTGATTCCCTTAGTGGTGTCATGTGAACATCAACTACATGACACTTCACCATATTTGGGCCTAAGGGAATGCATTGTGGAGTAGCAATTAGATGATGGGTTGCGAGAGTGAAAGAAGCTTAAACCCCAGTTTATGCGCTATTCCGTAAGGGACCGATTGGATCCAAAAGTTTAATGCTATGGTTAGAATTTATTCTTAATACTTTTCTCGTAGTTGCGGATGCTTGCGGGAGGGTTGATCATAAGTAGGAGGTTTTTTCAAGTAAGAACAACACCTAAGAACCAGTCCATCCACCTATCAAATTATCAAAGTACCGAACACGAATTAAGCCAACATGATGAAAGTGAGTAGATGAAAATCCCGTGTACCGTCAAGAACGCTTTGCTTATCATAAGAGACCATTTTGGCCTGCCTTTGCCTCAAAAGGATTGGGATACCTTGCTGCACTTTTGTTACTACTATCGTTACTTGCTCGTTACAAATTATCTTGCTATCAAACTATTTTGCTACTTACAATTTCAGCATTTGCAGACATTACCTTGCTGAAAACCACTTGTCATTTCCTTCTGCTCCTCGTTGGGTTCGACACTCTTATCGAAAAGAGCTACAATTGATCCCCTATAATTGTGGGTCATCATAAGGGAGGCCAATGCGGGCGATGTCGAAGTCGATGAGCTCGGTGCGGTAGTTGTTGCGGGTGCCGAAGGTGACGGGGAGGCGGATCTGCCCCAAGGGACAGGTGGAGCCATCCACAACACCAGAGAAAGGATTGGTGGGGCGGAGCCAGCCAACGTGGCACGTGAAGCAAGCCGAAAGCTTCCACGGAGAGCACATTGAGGCTAGCTTTGCCATCGATGAGGGTCTTGGTGACTGCCACGTTGCAGATGGTAGAGGTGCAGAGCATCAGGAGCGCGTTGGCGCCCACGGTGGTCGCGGGGTGATCTCTCGAGTCGAAGGTGAGGTCGGCCTTGGGCGCCACCCACCCCAGAGGAGCTCCCTAATGCACGTGGGTGGCACCCACCTGGCGGAAGAACTGCTTGACAGGGCGGTCCGAGGGCGGCACCTGCGAGCCACTGAGGAGGCTGCGACGACGTGAGGTGCGGGTGCCGTGAAGTGCGTGATGAAGAGGCCGCGCAGCTCCTCCCAGGACACCACAGAAGACCCTGGCAAGTTGAGAAGCCAGGCACGCGGTGCGCCCGCCAGGGCCATAGGGAGCCAGTTCGCCATTACCTTGTTGTCACAGCCGGCCGCCCAAACATCCTCCTCATACGCTTGGAGAAAGCCTGCCGAGTCCGCCGCGCCACCGTATCAGGGCGACATGTCCGGCCTGAACTTGGGCAGCCACTGCACCTGCCGTGGGGAGGGGGTGAAGGCTCGGAGGCCCCCGGCCCCTCCGAGAGCGCATGTTGATCCAGTCGATGGAGAACCGTCCGCCATGTGAGATGAACAGCAGTGCGCATCGGACAAGGTGGCGGATCTCCGATGGACCCCTACCTGGCGTGCCAAATGTCGGATTTCAGTTTCCGCAGACCCTTGAGAGGTCCAAACTCTAGGGTGCATGCGAAGAACTCGTCCTCCCCAGTCTGCCTTCTTGCTAATCTCACGGCCTAGCTCGATGAACCGAATGGACAAGAGATACAGTAGTTTACCCAGGTTCGGGCCACCTTGCGGTGTAAAACCCTACTCCTGCTTTGTGGTGGATTGTCCTCGAGGGGCTGAGGATGAACTAGTACAGTTGAGAACGACCTCAAGAGGAGAGGTGTTCTTGTGCTCGATGAGCTGGTGGGTGTGAGGATGACCTGAATGATCCGTCACCCGTAAGGATGATCTGAATAACCTCCTCTCTATGGTGGTGGCTAGGTCCTATTTATAAGGGCCTTGGTCCTCTTCCCAAATGTAGGCAGGAAGGGCTCCCTCAACGGCCAAATTTGAAGGGAGACAACTAGTACATGCTATCCTAACAAAAGTGGTCTTCGCCTGCAAAAGCCTCTGGTGGTGACGTCGCGGTGGGCTCGGTGATGACCTCCGTCCTGGTGTCCTGGTGGTCTTGGTCTTGTTGCACCGGAATGGAAACCTTTGCTTGATTCCTTGGGACTCTACGCCTCCGCTTGCCTCCTTAGAACCAAAGAGGAAACTAGTACATTGCACCGGCTGGCGCTCGCCTGGCCTTGGTTTTCATTGCTCATGTCATCTGAACCTCGTGAGGAGAACCTTGCATAGATATCTCCGCTCCTCAGGAGCCAGCCTGGGGAGGCCGCCCCATGTGGAGGTCTTGGTCTCGTCCGCCTCGCAAGGGTCTTGAGTTGTTGATGCCAAAGATGGGCCGTACCCGGCTGTCATTGGAGCCACGCCATGGGCCGCAGACAGGCAAGTCTGGGTACCCCCGCTCCCAAAACCCCGACAGGTGAAACTAAGGAGAGAAGAACCAAAAGAAGCCACCAAGGAGGACAAGGGCAAGGAACATGCGGGGGATGAGGCTCGGGAAGGGGGGAAAGTCATGCTCATGGGGGAGGTTGAGAAGGAGGAAGATATCCTTTAACCCTACTATAACCATCTCACCCCCCCTAAAATCGAAGCCTTGAAGGCATTTGCAACTGTTTGTCTTCAGAATGCATATCTGACTCGTGAGATTATTTTGTTGGAAGAGCAAACGATCGCCCTCTGAAACATCAATCATAGAATGGAGCATCTCCTGAGGTTGAAGTGTGAAGCGCCTAACTCATGATCACCACCATCGCCAACGAAGGAGACTTAAACACACGGGTATGGGCACTCCTTTTGGCTTGTGCCAAGCTTGGCGGAGGTACCTCGGTATCGTATCACCATCACTTTTATTACCTTTACCTATCTTATTTCGATCTTTAGTTGTTTTGTGATTTAGTAGAATAAAAGTTTAGTATGATCTACTTTCGAGTGCTAGTTTCATGATCTATCTATCTATGTAATCGAGTGAGAGTTATATAATAAAGATTAGTTTGAGTTTTTGCTTCTTTACCTTCTTGTTTCAATCAAAATAAAGAAAATAATGAAAAATATCATATGCTAATCTTATGGAAAGTAATAACATTACATAAGGAAAAGTATACGTGGTGAAATTTATTGAAAGTTGACAAACATAGCATTGGTCAATGACGCAATTCATGAAAGAATTAATAAAGGAAGAGAAGATGCACATGCAAATATACTATCTTGGACATCTTTTATGATTGGGAGCCCCCATTAAATATTTTATGCCAAATTGTTGACGTTGGACAAGGAAGACAATGTAATGATTTATGTTTGTTCATATTCACATAGAAATTCTATTGTCATAGATCCTCCAACATGTGGTGCTTGCTCAATATCTTTGCTAGCCAAAAATCTGCACTAAGTAGAGATACTACTTGTGCATCCAAAACCCTTAAACCCAATCTCAAGTTATGAGAGTCCACTATACCTACCTATGGATTGAATAAGATCCTTCAAGTAAGTTGTGATAGGTGCATAAGCCAATAAAAATCTCTTCTAAATATGTATGATATTTTAGTGTAAGGGAAAATAAGTGTTGTACGAACTTGTGATGGCAAAGTAATAAAAGCGACGGACTGCATAATAAAGGTTGCTATCGTAAGGCGGGATATAACATGATGTTCTCACTAGGAGCTTGTGCATCCAAAAATAAAAGTGCATGACAACCTCTGCTTCCCTCTACGAAGGGCCTTGATACATCTCGGTTGTATCTACATTTCCAAACTCTTTTGCCCTTGTTTTGGACTCTAATTTGCATGATTTGAATGGAACTAACACAGACAGACAATGTTTTCAGTAAAATTGCCATGGTGTTATTTTTTTGCAGAAATAAAAGTTCTCGGAATGACTTTAAAATTTACGGAGAATATTTTTGGAATAAATAAAAACTACTTGCGAAAGAATCAACCAGAGGGGACCCACCGGAAGACCACAAGGGTGGGGGCACGCCCTACCCCCTGGGCGCGCCCCCTGGCTTGTGGGTCCCCTGGAACTCCTCCGATCCTAAGTCCAACTCTATATATTCACAACCACGGAGAAAAAAATCAGAGAGAAGGATTCATCACGTTTTACGATACGGGGCCGCCGCCACCTCCTATTCTTCATTGGGAAGGCAGATCTGGAGTCCGTTTGGGGCTCCGGAGAGGGGGATTCATCGCCATCATCATCACCAACCTTCCTCCATCACCAATTTCATGATGCTCACCGTCGTGCATGAGTAATTCCATCATAGGCTTGCTGGATGGTGATGGGTTGGATGAGATTTATCATGTAATCAAGTTAGTTTTGTTAGGATTTGATCCCTAGTGTCCACGATGTTTTGAGATTGATGTTGCTATGACTTTGCTATGCTTATGCTTGTCACTATGGCCCGAGTGCCATGATTTCAAATCTGAACCTATTATGTTTTCCTGAATATATTTGTGTTCTTGATCCTATCTTGCAAGTTGTAGACACCTATTACGAGTTATGATCCGCATACCCCAAGGTGACAATAAGTGGGATTTTTCTGGTGATTTCTGTAGTTTGAGGAGTTCATGTATTCACTAAGTGCTAATGCTTTGGTCCGATTCTCTATTAAAAGGAGGCCTTAATATCCCTTAGTTTCCATTAGACCCCGCTGCCATGGGAGGGTAGGACAAAAGATATCATGCAAGTTCTTTTCCAAACGTATGACTATATTCAGAATACATGCATACATTATATTGATGAGTTGGAGCTAGTTCTGTGTCACCCTAGGTCATAACTGTTGCATGATGAATGCCATCCGACATAGTTATCCATCACTAATCCATTGCCTACGAGCTCTTCACATATTGATCTTTCTTACGTTACTTTGCTATTGCCACTGTTACAATTGCTACAAAACTGCTACTGTTACTTTTGCCACCGTTACCGTTACTTCCATACTACTTGCTACTAAATACTTTGCTGCAGATATTAAGTCTTTCAAGTGTGGTTGAATTGACAACTCAGCTGCTAATACTTGAGAATATTCTTTGGCTCCCCTTGTGTCAAATCAATAAATTTGGGTTGAATACTCTACCCTCGAAAACTATTGCGATCCCCTATACTTGTGGGTTATCAGGCCTACTTTTATTTTATGTATTTACTTTTTATGCAAGAGTCAATAGTTTCTTCCTCTACTCCTTTTCATTTTTGTCTTTTGCAAGCATCATGTGGTGGGGAAAGAGCTAGGCACATATATCCAGTTGGATATGAGTGATCATGAGTTATTATTGTTTACATCACCCTTGAGGTGAATAAGTTGGGAGGCAAAGTTATAAGCCCCTATCTTTCTATGTGTCCGGCTGAAATTTTTTGCACCATATATATGTTGTGAGTGTTAGAAATCATAGAAGACTAAATGATGGTTGAGTATGTGAACTTGCCAAAAGGCTCCGATACGAGACCCTTCCTTGAAATATGATGAATTGCAATTACAAAGTTGACTGAGAACATAGTTTGTTGGTTTTCAATAAAGTTTGTGCTTCATACTTCAATGTTGTGATAAATTTTTACTTACTCATAAGAAGTTTTATGATCAAGTTATTGTTGTTATAATAATAAGCATGATGCTACTATGTCCGTATTTTGTTTTTATCGACACCTCTCCCTTTAAACATGTGGACATGACTTTCGATATAAGCTTTCGCTTGAGGACAAGCAAGGTCTAAGATTGGGGAGTTGTCCATTTTGCATCTTGTTTTCCTACTATTATTTATAGTGTTTTATTCAATATGACACTTTGTGGAGTAATTCTAATGCCTTTTCTCTCATAATATGCAAGGTTTATACAAAGAGGGAGAATACCGGCGCTGGAATTCTGGACCTGAAAAAGCTACGTCAGAGATGCCTATTCTGCACATCTCCAAATGAGCTGAAATTTTATGAGAATTATTTTGGAATATATAAAAAATGTTGGAGAAAATAAATACAATAGGGGACACCCAGGTGCCCACTAGGCACCAGGGCGCGCCTGCTCCCTAGCACGCCCTGGTTGGTAGTGGGGGCCCTAGCCCACCTCCGGTGCCCATATTCTGGTACATAAGGTCTTTTGACCTAGAAAAAATAAGGAGAGGACTTTTGGGACGGAGCGCTACCGCCTCGAGGCGAACCTTGGGTAGGAGCACTTTTGCTCTTCGGCAGAGCCATTCCGTCGGGGATACTTCCCCCCAGGAGTGGGAAATCGAAGCCATCGTCATCATCGACAACCCTCTCAGCTTGGGAGGATCAATCTTCATCAACATCTTCACCAGCACCAACTCATCTCAAAACCCTAGTTTATCTCTTGTGTTCAATCTTGTATCAAAACCTCAAATTGGTACCTCTAGGTGACTAGTAGTTATGATTACATATCGCAGTTGATGCCAGTTGGTTTACTTGGTGGAAGATTATATGTTCAGATCCATTACGATATTTATTACTCCTCTGATCTTGAGCATGAGTATTATTTGTGAGTAGTTGCTTTTGTTCTTGAGGACACGAGAGAAGTCACGTTGCAAGTAATCATGTGAATTTGATATTTGTTCGATATTTTGATGATATGTATGTTGTGATTCCCTTAGTGGTGTTATGTGAACGTCGACTAGATGAAACTTCACCATCTTTGGGCCTAAGGGAATGCATTTTGGAGCAGTTATTAGACGACGGGTTGCTAGAGTGATATAAGCTTAAACCCTAGTTTATGCTTTATTTCGTAAGGGGTTGATTTGGATCCACATGTTTAATGCTATGGTTAGATTTTATCTTAATTCTTCTTTCGTAGTTGCGGATGCTTGCGAGAGGGGTTAATCATGAGTGGGAGGCTTGTTCAAGTAAAAAACAACACCCAAGCACTAGTCCACCCACATATCACATATCAAAGTAGCGAACGCAAATCAAACAAACATGATGAAAGTGACTAGATAAAATTCCCGTCTGTCCTTGAGAATGTTTTACTTATTATGAGATACCGTTCCGGCCTGTCCTTTGCTACAAAAAGGATTGGGCTACCTTGATGCACTTATAGTTACTTCTTACAAATTATCTTGCTACCAAACTATAATGTAAGGCGGAAGGTGGACGGGAAAAGAAAGAGGAAGAAAAATGTTGCTTGCGTGAACTAATTTTTGTTATGACTACGCAGATGGAGATAGCGGGTGTGGGTGACGGAGCGGAGACCCTGCCGCCACCGCCGGAACCTCCGCCCGGGCATCATACCTTGCCTTCCCATCAAGGTAACGAGGAGCCGGCATCTCTGGGGCTCTCATCTCTGGCAGGTGTGCGCAGATCTTGCGAGATGATGTCGAGCCTGGGCATGGAGAGGCCGATCGGGATCAGGATAGGGGCTTTATTCACCCGGCAAGATGGAGCGTCAGTTTTGAGGACACTAGGGCACCCGGCCAACGGCGAGAGGGTCGGGTGTACTCCTATTCACCGTCAAGGTGGATGGTGGTGACTGATCTCGAGGGAGACATCCTCGCCGGCCGGCATATGGTAGATGAGGAGCAACTGGTCGAAGGTACGTTGTGACACTCCAAAAATTTCAATTTGGTTTTTATCAAAATCTTTATGTGATCTGGAGGAAGATATTTAAAAATTTTCTTAAACCCTCCCCCCTCAAAAACTTTTATGACAAATTTTTTTTGTACTCTTCTCAACCTTGATTTTTGGCCTTGAGAGCTTTTCATTTTTGTCTTGCCTCTACTCAAATTCATTTTTGAAATTTCTTCTATTAAAAAGAAACCCTAGGAGTTATGGGTTTATTCTTTTCCCCATTCAAAATTTCCTCTTTTGCCATGTCACTTTTTGACATAGCCTTCCAAAACCCCTCCCTGCCTTGGATCAAGTCAGGACTCCCATCTCCAGCAAGTCTCAAGCCATATTTGGCTTTTATTCAATTTATTTTTCCTCAAAAACTATTTCTGCCATTATTTATGGGCCTAGGTGATTTGCAAAGGAAGTACCAAATTTCTTTTGAGTTTTGATCCCAAACCAACTCCTCTGACTAGTCCTTAGTACCCTCAACCTAGATCCATCAAGATCCACTTGGCCTCAGTTCAAATATTTAAAATTTTGTCAACTGCAAGTTTGGACCAGAAATGCCATTTTTGGTGAAATTCATATTTTTCTTTTTCCAAAAATTCTGAGATAATTCATGCAGCTTCCAGATACGCCAAGAGGCCACCTCACCAAAGATCAGCTCCAGAAAAATTTCCCACATGCCAAAATCATTTCATCGAACACCTGGCATGCACTGTTTCTGTCTGGATTCAGAAAAGTTCAGAGATTCAGTGTCTGGGTTCAGGCGACAGTGTCGTTTTGTCAGAACCCATCGATGATCTCGCTAGTAGCCTCCTTGGATCCTTGCTCCCTGTTCCCCCTCCTTATCCAGAGCGCCGCACACTCGTTTGGACGGGCACCATCATCGGTGGTGACGCGTCTCGCCGATGCCGGCAGCTTCTGCGGTGGCAGAGCCACCCGTGGCGGCCAGCAGGGATCGGCACCACCTTTCGGCGCCGTCCAGCACCGCCCAAGCCACCCGTGGCCTCCGCATGGCTGTCCGCTTGCATGTGCACGCTGGGGCACTGTCGCCGTGGCCTGAGCAGCACGGCGCGTGCTCTCTGCCGCCGACGAGTCCCGTGAGCCGTTCCATCAGGAACGTGGAGTAACACCCAAGGCAGGACAAGCTTAGCACTTGAACAGAACCAGTGAACCCTCGCGGTGATGCCTAGCTCCCTAATCCACCTGACCGTCCTCTGCCTCGCCGTAATCATCACCGGCGTTATCCCGTTCACGGCCACCGCCTCGGATCGGCTATAAAAGGAGCCCCCGAGCTCGTTCTCGACCCAGCGCCACACCTCCACCTCACCAGAGCCCCTCCTAGCCACTAGAAGGACCCCGAGGAGGTCACCTTCCCTGACTCCAGCCGCCCCGTTCCGCCTCGGGCTCTGTCTTGATTCACTCAGGTGAGGCCAGCCCCACCTCCAAAACCACGTCAGCAAACCCATAGTGCACCCAGTACCCTAACCCTAGCCTCAATTCGGTCTTTGCAGCTCTCCCCGGCGAGATCGACCTCACCCGAACCACCGTCCGCCGGAGTTGGGGCCGCCGTCGACGTGGTGCTCACCGATGCTCAACTCCACCACCCACAGGTGCGGAAGAACATGGTGAACATGTTGGTAACCCCCGATCCCCCTGCCTCGCCGTGGATCACCGCCGGCGACCACCGCGGCCCTCGGGCGCCGGCACTCTATTTCAGTTTTCAAACCTGACGGGTGGGACCTCACCGTTAGCTTTTTCTTCTTTTTGAAACGTTTTCTGAAAACGCCTTCGGGCAAAACACGTCTTCCCCCTGGACTGACGTATTCTAGACTAAAACGTTTCCTGTTTTTATAAAATAAACCCTAAAAACTTTCGGTTTCATTACAGAAAGGTCCCTGGACTAAAACTCTTATAACTTTTAAAAAAAAGATGATTTTAACTTGAAACCTTTTCTGTCATCTTTATATTTCTGTCTAGTTTTTTTTCATATTTATTTGAAAAATATTTGGGATACTTTTTGTGCACGCACGGTATTTATGTAGTATTCGGTTTTCTTTAAATACGTAGATACCGGGAGCAGTAAAGGAGACGCGTACTTCGCCGAGCTAGACTCCGACTTCTCCGAACCAGGCAAGCATGTTTGAACCTTTGATATGATGAGTGTTTTGCATGTTTGCTCGAGTAGTTTTCTCATGGCATGTCTATATAAGCATTTGTGAATGTTATGTACATGCAAGGCAAGCTACCGGTGAGCTTCGAAGTTGATGTGTTCTTATGATGATAAGATAACACGATCATGTGGTGACATGATAGGTTGCAGGCTGGTATTGTTGAAGCATGCCAGTTTTATGCCAACCGTGAACTCCAATTTTTAACGTGGGTCAAGTCTCGATCCCATTCGTTTCCCCTTCGTGCTGCCACATGTTTTCTGCAAAGAGTGCAGTTTAGTAAGTTGCAAACCTCTTTCCTGGTACACACCAAACAGAGGGACCGCGATGAGGGTTCCATGGCCCTGGATTAAAGCCAGTCATCCGGTCAGGGGGCATGGGTGTTTCCGGTTGGGACCGAGAGGGGGGCACCCCTTAGAGCGCGCGATATAAATTTGATCCCATGCTATTCGAGGTTGTAGCCTCCCCGTCTTAAGGTTTTTCTTGAACGTCGCCGAGGGTGATCCCTGGCAACGGAATGTGGAATGGGTGTGTACTGGTTAGACGTGTTTCTTCTAAAACACCGTAAACGGAACTAGTCCTTGTGACTACTGAAATCCGTTGGCTGTGGTTAAAGAGTATAAACTCTGCAGAGTCAAAATCATTTGAGTATCCATGTCCACGATCAAGGACTTGGACATCATCTCAGTGCCAGTTTCAGTCTCAGTGTCAAATCTCAGTGTCAACCCCGGTGACAGTCTCCGGAGTATAAACATACAACCGAGAGTGGTAAACTCGGTTGAAGGTTATTCATGTGAATGGACTAAACAGTTTATTATTATACGCTGAGTATTTCCTTGTGATGATTTGAATTCATGAGCTACTTAAATTCGAATGATAAACTATAAGCCCTTTATGTGATGTCGCTCAGACGTCCGACGATGGCATTATTGTTATTTACTTTTGATATAAGCCCTTTATGTGATGTCACGCAGACGTCCGACTGTGGCATCATTGTTATTTATTTTCATTATAAGCCCTTTTCGAGGTGTCGCCTAGACGCCCGACTGTGGCACGTCCTGTTATTTACTTTTCAATATAAGCCCTTTATGTGGTGTCGCCTCGACGCCCGACTGCGGCATGTTGAATTTGTTTCCACCTTTCGAGGCGTCACTTCAGACACCCGATCGGTTTTTAGTTATTTTTATTGGGATTTCGGGAGGACTACCGCCTGATTTCCTCATATTTATCATGCAGTGCAAATCTATTATTTGATTGTGCATACTGACCTGCTCATGTGCATCATGTTTACATTTGTTATATCTTATGTCCGAACTGTCTTGCGAGTACATTCAAAGTACTCACCTGGCTTGTTGATTTGGCCAGATGTTGACGTAGGCAATCTTATGGATGAAGAGTTCGATAGCAAGTCCGACGCCTAGAGGAGTCCCAGTCAGTCACGTGCGACCCTGGAGTTGTTCAATTGTATTATACACGCTTCCGCCACCCAAATAAAAATCATGAAGCCTCACTCCGACACTTGATGAGCTGTAAGATTTCAGAGTCATGTCACCCACCTCACTGTGACATATCCACCACCACCTCTATTACGAGTCAGTAGTTATGCCACCATACCCTTGTGTCATATCCGCCTCTATGTATAATATAGGCGTGCTTGTAATAATTTGTTGAGCATCCTCAGCTCAACCATGTATAATATTAGTACTACTGGATTTCTGTATCAAGGTTTTGTCTGCCAGTAAGAAGAATTCTTCTGTACTGGTTAATACAAAGGTCGACTTTTCAATAAATGTTTTATTGGAAAGGCGGTCGTGACATACGTGTCTCATGGTTGATGTTTTCGAGGTGTGCTTTCTTCATTGTGTGCAGGATTCGTTGAGTGCGGAAGAGCCAATTGAAATCGTGGATCTCACTTCGAAGCCTAAACACATGATTCCGGAACAAAGTTTTGGAGTACGTTTTTGGGTTCTTGCCGATGCCGAGGAGGATGGCTGTGAGGATGAATCGGATCAGGGGTGCATCAAGAAAGAGTCGCTGCAGCGGCGGCCAGAGATGGTGCTGCACGTTGATGAGTCGCCGATGCACGATGGGCAAGTTGAGAAAGGCAGCGAGAGGGTGGCCTTTGGTCCAAGGCCGCCCCCATGCTGGTGCCGAAGATCAAGCCATGGAGTAGCCCGCTGCCCAAGGTTAGTGCCTCGAAAGTTACGTTGTCCGATTTTTTTACGCCAGAGGTCCGGACGAAGGTCGTAAGAAAGAAGAAAAAGAAGGCGGTGTCGGCGTCGGCGGCGTTTCCTCCATCCGCGGCGGCCGGCGAGATCCATGATCTTCGAGAGGAAAGGCGGGAGCGTTTGAATCACTGGCGGCGCAGGCGCCAGCGCCGGCGGTCGACCAAGTAGCCATGATCCAGGCGACGTCGATCGCGCGTTCGAATTGTTTGCTGGGCCCCGAGGGGGCTGCTGGCGGCTGAGTGCTGTGTGGGCGGGCCTACGTGTGGGCCGTCGGTCCGGTGTAAGCTATCCGAGGGTGGGCGGGGACTAGCTGGGTTTGTGGCCCAGGCAAAACCGGTGCCTATTCCCTGCAACGTCGAACCTGCATGCATGAGCGAGGCCCTGTGTCGTGTTCATCAGCCGCCGCCTAGGGTTCGTCGCTGCGCTATCCCCGGCTTCCTCTCGTGCACTTTTGGTCGAGCGGCACGAATCCCTCCCCTTGCGTCCTGTATGGTGGGTCGCGGTTGACGGTGTCCTAGACTAGGGGGTACTCACCACGTCATCTCCCAACCAGTGGGTCGGGCCGAGGACCCCCATGGCGGCTCACTATTGGGCCAGTTCGGACAGCCCATGCCGCGTACAAGGGAGATCCCACAAGACTTAGTGCCTAAGATGAGGACTCTCCTAAACCCTAGGCCTCTGGTGTGTTATACAAACCGGTGCCAGGCTAGTCAATAGACATCTAATATTCATTAGAACAATCTCGTGGTAGATACATGTACTCTATACTACACCCCATATGAATACAATCAAAAGCAGGACGTAGGGTTTTACCTCCATCTTGAGGGCCCGAACCTGGGTAAAATCCCGTGTCCATGTTACCATCACTCCAAGAAGCCTAGCATAGGACCCCTACTACGAGATATGCCGGATATAGAACTGACATTGCTGCTTTCATTGAGAGCCTGGTGGGTGTTCGTCGAGGCTCGATGGGATTGAAATCAATGATCAGGTGTTGTCTTTTCAACTAGATCAGTTCTGTATAAAGTTGTTTATTGGTGAAGAATTTCCGCTGTCGTCTCCCTTGTCTTGCATGCAGATTAATTTTTATCCAGGGAAAAACTACGGCAGCAATGGAGTCAATGTGATGCGGTTCGCCGAATTTGATTTAACACCACGGAGCTAGCTTCTCTGACAATTAACATCACAAAAAGGCAAGGACGGACCACGGGTAGGAGCCGAGCTATGGCTAGGACAGGGGCACTGCTCAAAGCATACATCCACGTGCAAACAGATTCCATGGTCGTCAAATCCGATATTGCCTAGCAAAACTGCCAAAGCTAAATATTAAATTGGTTTCCATCTTCTATGCTAGTACAATTTTCCTTCCTATGTAAAGTTTGGGTACTAGTTGCTACACTATATTTATTAATTGGTATGCTCAAGTGCTACGTAAATCTCTCGGCTCTCTCAAGCCACTTCATGGATAATTCGGGCGATCAACCAAGTCCAAGTTCTATTGTAGCAGTCTTTCCGGCTGATCTGTCTGCTTGCCGAGGCGCCGAACTAGGCCGATGTGCCTGTGTGCAAGGTCCAAGGAGCGAGTGGCGATGATGCTTCTCAATGCAAATACTGGTGGGAGTCCATGTGATCGTCGCTGGGTTTATGTAAGATCGTCCAGACTATTAGCGGTCAACTTCCTCGTATGACTGCCAGGTTCCATCTCTCCAAAGTACTTTCAATGTATACTATTTTTCTTTGAGGAGTGAATTATTGCTTGGGCCAGTGTTGTTTTCTCTAGACAGCCGAGGAGGATGAACATGTCTGCGTACAGTCCGTGCGGAGCAGCGCCCGTAGCTAAACATGAATTCAGCTATGCGGCAACCCACAGGGAGATCAATCTTAACTTTTCTTCATTAAGAAATCCTCATGTGTTATGCTTCCTAATATATACATACAGTAGAAATTATTTGTGCCATTATGTTTTCTGTTCGGTTTGTATTGCTGGGTATATAGATTACAGTACGACATATGTTCACGTCCGCTGCTTGGCCCCTGCAAAAAAAACGTCCACTGCTTGGCGATACATCGGATCCGAACTCTATCTGACCAATGGGCGATCCAGCCGAAGAGATAGTGCGGAGGCAGTACCCTAACAGGGACTTGGCTCCACGGCAACACACAAGAAGATTTCATCCCCTGTTTTCTCTTTATTATTTAATTAAGCAGGCAGTCTATGTTTTTCTAAAGTCTGTTTTTTATGCACTGCTTGCATACTAGTGCTAGTGGATTACATTTCCAGCATACAAGAGTATACCTACTTTTCATTAAGTGTGCTAATAGTTGCAAGATTTGAAGGTTTGATTGATGAACGGTATGGCCAGTTTTGCACGTACATCTTGGTACGGGGAAAAACCACGCTCACAACGGCTGGGTTCAGTGTGCGGTCATCAGGGCTTGCTAACATCATCCTTCTACCAGGCCACATCTCATTCAATAATTTATTTCGCATAAATAATTCTGTAAGAAATTGCTATTTAATTAATTTTATCATTATCATCTGTCTTGTGCCACTTCATGCATGTAGACTGTGTCATGACGAGCCGATGTCATCATGCCGCCCACGTCGACCAAGTTTTGGTGTCACCTCAGCGCACGTCCCTCTGCCAAAATCTCCGCGCGGCCACTCCGCCATGCCGACCTCGGCGCTCAGGCGATTTTCATCTAATTATTTACTTCACTTGAGTTAATTCAGCAGAAGGACTCTCCCTTTTTTTTAAAGGGGGTATATCATTACTATATTTCCTTGTTGTTACTATTGTCTGGCACTATTTTATGTGCATAGGTAAACGACGTCGACTGGTCTACATCGTCACCTCGGCTGACGATGGGGCTCCGGGCGTCGCCCTGCCGACCTGCGCCCTATGAATTTAGGCTTCGCCATGCCCTCATTGTGGCATTAATGACTCGCGTCGACACCGCCCTCGGCACCCAGGCTATATTCATTGAATTATCAACTTTGCATAAATAAACTATGCAATTTTTTTATTGTTATCATTTTTGGGTTGCACTATTTTATCTGTGCAGGAAATTTACTTAGATCGTACAGCGCTGTCACCTCCATCGACCAAATTGTGTTGTCACCTTAACACGCTGACCTGTGTTGGCAACCCTGCTTCATAGCTTCATCAACCCACTCGGTCAGAGACTCTGGTGTCACCCGCCGACCTGCTCCATCACCGCGGCGGGACTGGGGGTTTCACCTCTTTGGAATGCCGAGCTCTTCGCTCGGCCACCTCGGGCTTGGTGGTTGGGACCTCGGCCATGCCGAGGACTGCAAACCTTGACGGATCTGTCACAGATCAATGGGCGTCTTCGTCCTGCCACAAGCCCGAATCGTGCCATCAACACCGAGCACATTAACCAGCTAAGTCGCTCAAAAACTTTTAGTTTTAAATTTTTTTCGGTTCGACCAAGCATTATACTTTTTGGCAAAAAGTTGTTTGTGAAAAAGTTCCTTGTCAAAACTTTGTTTGTGACGCACAAATTCAAATACCCCGTTTACTTGGGGGCTTCCTTTATGAAGCTTTTCCTCTCGCATATGATTATACTTGTATGGCTTCGTTCCTTGTTTGTGTATTACGCCACAATATGCACCATGTTGAATTAAGTGTTCCGCAAGCTGGGTTGGCTTGCTCCTGTGTTTACCCCTACTTTCTCGATTGTTCGGCTAGGGAGTAAAGGGAGCACCTATGTGATTGTCATGAGCAAATACTCACAACCCTATGTATTGAAGGGGTTGTCAATCCCTTTCCGGTAACGGCGCCATAAATTGGCAAAAGGATGTGACAAAAATATGATAGAATGGATCGTGGGAACGCGAGATAAAATAAATGAGTATAAATTACAGCAAAGTATTTTTTGTATTTTTGGGTATAATAGATTTGAAAATAAAAGCAAAGGAAAATAGATCACAAAGACAAATAATATGAGAAAGAGACCCGGGGGCCGTAGATTTCACTAGTGGCTTCTCTCGATAAAAATAGCAAACGGTGGGTAAACAACTTACTGTTGGGCAATTGATAGAACTTCAAATAATCATGACGATATCCAGGCAATGATCATTATATAGGCATCACGTAAAAGATTAGTAGACCGACTCCTGCCTGCATCTACCACTATTACTCCACACATCGACCACTATCCAGCATGCATCTAGTGTATTAAGTTCATGGAGAAATGAAGTAATGCAATAAGAACGAAGACATGATGTAGACAAGATCTATTTATGTAGAAATAGACCCCATCGTTTTATCCTTAGTAGCAATGATACATACGTGTCGGTTCCCCTTCTGTCACTAGGATCAAGCACCGTAAGATTGAACCAGGCACCTCTTCCCATTGCAAGATAAATAGATCAAGTTAGCCAAACAAAACCCAAATATCGGAGAAGAAATACGAGGCTATAAGCAATCATGCATATAAGAGATCAAAGAAACTCAAATAACATTCATGGATAAAAAGATAGATCTGATCATAAACTCAAAGTTCCTCCAATCCCAACAAACACACCGCAAAAAGAGTTACATCATATGGATCTCCAAGAGACCTTTGTATTCAGAATCAAAAAAGAGAGAGGAAGCCATCTAGCTACTAACTATGGACCTGAAGGTCTACAAAGAACTACTCACGCATCATCAGAGAGGCACCAATGGAAGTAGTGAACCCCTCCGTGATGGTGTCTAGATTGGATTTGATGGTTCTGGACTCTACGGTGGCTGAAATTGATTTTCGTAGACTCCCCTAGGGTTTCTAGAATATTGGAGCATTTATAGAGCAAAGAGGCGGTCCGGGGGCACCCGAGGTGGGCACAACCCACCAGGGTACGCCTGGGCCTCCAGGCGCACCCTGGTGGGTTGTGCTACCCTCGGAGCACCCCCAGGCGCTTCTCCGGCCCATTGGATGTCTTCTGGTCCAAAAAAATCCATAAAAACTTTCGCTGTGTTTGGACTCCGTTTGGTATTGATTACCTGCGATGTAAAAAACATGCAAAAAACTGCAACTGGCACTTGGCACTATGTCAATAGGTTAGTACCAAAAAATGATATAAAATGATTATAAAACATCCAAGAATGATAATATAACAACATGGAACAATAAAAAATTATAGATACGTTGGAGACATATCAGCATCCCCAACCTTAATTCCCACTCGTCCTTGAGTAGGTAAATGATAAAAAAATTGATGTGGAATGCTTCCTAACATGTCATCTCATATTCTTAGCTTTGTAGCATGGAAATTTGTACTTTTATATTGTTCAAAGCAATAGTCTAGTTTTGACATGATAACTTAAATACTCAAGCATACCAACAACCAACCATGTCTTTCAAAATATCGACGCTGAAATAAGTTATCCCCAGCCCGTCATGCTCAATCATTGATCCATCCATGAAACACACTCGCATATTAACTACACCCAATGCTCAAGTACGATCATAGTTCCCCCTTGTTTGTGCTTTTATAAGAGAATATGGAGACTCAAATTCAAAATAAAAATTGCATAAAGTAAAAGAAAGGCCCTTCACAGAGCGAAGTGGGGATTTGTAGAGGTGCCAGAGCTCAAAGCGAAAATTGAGAGATAAAAACTTTTTGAGAGGCATGCTTTTCCCACCAACAAAAATGACTTAGAGTTCCCAACACTTTCCATGCTAGATATATCATAGGCGGTTCCCAAACAGAAATTAAAGTTTATTCCTTTTTCCACCATACTTTCACTTTCCATGGCTAACCGTATCCACGGGTGCCTTCCATACCAACACTTTACAAGGAATTTATTATTTGACAACATAAAGTAAACTCATTTTTCATTTCAGGATTGGGCATCCCTAATAACTTTGCCTTACTCTTGTGCAATGACAAGTGAATAAACACTCATCGTGAGAACGACACATCTAGCATGGAAAATATTAGCCACCCCTCACCGCCTCGCAAGCGGTACGAGCGCACAAAAGAGAAATTTATTATGAATATTAGAGACGACACTTACAAATTTTCTTAGAATGGCAAAACAATACCGCATATAGGTAGATATAGTGGACTCATGTGGCAAAACTGGTTTAAAGGGTTTTGGATGCACAAGTAGTGATCATACTTAGTGCAAAATGAAGGCGAGCATAAGATTGGGAAGCGAGCAACCAAGAAACGAATAATCTCATAAGCAAGCATTAAGCATAATTAACACCAAATAATGCACCACAGGTAGGATGTAATCTCATTGCATGACTATTGACTTTCGTGCTTGCATAGGGAATCACAAACCTTAACACCAATATTCATACTATAGCATAATTACTCAACAATATGGCTCACATATTACTATCCTCATATCTCAAAACTATTACTAAGAACAAAGTTTATTTTTTAAAATGATCTTCATGAAAGTTTTTATTATATCCTTCTTGGATATCTATCACTTTGGGACTATTTTTCATGTGTTGCTTTTGATAAGCTCAAACAAATATAAGTGAAGATCATAAGCATAATATTTCTTTCTATCAAATTAATTTAAGTGAACCAAGAGAGAATTTCTTGACAATTTCACTAAATCTCAAATAAATCTAAGTGAAGCAAGAGAGCATTTCTTCAAAAAATACTAAAGCACACCGTGCTAAAAAAGATATAAGTGAAGCACTAGAGCAAGTCCATAGCTCATGAAAATTTAAGTGAAGCATAGAGAGCAATTCTAACAAGTCATGACATAATTTTGGCTCTCTCAAATAGGTGTGTCCAGAAAGGAATCAAGACTAAAAACACAAAGCAAAACAAGCAAAGACTCATATCATACAAGACGCTCCAAGCAAAACACATAGTATGTGATGAATAAAAATATAGCTTTGAGTAAAATATCGATGGTCGTTAGAAGAAAGAGGGTATGCCACTCGGGGCATCCCCAAGCTTAGTTGCTTGCTTATCTTTGGATAATAATTGGGGGTTGCCATGGGCATCCCCAAAATTAGGCTCTTCTTACTCCTTATTCCTTTATCCATCATAAGATAACCCAAAACTTGAAACTTAATCACACAAAACTCAACAAAACCTTCGTGAGATCCATTAGTATAGGAAAGAAAATCACTACTATAAGTACTGTAGCAAACCAATTAATATTTTATTCTTGCATTATATCTACTGTATTCCAACTTTTCTATGGAAAAAAATCATCAAAGAAAACCATAGAATCATCAAAACAAGCACACAACGCAAAGAAAACAGAATATGTCAAAAACAGAATAGTCTGTAGCAATCTGGATAGTTCTAATACTTTTGTAACTCCAAAAATCTTGGTAAATTAGGAAAACCTGAGTGATTTATATATTAATATTTTTAAAAAGGAATTGGTATTTTATCACGCTCTGGTTAAAAATGAAAATTGTTTTCGTGAGTGCAGAAGTTTGTCTTTTCAGCAAGATCAAACAACTATCACCTAAGAAGATCCTAAAGGCTTTACTTGGCACAAACACTAATTAAAACGCCAAAAACACACAATCATAATAGTAGCATAATTATGCTAATACTCAAGAACAGGAAGCAAAAAAGCAAAAATAATTTTTATTCATTGGGTCGCCTCCCAACAAGCGCTATTGTTTCACGCCCTTAGCTAGGCATAAAGCAAGGATCTAAGTTTTGTCATCTTTGTTTCGAGATCCACAAGATGCCCTCATGATTGATTCATATGTGGCCTAATTATTGTTGTAGGGAAGTGTTGCATACCCTTCCATAGGGGAAATTAAAACTTAATATTGCCTTCTTGTATATCAATAACGGCACTGATAGTGCGTAAAAACGGTCTACCAAGAATAATTAGACAAGACGCATTGCAATCAATATCAAGAACAATAAAATATATGGGAACATAATTCCTATTTGAAAGAATAAGAACATCATTAGTTCTTCCCATAAGCTTTTTAATACTAGAATCTGCCAAGTGTAAATTCAAAGAACATTCTTCAATATCGGTAAGACCAAGCACATCACATAAAGATTTCGGAATTGCAGAAACACTAGCACCCAAGTCACACAAAACAAAACACTCATAATTTTTAATCTTGACTTTGATAGTAGGTTCCCATTCATCATGCAATTTTCTAGGAATTGAAACTTCTAATTCCAATTTTTCTTCTAAAGCTTTCATCATAGCATCAACAATATGTTTACTAAAAGGTTTATTTTGCTCATAAGCATGCGGTGAATTTATCATGGATTGCAACAAAGAAATAAAATCAATTGAAGAGCAGCTATCATAATTAAAGTCTTTGTAATCCAAAAGAGTGGGCACACCACTAGTTAAAGTTTTGACCTCTTCAAACCTGATTTCATCAATTTTCTCAACAAGATTTTCACCCTCTGAACTATCGGGATGCCTTCTAACTAAAGTTGACTCTTCTCCAGTCCCTTTTTCATCAATCTTAACTTTACTAAACAAGGAATCAATACAAGAAACACCAATCATTTTAAGATCTTCATTTTTATCTTCTAGCGAGATTGGTTGATGAGGACATGCCTACCATAGTTACACTAGTCCCTGCTGTCGGTGTCAAAACCAGAAGATCTCGGGTAGGGGGTCCCGAACTGTGCATCTAAGTATTGATGGTAACAGGAGGCAAGGGACACGATGTTGGCCTTCGCCCGCATCAAGGTGCAGTGGGCGGAGATGAACGCCGTCAAGCTGGCGACCGAGGGGCCGCTTGAGGGCAAAGAGCACTACACGCCTGAGTGCTATTTTGATGACGTCCTAGAAGGATCCCGCATTGTAGCGGCCTAGTGTGCAAAGGACATTATCTTTGAATGAATGTATTTGTGTTTATCCAATCCTGTATGATGGAACAAAGCCTATATGTAATATATTGCTTATTGTTTTCGAGAGTATTTCCTCCTGTGCGGGCATTTATTTAAATCTGAGAGTTGGCCAGTCGTTGGCTTCAGCCCCCACATAGATAGTACGAGGGTGTTTGGATTGGAACCTAAACACACTTGACCCAAGAGTTTGGTCCTTGAAGGAGGTGTTTAGTGCATCGAACCAGGCAATCGGACTATGTGGCTTTATCACCCTCACTTAGCCATAGGAGTTTGAAAAATAGGAGTATAGGCGCAGCCCCTAGTTTGTTTATCCGGGCTAGGGGCTGTAAACACCTGATCGGGTGGAGGCCAATCCGTCGTGTAATGCGGAAAAAAATCGCAAGAGATTTTAGCCACCGAATAGCTGACCAGCTCTTGCCTTATCATGATAGTCAATTTTCGGCTTTCTCTACTGAGGTGTTTATCCAGATGAACCAGAAACACAATCGCAGTACCTGGAACACTGGTGGTTAGAGGACGGCTGCTAGGAATAGCCATCTCATTTTGTGCAGTTGTACTAAAACTGAGGTGTGTACTTTTGATTGCGCAGATAGAAATGATATGGAGACAGACATCCCTGTTTGCGCAAATACGAAATACGGTTATTTAAACAGTGACAGATATTTGCAGTGGCATATGATTAACAGCATCATCTATTGTTTTATAATTGGCACTAGATTGACAGTATGAATGTCCCTTTAAGTAGCATCACATCACATCAACACTGCCACTAGATTAACATGCAGAACAATAGCATTAGTATTACTGTCATGAGAGTAGCACATGGTCAGTAAATGTGCAATAAAATTTGTGTAGTTCCACTGGGATGAAGCAATGTTAGCGGTGTAAGATTTAAGTGCAACTGCAAAAACACAATTCATGGGAAATAAAGCAAGACGGAAGCACTTCATAAAATGGTGGTGGCATTGCTTCAATTTATCGACGGCACTAGACCATTACATATAGTGACATTAGGTGGCATTGCTTAATGCTTCAAGTGATTTTACATTAACGGTAGCGATATGGGCGCAGGGACAGCAGGGGCATAAAGTGGTGAGGTAGATGTGGTTGCCGAGAGCGGCAAACACTCAGGCAGCATGTCTGCATTTGTCCCATTTTTTATCTCCTCGGCGACATTTTCCTATGCGAGCACAGGAAATCTAGACCTGCTCATTCTCATTTGCGTTGTCCCCCAACACCCCTCACTTTCTTTCCTTTTTCAACCAAGAGACAGGTCCACTTCCCCCACCCTTCGCCATCCACCATGCTTTCTTTGCCTTTTTCAACCAATAGACCGGTTGGGTAGCCGGTATCTACTACTTTCCCCCGTCTCCTCTTAGAACCAAGTCCTAGATTCATGCTACAGCTTTCCCAGTTTCTTCCCTGTTTGAACCAACTCTTAGATTTGACTGTATGAATTAGATTTACCTCTTATAATAGTAAAAGTCTAGGTGGCTTTGGAACAACCGACGAAAGTAGAAAAAGATCCACACGTAGCCACGTGGGGAGTTGGGGCAGTAGAGCAAGGCAGGTTTCGAAGGAATATATACTTGAGGGTAATCGGCATGTGTCAAAGACGGTGTCGGGAGGACACATCTTGGCCACAATACCGCAGGGGGGAAGAAGGGGTCGGAGGCCCTGCCGAGAAAGCGCGGCCGCCGATCGGGACGTGCGGGAAGCCGTTGGTCTCCTCCCTCGCCGCTGACGACAGCATGAACGATGCACCTACACCCCTGCCCCGGTCGAGGTGGTCCGGCAGAATTTGTGACCAGCCGTGAGCAGAGAGAGAGTGTGGCCACCTTTGTCTTGTTTAGATCTAGAGAGCATGAGAGAGTGAAAGAGAGGAACCCTAGTAAAGAAATGCTAAGGCTCCTGCTTATATATAGTGGAGTGATTTTGTTGTACTAGCTTCAAAAAAATGCGCTCCTACTTGCACCCGCGAGTGGGTGTGAGAGAACTAGTGTGTGTGTGCACCGCTTCTTTTCATGAGAGTACAATATACTTTGCCCAAAGAACGTTCGCCACAGGACTAATAGTATAAGTGTTTGACATGTGAGCTAAAATAAAAGGTGTGCGACGTCTTCTGTTTTTTAGAAGTTCTGAGGGTAGGGTGTGAAGAGCACATATTTGTGTGACGTCTACCTGCAGATAGATGGTGGCTGCGAGAGGACTCGGGAGAGTCGTGACTCGTGAGGGTGCGTGAGAGAGAGGGGGCATGTATCAATGCAATGCATGTGTCCGTAAATCATTATCCGACAAACGTTCGCCACAAGCCATTTCCCGACGAACGCCGTAAGAACCATTAGATCGGCATCTGGCAGTGTCAGTTTTGCCATGTCATTTAACAGAGCAGCCACTCCTCCTACACAGAAATCTTCCACGTGAGTGTTAGCAAGTGTCGTATGATCCTCCCTCCATTCCAAAATGCAGTTCATATAGCTTTATTGAAAATTCGAACCTCACAAACTTTTACCGAGTTTTCGTGTACCAAAATGCACATATAGAATAGCCAGTATATATCATTTCATTCATCTTTGAGAGGTGACTATAAAGATGGAGGAGTCTACAAAGAAAGACCGCCGTATGACCTATAGCAATTTCAACCATCCTTTGATGTGGAGGAATATCATAGGAACTCTATATGATATGATTTTTATATGATTTTTTCCTTTAGAGCCAATTGGTTCATAGGAATAGATTCATATACTCCACATTTAAAAGGAAATAAACATGATATCATTTTTATAGCTTTAGAGCCACTTGGTTCATATGAATGGATTCCTATACTCCCATAAATTCAAAGGAAAATAAACATTAGCGTATATTCAATAGAGAAGTTCCTATGATGTGAACCAAATGACATCTCTTTTCTAATCCCTCCTCATAGGAATTTAGATACATGTCATCTCTAGATTCAATAGAGAAGTTCCTATGATGTGAACCAAATGACATCTCTTTTCCAATCCCTACTCATGGGAATTGAGATACATGTAATCTCTTTCCCTAAAACTTCCATGTATACATCTTCTATTCCTAAATAGCTAGTACAACCCACTAGTAGATTTTTTTCCTAGACATGAAGTTATGGCACAAGAACACGTCATGCATGCAAGTCATAAATCACATTGTTTTTTTCTACTCTATGCTTGCAAGCACCACATCATCAATTCGTGCATGTTACTCATAAGTTTTTTCTTGCATTAAATTTTGCATTGACAATGTATGTGCTGGTCACATGCACACATATGTAGTTCACATTCACATTTTTGTTAGAAATGCCATTCTTTTAACTGCACTTCATTTTTTTCTCTTTGTACTCCCTCCGTCTAGGTGTGTAAGTCATCTTCTGAAAACCAAATAATCCCAAAACACTTTGACACGGTACATTAACTCCCTCCTCGGTTCTTGTTTCATGACATATCAGCCAATAAGAGATGTGGGCCGTGCATGCTTTCCCAAAACACGAGCACTTCTCCTTTGATATATAATCTTCCGTATCATAATTGGCCAAACCTTTTTTTCTAAATGAATTTCCATTATTTGTTTTTTTACTTTATGATTTACAATGCACAATCCCATGAATCTTAACCTTTTTATAAAACTAATTGATTTTGAATGAGATTAACTATAAGAACTAAATGAACATCTACATCATGCATATATGACTCAAAGCTTTACATGCTATAGTGTCTATCTATTCATAATTTGGTTTCCAAATCTCATGCGTTCAATGCATGTACCTTACTAGTTTTGAGTAGAGTAGCAAATTTCACGCGGCCGCAGGTATATCAAAATGGAGGGCCCATGCATCATTGCCTTTTCGTAGAACCTACGTCCACAATTTTTTGTACGTATATCTCGACTGGTCCCGGAAACCAAAATGCTTCCTCGTTCCCGTAAAACCAAGCGGCCCACACATATTAAGGCGTCGACTCGAACTCAATCCCTCTCCCGTTTACTACGACGTGGCCCCACACGCCATAGTACTCCTACAAACCCTACCACCGCACGCATCATCGGTTTTCTTCAAGAGGAGGGAGAAACGGATTTGTAGTGGAGCGCTTTCAAAAAAAGGATTGGTAGTGGAGGCCCCTACCCTAGGGTGCCCTAGGTATCTACCGCATGCATCATTGGTTTTCTCTTTTCTTTATGCTCTTATACCCTAGAGTGAAATGATGGTTGCTTCATTCATCCAGCTTAATGCGGGAAAGGTGGGGCTTTGTGATTTGACCCCTCATCGCTCATTTACTACTACTAAGGCGCTACGACCGGGGTGCCTCCAAGTCCAACCGCTTCTCCGAACTGTAATTTGGTGCATCACACGTGGAACAAGACGGTCGATGAGCCACATGTCGGCCAAAGGGGTCCTGTTAAGTGTGTCACCATTTCGTGTGTGGACTGACCCTGCTTGAGTTGCTACGCCAACACAACGGGAGCAGCCTACCACTTGGTTTTGCTCCTCAGTGAATCCCGACAATATTGATCTAAAAAGATACCTACTATACTACCCTCCCCGTCTCGGTTTATAGGGCGTGCATGTAGTTCTTGGTCAACCATTTGATTAACTAAATATGAGTTACTATGTCACAAAAAGTATATCATTCGATTCTTAAGCGGATGTAGTTTCTAAACATATACTATTCATCACATATATAGCCAGTTAAATTCTCAACCTAGAACGACGTGCAAGCCCTGTAAACCGATACGGAGGAAGTACTAGTAAAATGAGGTGATTTTACCGAGCGATGGGTGGGGGAGCATGGCATGTCATGTGGTCCCACATGTCATGATGTACCAAGGCGATGCGCGTGCCCCTCTTGAGGCAGAACAATGGCAGAAGTAATACTATACGTGGTTTTATTGAAGGAGATGATGGTGAAGCCAAGTGTGAAATAATGGTTGCTTCATATGTCTGGGAAGGTGCGTTATTGTGATTTGACGTATCATTGCTCATTACTACTACTGGGGCGGTACAACTGGGGTGCGTCCCCCCCCCCCCCCCCCCCCCCCCCCCCCCCCCCCGTGTTGACCCGGTTGCTATATGTCCGACATGTCGGCGAGAGGAAGTACATAATTCATGAAAGCGAGCGCCGATGGAGGAGTACAAGACACAGCTTGGTTTTTGTTGCTTCACGCGATCCATCGATACAAACCCGAACTAAAAAAAGGCGAGGGTGGGTCTTTTCCCGCGTGGTAGGAAGGGGAGTTTGGCAGTCTGTTCTAGGCAACGAGGCAGGAAGGGAAACAAGAAAATAAAGGTTGAGCGACTTAGTTTTGGGAAAATCTGATTTTACAGAGTATGTACCCACTATGGAGGTAATATACTACTTACTACTCCCTCCTTTCCGGTTTATAGGCTCATCTAAAAAAATCATTTTTCCATATTATGAGTCTCAATTCTACTACTAGTAGTAGTACCATCACATGTTGCCCGATGCAAGCATTGTCAAGAGAAAAATCACCAATGCATGTAGAAGTTCATGGAAATTTAGTGGTCATGCATGCATTCGTTCTAATTAATGCCTCGGTAAACATAACTTCTTGAGAAAAACAAGCGTACATTACTTGTGCAAACTACAAAATTAATTCCACCACTCACCGTCTACCTTGGTTGGAGAGATTTTGAAATTGATCCATAAACTAGAAAGGAGGGAGTAGTAACATAGCCTAGGGTAGCTTGATGCACCATGGACTCCAAGGAAATTGATGTACTAGTACTACTCCAAAGAAATTGAGCCATAAAGTGGAAAGGAGGGAGTACTACTAAAGGACATATATTCCAAATAATATGATAATCTCTCTAACCAAGGTAGGGACGAGGATTAAACAAAGGGAGTAGTAAAATTTTCTCCTCGTCCTGCGAGCCACCGCGCGCGTGGGCGAGGGAGCGGGCATAAGGCGTAGTACTACTACCTCCGTCCTGGTTTATAGGTCACCTTTGTAGTTCATGCCAAATTTTTACAAAATATTTAGCTAACAAAACATTAATGCATGTCAACAAAAATTATATCGTTGGATTCGTATTTCAACATAATTTTCAATGATATAATTTTTGGTAACATGCATGAACGTTTTGTTAGTTCAATCTATAGTCAAAATTTGACACAATATACAATGGGGACCAATAAGCCAATATACAATGAGGAGTAGTAAGCAAGCTTCACCTCTTCCTGCGAGCCACCTCTTCCTGCAAGTTGACGGGACACATCAAAAGTAATACGTACAGAGCATCTCGAGTGTATAGAACCTTGCCTCTAAGGTAGGCCCCACATGGTTTGCCTCTTTTTTAACATAACGCTTCAAGTCGCAATTTGTTTGTTCACCCATGGTAGACGATCCTCCATCAAGTGGACAACCAGGACACGTGTCAAATTACCACGTGGGCTGCCTTTTCGTACAAAAATGAGCTCCACCGTGTACCCGCGCGGGTGTGGTTGGGAAAGAGACGAGAGGACGTGTGCCATGCGTGCACCTCTTCTCTTTGTGCACGTCCCCCACCTACGTGGGTGTGTGTGAGAGAGATACAAACCTAGACATAATACATCGTCCATCCCCATGCCTCTGCCCTGTCCGACCACCATTCACCACCACGCCCCACTCCTCCTCACCTTATCTCTCATCTTTCTCAAGACTAGCAATGTGCCCGTGCCTTGCAACGGATCCAAAGTAGAATAGTACTTGTTCACAAACTTGAAAGAACACACTCTTGTTTTGATATACATATATACCACTAAAAATATATTATGTTTGACTCAAAATATATTTCTCAGGTTGTTTTGATGAGGCGAGGGAGGGATGTGGTTGCTTTCAAGATAAAAGGGTTTTTTTCAAATTGGAGCAGAGAAATGGGCTATTGTTGCAAAAATGCCACAACTTACCTTGCAGCCATTAGATGCAGATCTAATGGTCAGAAATGACGGATGGCAGACACACCATCATCACCAACTGAGTCTTTTGTAGGAGTAGAGATATCATTTTTTGATGAAATTCTTGAGATACCATTTTTCCGATAAAATTCTCGATATATCATTAGTTTTGCACATGGAATTACTCCTGTGTGGGTCAATCACAATAGGTGTTTTGTAAAAAAAATGCATCTTGAT
The DNA here is from genome assembly GCF_003073215.2 of Triticum urartu. Lineage (NCBI taxonomy): Eukaryota > Viridiplantae > Streptophyta > Magnoliopsida > Poales > Poaceae > Triticum > Triticum urartu. Next base: position 224,632,601 of record NC_053022.1, read on the forward strand.
GTTCCCTGCAATGCACGGGCATCTTGCTTGTCCATGAAAATAGCACATGGAAAAATTTCACGGTGAACGAGGGATTTGAATCTGCTGGGAGGGGCTGTTTGGATTTTTCCCAGGGTAGCCAAAATATTGGTGACCCTTTTGTCCACCGGTGCCTTTGCCACCGATGAACGAGGAAGGGCTCGGGTGCTTCTCCGCTTCCGTGGAGCCCATCAGTGATCCCGGCAGTCCAGTGATATGGTTCAGCGCGAAGGACGGCTCGCTTCCCCGCTGCCCAACTGATATGGTTGGCTGATGCCCAAGATGATGGTGGAAGGGGGCTTCTCCGCTTCCGTGGAGCCCATGCGGGGTCGACGAAGGTCCTCGCAACAAAAGGATCCGGCAAGACAACTGCTGTGTACGCCGGTGTCGCCTCTATGGTGGCCTTCATGGGATCCATGCGGTGGCGGCCTCCCGTGTTCAACTTCTCCTCAATGATGGCGGCGGACGCGGAGGCGCTGGCCACCGACTCGCCGCTCTCTGCGCACCCGACTTCTATCTCTTCTTGTATGGCGTGGCCGCCGGCATGGGAGTCTCGGCCACAGAAACGAGAGACATGGTCGCAGACACGGGAGGCGCGGTACGAGGCCGCCGCGTGGACGGCAGCGACGACGCCCGTGCGCCGCTCCTCGTCGAGCTGGCCTGGAGCGGCGAGTTGCTGAACCGTGTGCCGGCTTGAGGCAGCTATTGGCTCCGTCGAGCGAGGGAAGGGAGGTGGATCAGCGAGCCGCATAGCTCGTATCCGGCGGGCTCAGCGGGCCACCTAGCCGGCTTGGATGCGGGATAACTATTCTTCCTAAGCCATTGTAAGAGTGGACAAAATGGTGAAGGAGGAGATAGGGGAGCGGCGGAGGGGTGCGATTCTTGGCCGACATTTGGCCTCATTTAAATAGGAGATTAAATAGACGGCGTACGGGAGGAGCTCGGCCAGTGTTGCGTTTAATGCCGGCCCGGTCATGAACAGACATGTGTCTAGAGTGGGTTTCTCGGCTTCCACACAGGTTTCATGGAGGCGTTTGAATGTGGCAAGGAGGCGTGTTCAGCCGGGCGTGCATCAAGTGGCGCCCTCAACTCTAACGTACAACACCGCGCCGTTCTTCCACTGACGTGTGGGCTCTTTGGGTACATGGCTTGCATGTCAGTGACCCAACGCAGGTAGCGCACAGCAAAGGAACTTTTGGTGGGCCAGGGCGGTCAGAAGCGGGCATTTCATAAAACGATGATTGTTCATTGAGTGTGACGTCATCTATTCATCTAGATAAGCCCACTATATAACATAAGAGAATTTTAAAATTTTCATATATACGTTGATAGCCCCTTCGATACGTTGTGATTCATAAAGACCGCTGCAAACATCAATGTTCTGCTTATCACAGACAAGATTGATTAAACCTTGCAAAAAAAGATAAGATTGATTAATACCCGTAACAATCCATGTCCTTAACAAAGGGTGCATGCACGTATTGGTTGAGCGTGTGTCCTGCGTCGTGTACAGTGTCGCCGGTGTGCATGCAGGCGTGCGAGTGTTGCGTGCGTGCATGTGTACGTTTCAGTGTTGCATGCATGTGTGCGTACGTGCGTGTGTTCATGAGTGCAAGTGTACTTGTCAGTGTTGCACGCCTGCATGCGTGTGTGTGTTCATTATGTGTATGTGTCAGTGTTGCATGCCTACATGTGTGCGTGTGTTCGTGCGAGTGTTTTGTGTGTGCATGTGTACGTGCGGGGTGAGGCTACACGTCAGTTGACTGACTTTTTCATCTCTGGTCAGTAGATTTTCCAGCCATTGGATACGAAATCAAGGGCCTGCAGTTTATCTTCGACCTCCACCCCCTGAACTGCCAGCCACCGTGTAACGCCCCGAGACCGTTGCGCCAGGTGTCTTCTAGTTATTCGTTGTTGTTGCCTCATCATTTGTTTGCATGTCATGCATTACATATCATGTCATCATGTGCATCGCATTTGCATACATGTTCGTCTCATGCATCCGAGCATTTTCCCCGTTGTCCGTTTTGCAATCCGGCACTCCTATGTCCTCCGGCGCCTTCTTTTGCCTCTTTTCGTGAGCGGGTGTTAAACGTTCTCGGATTGGACTGAGATTTGCCAAGCGGCCTTGGTATACTATCGGTAGACCGCCTGTCAAGTTATGTGCCATTTGGACTTCGTTTGATACTCCAACGGTTAACCAAGGAACCGTAAAGGCCTCGTGTGTGTTGCAGCCCAACACCCTTCCAAAGTGGCCCAAAGCCCATCCAAACCCCCTCCATTCTCTCGGTCGTTCGATCACGATCGCGTGGCCGAAAACCGCACCTCATTTGGACTCTCCTAGCTCCCTCTACCTATATATATGTCCTCTCCCCCGAAATTTCCGCAGTTGAACCCTAACCTCCTCCTCCTCCGCGCGTTCGGACGCGTCCGCGCCGCGCCGGACATGTCCGCGCCGCCGCCACGTCGCTCCGGCCAATCCTGTCCCGACACGTCATCACTGCCACCGCCCGCAGCCTATCCGGAGCCGCCACGTCGCCTCTCCACCTCCCCCACTTCGCCGGGCCCGCCGAAACCCATCGCGGGCCACCCTCAAAGCCCATCTCGCTGCCGCCGTGCTCCGCTGGAGCCCTGCCCCGAGCGCCACCCGGCTCGCTCCTCTGCCGCCTCCTCGTGCCACCACGCAGCTCGCCGCCAATGATCTTCACCTTGCCGCCCTTCGCGCACCACCGCGCCGGACTCCCCCGAGCGGGTCGTCGTCCCGTGCCTGTCCTCGCCATGCGCCGCCGCCCGGATACGGCTTGCTGCCACCGGATCTGCCAGCGCCACCACCGCGCCGCCTCGTCCCGCTTCGTCGGACTGCCTCGCCGGTGCCGCCGACTTTGCCCCGATCCCGACGACGACGACTGGGCGCGCTGGCCACTTGGGCCCTGCCATGCATGCTTCCGGCCCAGCCCGACTTCCCCGGCCCACTTGCTTCCTCCTCTCTGGGCGGAGCCCATCTGGTGAGCGTCCCCCTCTATTCTTCGCCCGATGCACGATTTAGCTATTCAGCACCCGCCTGGTTTTTCCCCCGAAAAACGACCAAGTCCTCAGTTCCTCATAATATATGCCTCTGTTCATCATGTCATAACTTCATCTCCGTAGATCCGTTTTGTGCATACAATATATCGAAATGTTGATCATGATGTGCTCTTCATTTCATTCCATTGCACCATGTTCATTTGAGTTCATCTTGATGCCCTAAATGCTGTTGCAAGAGTGCTATGTAATGTTAGGTGTTGATCCTTATCAGTTTTTGAGCATTTGTCATTTTTGCCATGATTACTGTGTGCTGCATATGGTCATGAGCTCTACATGTGTTTTGTTATATGCCATGCTATCTTTACATGGGTGTATGCCATGTATTTTTGTGATCAATGTGGTGACTAGCACAAGCATGCAAAGTAGCTCTCGTGATGTTGCTGATTTCAGGGACTTAGAATTTTTTAAGTCATTTCCCTGATGTTATTTTTATGCCATGTATTCTTGTTGTTACAGAGTGATCCATGCCTCTTTTGAGCATGTTCAGTAAGGATGATTTTGAGATATATTTATGCTCTATCCATCCATGTCTTTGTTTGCAATTATGGAGTACCCTAGCATGACTTAATCTTGCTCTACTTTTGCTATAAAATGTTCCTGGCAGATTGTTTACGTGTTAATCAATTTTGCCGAGGTTGTTGTAGTTGATCCATGCATGCTATGAGATTGTTCTTGCCATGGTTAGCTTCATAATCATGTCTTCTTGCTGGTAGTATGCTTAGCTTGTCATGAAATGCCTTGTGTTGAGTGCATCGAGCTCGCAAACTTGCCTTCATGACTCTGTTTATGCTATGTCCAGTTTTCTGCCAAGTCTGAATCTGTTAACGAAACTTGCTATGATTACATGGGTACCATTGTATCTTCTTATCCTCTTTTTCTTATGGTAAGTAAGGGACTTTTTTTATATGCTTTGATTAGTTTTGTGCCATGCCTTGCTTTGCTATGATATGTTCCTGTAGCGTGTTGTTATCTTGCTCTAAACATTGCTTCCTGATGTTAAATCCTGACATGTTATTTTCACTAAGCCTGTGATCATGTTATCTTTTGCACTTTTGCCATGATTGTTTGAACCTGCTATTGTGTGATTTAGCCGTAGCTCAGTGTTCATCTTTTGTCAAGCATCTTGAGTGGATGACTGCCATGTGCTTTGTTACTATGTTGGAGTGCGGTAGCATAGTTTCTTGTTGCATTCTAGATGGCATCGTGCTGTTAATCGCAGATTTGTGCCATTATTGTTTTATTTGCCATTTGCAAACCGTGCATCCGTTTCCGGTGATCTTTATATCGATTTCGACCGAAATCAACTCATCTTTCTAGCGGCACACTTGGTTTGCCAAGTTGAGGCCTTGTTCAATCTTTTCCTTCCGGAGCTCGCATATGCATTGCATATCACATCCCGCATATCATGCCATGTTTTGCATCATGTTGCTTGCGCATTGCACCGTGGTTGATTGTTGTCTCCTTTGCTTGTGTTCTTGCCTTGGGTAGAGCCGGGAGACGAGTTCATGATCGGGGAACCCGTTGAGTATGCTTACGAGGATCAAGCTTTTCGCCTTCTCGGAGAACTTTGCAGGCAAGATGACCATACCCTCTAAATCACTTCTATCTTTGCTTGCTAGTTGCTCGCTCTATTGCTATGCCTATGCTGCGATACCTACCACTCGCTATATCATGCCTCCCATATTGCCATGTCAAACCTCTAACCCACCTTGTCCTAGCAAACCATTGTTTGGCTATGTTACCGCTTTGCTCAACCCCTCTTATAGCGTTGTTAGTTGCAGGTGAAGATTGGAGTTTGTTCCTTGTTGGAACATGGATATATGTTGGGATATCACAATATATCTTATTTTAATTAATGAATCTATATACTTGGTAAAGGGTGGAAGGCTCGGCCTTATGCCTGGTGTTTTGTTCCACTCTTGCCGCCCTAGTTTCCGTCATACCGGTGTTATGTTCCTTGATTTTGTGTTCCTTACACGGTTGGGTTATAATGGGAACCCCTTGACAATTCTCCTTGAATAAAACTCCTCCAGCAAGGCCCAACCTTGGTTTTACCATTTGCCACCTAGCCTTTTTCCCTTGGGTTCTGCAGACTCAAGGGTCATCTTTATTTTTCCCCCCCCCCCCCCGGGCCAGTGCTTCTCTAAGTGTTGGTCCAACCTGAGCGATGTCCGGCACCCCCTGGGCAACTAGGGTTTATGCCAACCCAACGTCTTGCTCATCCGGTGTGCCCTGAGAACGAGATATGTGCAGCTCCTATCGGGATTTGTCGGCACATCTGGGTGGCTTTGCTGGTCTTGTTTTACCATTGTCGAAATGTCTTGTAACCGGGATTCCGAGTCTAATCGGGTCGTCTTGGGAGAAGGAATATACTTTGTTGACCGTGAGAGCTTGTGATGGGAAAAGTTGGGACACCCCTGCAGGGTTTTAAACTTTCGAAAGCCGTGCCCACGATTATAGGCAGATGGGAATTTGTTAATGTCCGGTTGTAGAAAACTTGACACTTAGCTTAATTAAAATGTATCAACCGCGTGTGTAGCCGTGATGGTCTCTTCTCGGCGGGGTCCGGGAAGTGAACACGGTGTTGGAGTTATGCTTGAACGTAAGTAGTTTCAGGATCACTTCTAGTTCACGACCGTGCCTTGCCTTTCTCTTCTCGCTCTCATTTGCATAAGTTAGCCACCATATATGCTAGTGCTTGCTGCAGCTCCACCTCACATACCTTTTCCTACCCATAAGCTTAAATAGTCTTGATCACAAGGGTGTGAGATTGCTGAGTCCCCATGACTCACAGATTACTACCAAAACCAGTTGCAGGTGCCGATGATACCGTGCAGGTGACGCAACCGAGCTCAAGGAGGAGCTGGATGAAGATCTCGTTCATTGTGTTGTTTTGTTTCAGTTGATCAGTAGTGGAACCCAGTCGGGGCGATCGGGGATCTGTAGCATTAGGGGTGGTCTTCTTTTATTTTGGTTCCGTAGTCGGACCTTGATTGTATCTGGATGATGTAATGCTATATTTAAGTATTGTGTGAAGTAGCGATTGCAAGCCAACTCTGTACCTCTTTCTTATTCGGTACATGGGATGTGTAAAGATTACCCCTCTTGCGACATGCCTACAATGCGGTTATGCCTCTAAGTCGTGCTCTGACACGTGGGAGATATAGCTGCATCGTGGGTGTTACAAGTTGGTAATCAGAGCCTTCCCCGACTTAGGAGCCCCCTGCTTGATCGAATCACTGGCGTTGTTGAGTCTAGAAAAATGTTTTGAGTCTTATAGGATTATATATATATCGGAGAGTAGGATTCTTTTTACTCCTTAGTCCCTTCGTCGCTCTGGTGAGGCTTCCTGACGTAGAGTTTTGACTCTTCTCTTCTCAAATTTCTCTAAAAAAAATTTAGGATCACGCGGGTATCTTGGAATCGTTCCGATGGTTTTGTGACGGGAACATTGTTCTTGGTGCCTCCTAACATTTAGGGGTTGTGGAAGTGTCCCAGGGAGTTGACCTCCGAGGTGTTGTCGTCACAATTTTATCGTTGAAGTTCTGGAATACCTGAGTTTCACCGACATCGAAAATCTCTTTTATGCAGTTGTTGGTGAGATAACCTCGACGCCACCCAGTACTGGGGCGGGAGTTCGAGAGTATTGCCATAACTCATATAACGGATGCTTTTCGAAGGTTGAGGTAAATGATTTCCGGAGGTTTCTTGGTTATGTGTTAGGATGGATACAACTGGATGTAGGATTTGCTAGTTTGGGTGAGATATTATGCTTCCCCTGTATCCCCAACACTTGATTGCATAACCAGAAAATTTTGGGAGTTTATAAGTGGGAATTCAAGTAGCTCTTAGGATATCTTTCCGACAGATGCATGATATGAGATTGGGGTTCGACGTCTAGTGGTCCACCTATCCATGGTTGGTTTTATAGTGGTCTTGTTGTGTCTTAAAGAGTCCTTGGCTATGCTGACTCGGGGACGCTTTGTATGTCATGTGCACTGCCTTGTACATGATGGTGTTGTACGATCGAGCCCGTGTGGGCCCCACCATGAAAACTTCGGACGAAATCTCTATCATATGTTTGTTTCCAGCTAATTCTGCAAGCCAATCCTTGTTTTGTTTTGATTGTGGTATTCGAGTTGCTTCGAAGTCAAATGTTGATTCCATACTTTTCCTAAGTGGTGTTCTCATATTCCTATGGGAATACTAATCCTTATGATAATCGAGATTGTCATGTCAATCCATTTCAACCGGCGCGCTTCTCGCCAAGTGGGTCTGATTTTTTTTTTCAACATCCGCAAGATCAACTCAAGGCTTCTCAACGGTGTTGGTTTCATCCGTCCCGGGCTGCCTTTGTTTTCCCGCCCTCCCACCCTTTTTCTTCAAGGACTCGGATTTCTTAATCAAGTATCCATTTTTATTGATGGGAAGTCTCTCCATTCTTTTCTGTCAATGTTCTTATCCGGTGATTCTCAAGAAGATAGTAACAGAGCTTCAAGTTCATTATTCTTCATTCTTTTCTTCTCTGGTGGATTCAATTCAAGCTTTGTTGATCATATCCCTTTCCTTGTTTCAAATGCTTTTCCATGCCGTTCTACCTCTTAATCTTTCACCTCTCACTATTCAATTGTTTCGGAGTGCTGAAGATATCTCAGAAGATTCGTGTTTTCACTACTAATCCGTTCAAGCTCTTGCGAGGATGTCATCTCATACAAGTTATTTAACTCAACCGGTGCAATCTCCTTTTCAAGCAATCCCTTCAAAGGTGTTTCTTTTGAGTGGGCCCTAACCCATAGGTTTTTTTTCCAGGATCTTACCTGACTCTTCTAATTTTCCTGGAGCTTCTCAAATTCTTTTCCAAGTTTGACATAAGAATGAGTTATCATCAGTCAAATGCCTTCTCCAAGTTCTGTCACATTTTTTCATCATTAGTTCAACCTTTCTAATTTTCATTCCGGAGTGTCTCAACAAATCATGATGGTGTTTCTCGTCGTCATTCTCACGTTTGTGAAGACTGAAGAAGAGTTTCTCCTCAATCTTATCCGTTCTCCCAAAGATTCATGATTCTAGCTTGATGCCATCCTCTCATAATTGTTTTTGATTGTGAGAATTCTTTTCACCTATCCGGAACAATTCAAGATTCCTTTCAATTTGATTCTATAAAGGCCATCTTTTCAAATATTAATCATTCTTAGCTTTCAGCTTTTGTTCTCCAAATCTTACCGGTGCATCGCTCAAGTATTCGTTAATCAGTTCAAGATCTCTTCATTATCTTGTTTCTAAATTCTCTCAAGCATCTTCGTTCATTTTCTAATTCTTCCCGGTGCTTCTTTATCTTTTCTTCAATCGTTTTCAATTCTTACGGTGGTTCTTCCAAGATTCTTCTTCCTTCGTTTATCATATCTATGTATTCGTTGTTTTCAATCCTACCGGTGGATTCGTTGAAGACCTTCTCAAGTTCATGCTATATCTCTCTTCAATCCTTTGCAACTGGAATAATTAGTATGCAAATCCATTTCTTCTCATCAATTTAAAGTGGTGAAGGATGAGCATAACATAATTCTTATTCTAGATTCACCCAAGTGATTAATTCCTTATTCCGGAGGCTCGTCAAATTCTCGGTTCGAGATGCCTTATCTTTTATTCCGGAATTCCAAGCTTCCACTTTATCTCATCGTAAAGCTTCATCTAATCATCTCAAGGCTTCACCTTGTGTTTTCAACTTCTTTTTCCTTTGTTATTCTTTTCTTACCGGAGTTCTTCATGGAGGCTCTACATGATGGTTAATAAAGGACTTAAATTCCTTCTCGAAGTGTTCATCAAGATTCTTTTCAGAGGAGCTCAAGCATTCTTCATGTTGCAATCCAGAGTGCAATTCTTTCTGCCGTATCATTGGAGGTGGTATTATGTCATTCTTGATAATTTGAGTTCATATTTCATGATTCACATGTTGTTAAGAATGAGGTATTTTAAATCCATCAACCTCTTCGTTGGAGTTATCTTGTGTCATGTTTCACCTAAAGCTTTCCTAAGGATTGTTGCTATTTATGGTGCTCATAAATGACCCAAGTTCTTCATCTATCCTCCCGGTGAAATAAATTTCTCGTCTTCTTGTTCATATCAATCCAATCTATTGTTTTCATTAGTGGCAGAATTTCACCTCATAGTTTTGAAATATTCTCCATAAGCTCACTACAACCTTGTTCTTTTCATTGTTGGTTTTCCAACAACTCCACTCAAACTTTCCCCTAAAGATGATTTTCAAGATCTTTTGAGGTTGAAGATATTGTTTTCTCCTCCATTCATTCCATTCCATCCTCACATTTCTTCCGGAGGCGTTGTGATGTTGCTCTTTTCTCTCATCATCTCGGATGGTGTTGTTTTCGTGCTTACCCATTTAACCGGAGTATTGTTCCCCTTTGCTCAAGTCCTTTTCATCCTATCAAGTCTTGCATCTCTTTTCAACCAGAGTGCTATACGAATTAGTTCTTCCTTCTTCCTCTTTTCGAACGGAGTGTTTTCAACTTCGTTCATCCCTGTTGTATTCTTTCTTCCAATTTGTTCAAACTTTTCAGGGTTCTTTGGTTTCAATCGTTTGTCAAAGAAGCAACTTAGTTTACCTCTTCTCTTTCTCTTCCGTTTTTCCCTCCGGTGCCATTCTAGATCTCGGGGCGAGATCCACTCGTAGTGGAGTGTTGTAATGCCCCGAGACCGTTGCACCAGGTGTCTTCCAGTTATTCGTTGTTGTTGCCTCGTCATTTTTTTTGCGTGTCATGCATTTCATATCATGTCATCATGTGCATCGCATTTGCATACATGTTCGTCTCATGCATCCGAGCATTTTCCCCGTTGTCCGTTTTGCAATCCGGCGCTCCTATGTCCTCCGGCGCCTCCTTCTGCCTCTTTTCGTGAGCGGGTGTTAAACGTTCTCGGATTGGACCGAGATTTGCCAAGCGGCCTTGCTATACTACCGGTAGACCGCCTATCATGTTCCGTGCCATTTGGACTTCGTTTGATACTCCAACGGTTAACCGAGGAACCGTAAAGGCCTCGTGTGTGTTGCAGCCCAACACCCTTCCAAAGTGGCCCAAAACCCATCCAAACCCACTTCATTCTCTCGGCCGTTCGATCACGATCGCGTGGCCGAAAACTGCACCTCATTTGGACTCTCCTAGCTCCCTCTACCTATATATATGTCCTCTCCCCCGAAATTTCCGTAGTTGAACCCTAACCTCCTCCTCCGCGCGTCCGGACGCGTCCGCGCCGCGCCGGACATGTCCGCGCCGCCGCTACATCGCTCCGGGCAATCCTGTCGCGACACGTCATCACTGCCACCGCCCGCAGCCTATCCGGAGCCGCCACGTCGCCTCTCCACCTCCCCCACTTCGCCGGGCCCGCCGAAGCCCATCGCGGGCCCTCCCGACCCATCTCGCCGCCGCCGCGCTCCGCAGGAGCCCTGTCCCGAGCGCCGCCCGGCTCTCTCCTCCGCCGCCTCCTCGTGCTACCATGTAGCTCGCCGCCGACGATCTTCACCTTGCTGCCCTTCGCGCACCTGGCCCCGCCGCCCTTCGCGCACCACCGCGCCGGACTCCTCCGAGCGGGTCGTCGTCCCGTGCCTGTCCTCGCCATGCGCCGCCGCCCGGATCCGGCTTGCCGCCACCGGATCTGCCAGTGCCACCACCGCGCCGCCTCATCCCGCTTCTTCGGACCGCCTCGCCGGCGCCGCCGACTTTGTCCCGATCCAGGCGGGATCGGGAGGACGACGACGACCGGGCGCGCCGGCCACTTGGGCCCTGCCATGCATGCTTCCGGCCCAGCCCGACTTCCCTGGACCACATGCTTCCTCCTCTCTGGGCCGAGCCCATCTGGTGAGCGTCCCCCTCTATTCTTCGCCCAGTGCACGCTTTAGCTATTCAGCGCCCGCCTGGTTTTTCCCCGAAAAACGACTAAGTCCTCAGTTCCTCATAATATATGCCTCTGTTCATCATGTCATAACTTCATCTCCGTAGATCCATTTTGTGCATACGATATATCGAAATGTTGATCATGATGTGCTCTTCATTTCATTCCATTGCACCATATTCATTTGAGTTCATCTTGATGCCCTAAATGTTGTTGCAAGAGTGCTATGTAATATTAGGTGCTGATCCTTATCAGTTTTTGAGCATTTGTCATTTTTGCCATGATTATTGTGTGCTTCATATGGTCATGAGCTCTACATGTGTTTTGTTTTATGCCATGCCATCTTTACAGGGGTGTATGCCATGTATTTTTGTGATCAATGTGGTGACTAGCACAAGCATGCAAAGTAGCTCTCGTGATGTTGCTGATTTCAGGGACTTAAATTCTTCTAAGCCATTTCCCTGATGTTATTTTTATGCCATGTATTCTCGTTGCTACAGAGTGATCCATGCCTCTTTTGAGCATGTTCAGTAAGGATGATTTTGAGATATTGTTATGCTCTATCCATCCATGTCTTTGTTTGCAATTATGGAGTACCCTAGCATGACTCAATCTTGCTCTACTTTTGCTATAAAATGTTCCTGGCAGATTGTTTACGTGTTAATCAATTTTGCTGAGGTTGTTGTAGTTGATCCATGCATGCTATGAGATTGTTCTTGCCATGGTTAGCTTCATAATCATGTCTTCTTGCCGGTAGTATGCTTAGCTTGTCATGAAATGCCTTGTGTTGAGTGCATCGAGTTCGCAAACTTGCCTTCATGATTCTGTTTATGCTATGTCCAGTTTTCTGCTAAGTCTGAATCTGTTAATGAAACTTGCTTTGATTAGTTTCGTGCCATGCCTTGCTTTGCTACGATATGTTCCTGTAGCTTGTCTGTGATCCTGTTATCTTTTGCACTTTTGCCATGATTGCTTGAACCTGCTATTGTGTGATTTAGCCGTAGCTCAGTGTTCATTTTTTGTCAAGCATCTTGAGTGGATAACTGCCATGTACTTTGTTACTATGTTAGAGTGCGGTAGCTTAGTTTCCTGTTGCATTCTAGATGGCATCGTGCTGTTAATCGCAGATTTGTGCCATTATTGTTTTGCTTGCCATTTGCAAACCGTGCATCCGTTTCCGGTGATCTTTATATCGATTTCAACTGAAATCAACTCATCTTTCCAGCGGCACACTTGGTTTGCCAAGTTGAGGCCTGGTTCAATCTTTTCCTTCCGGAGCTCACATATGCATTGCATATCACATCCCGCATATCATGCCATGTTTTGCATCATGTTGTTTGCGCATTGCACCGTGGTTGATTGTTGTCTCCTTTGCTTGTGTTCTTGCCTTGGGTAGAGCCGGGAGACGAGTTCGTGATCGAGGAACCCGTTGAGTATGCTTACGAGGATCAAGCTTTTCGTCTTCTCGGAGAACTTTGCAGGCAAGATGACCATACCCTCGAAATCACTTCTATCTTTGCTTGATTGTTGCTCGATCTATTGCTATGCCTATGCTGCGATACCTACCACTCGCTATATCATGCCTCCCATATTGCCATGTCAAACCTCTAACCCACCTTGTCCTAGCAAACCGTTGTTTGGCTATGTTACCGCTTTGCTCAGCTCCTCTTATATCGTTGTTAGTTGCAGGGGAAGATTGGAGTTTGTTCCTTGTTGGAACATGGATATATGTTGGGATATCACAATATCTCTTATTTTGATTAATGAATCAATATACTTGGTAAAGGGTGGAAGGCTCGGCCTGATGCCTGGTGTTTTGTTCCACTCTTGCCGCCCTAGTTTCCGTCATACCAGTGTTATGTTCCTTAATTTTGCATTCCTTACACGGTTGGGTTATAATGGGAACCCCTTGACAGTTCGCCTTGAATAAAAATCCTCCGGCAAGGCCCAACCTTGGTTTTACCATTTTCCACCTAGCCTTTTTCCCTTGGGTTCTACAGACTCAAGGGCCATCTTTATTTTAACCCCCCCGGCCAGTGCTTCTCTAAGTGTTGGTCCAACCTGAGCGATGTCCGGCGCCCCCTGGGCAACCAGGGTTTATGCCAACCCGACGTCTTGCTCATGCGGTGTGCCCTGAGAACGAGATATGTGCAGCTCCTATCGGGATTTGTCGGCACATCTGGGTGGCTTTGCTGGTCTTGTTTTACCATTGTCGAAATGTCTTGTAACCGGGATTCCGAGTCTGATCGGGTTGTCCTGGGAGAAGGAATATCCTTCGTTGACCATGAGAGCTTGTGATGGGCAAAGTTGGGACACCCTTGCAGGGTTTTAAACTTTCGAAAGCCGTGCCCACGGTTATGGGCAGATGGGAATTTGTTAATGTCTGGTTGTAGAAAACTTGACACTTAACTTAATTAAAATGCATCAACCGCGTGTGTAGCCATGATGGTCTCTTCTCGACGGGGTCCGGGAAGTGATCACGGTGTTGGAGTTATGCTTGAACGTAAGTAGTTTCAGGATCACTTCTTGATCACTTCTAGTTCACGACTGTGCCTTGCCTTTCTCTTCTCGCTCTCATTTGCGTAAGTTAGCCACCATATATGCTAGTGCTTGCTGCAGCTCCACCTCACATACCTTTTCCTACCCATAAGCTTAAATAGTCTTGATCGCGAGGGTGTGAGGTTGCTGAGTCCCCGTGACTCACAGATTACTTCCAAAACCAGTTGAAGGTGCCGATGGTACCGTGCAGGTGGCACAACAAGCTCAAGGAGGAGCTCGATGAAGATCTCATTCATTGTGTTGTTTGGTTTCAGTTGATCAGTAGTGGAGCCCAGTCGGGGCGATCGGGGATCTGTAGCATTAGGGGTGGTCTTCTTTTATTTTGGTTTCGTAGTCGGACCTTGATTGTATGTGGATGATGTAATGCTATATTTATGTATTGTGTGAAGTAGCGATTGCAAGCCAACTCTGTACCTCTTTCTTATTCAGTACATGGGATGTGTAAAGATTACCCCTCTTGCGACATGCCTACAATGCGGTTATGATTTTAAGTCGTGCTCCGACACGTGGGAGATATAGCCGCATCGTGGGTGTTACACACCGCCAGCCGATCCGCCGCCCGCCCCGAAACCACTCCCCACCGCCGGTCCGCCACCGTCCCGGCCATCCCTCTAGCCCCCCCCTGCGCCGAGCTTTTTCTCCGGCGATCCCCACGCCACCGCCCCCCCCACCGCCGGCGACTGCCAACCAGAGGTCTCGTGACATCGAATCCCCACCGACCACTAATTTATTACAGTACCATTTCTGTCCTTCATATACACGCTGACGGGTGGGCCCTATGGTAATGTGCGCTGCTGAATGTGGACCGTTTGACTGGTCAATTGATCGTGTCATCAACAAATTACGGAGCTGTATGGTGAGCCAGTGACCGTATGATCACCCTAAAATGTATTTTATTAACACAGTACAGACTCAAACTGCCATTTCTTTCTTTCATATACGCGCTGTCACGTGGGCCCCATGGTTACGCGCCCTGATTGTGCAACACTAGTTGTGCCACATGGAACATTTGACTAGTCAATTGATTGTGTCATCAACAAAATACGGAGTTGTACGGGTGAGCCAGTGACCGTATAATCACGACATGTATTTTTTTAACACCGTACAGACGCAAGCGCTCATATATATGCGCAAGCACTCACCGCTATAAGCGCACACACGCAGACCCTACCCCTATGAGCACCTTCGAGAGAGTGAGCCAGCATATGATCTTGAGATTTTATGAAGTCACCATAAGTGCTTGGTAGTCGAGTGGAACGTGTCCTCCCAGTGAACGCATGTCACGAGAAAAATACTGAAATTAACCCAGGATAAATGTGAGCACCAGGACTTTAACCCTGGTGGGCTCAAGAAACCACTATCCTCCTAACCATCCAACCATAGGTTGATTAGCACCACAAAATGTATGTGCTGACCGTGATGAGCTTATTCTGAAGTCCAGTGACCATATCGTGATTTCGCTTCAAATACAATGACTGTAAGTGTCGTCAACAAAGTATAGAGGACGCATCGAATAGAATGTCTGTCAGTGTTATCAACAAAATACAGAGACGTATCATGAGCTAGATATCGTATGATCACCACGAGAATATATACGGTGACCGTAATGAGCATATTCTGAAGTCCACCGACTGTATAGTGCTTTCGCTTGAAATACAGTGACCGTCACGCGTGAATGTGTCATGGGCATGCATTCTTTTAGAGGGCCGAGAGATAGTTTGTGTGCATACGTGAAAGTGGTGTAGAAAGA
Organism: Triticum urartu; assembly: GCF_003073215.2. Classification (NCBI taxonomy): domain Eukaryota; kingdom Viridiplantae; phylum Streptophyta; class Magnoliopsida; order Poales; family Poaceae; genus Triticum; species Triticum urartu. The sequence continues at coordinate 224,647,914 of NC_053022.1, forward strand.
GGGGGTGTCCGGTGGAGACAAGGAGAGATATGCCCTTCGTTTCTCTTTCTCATGACTAATATTTTAGGAGAAAATATAAACATTCACAATGTATAATAAAATAATTTGGATGCACCATGCAATTAACTTTCATGTATTAGTGGCCGATTGCGTGTGTGGTGTGGTGGGCACATCATTTTCTAGTCGGGGTGGGCACATCATTTCTAGTTGTGGTGGGTCAACATGAGGACTCATGGGTCGGTTCCATCCTGCGCCACATAGGTTGGACCGAGAGGCATTATACGAAGACCCATGTGGAGGACTCGGCGTACAACATGAAGCTACCAGAGTTGTGGAGGACTCTATCCCCACTGTTGATAAGCCGACTATATATGATTTGTAACCCTAGGCCCCGAGTATGTTATAGAATCCTGGGGGCTAGTTCGTCGATAGTATACACACACGCACAATGCCTGGTATTCATGTGTACTTTGTACACACCCCTATCACTAATATATAGTACCAGGAGTAGACTTTTTCCTCAACTGCAAGGGTCCGAACTTGGGTAAAACCTTGCCTCGTTTTACCATCCAGCCTAACAGTCAGGGATATCCTACCGAATGATCTGATGGAATCATATCTGCCAACTACTAAGAGAGAGGTGTGTCTGTGGGGGGGATGTGTGCGAGAGAGCCCTAAAGATAATGTGCGTGCGGCAGAGACACGTAGGCACATATATGTGTGTATAGAGGGCTAGTAGAGACCATGTGTGTGTATACAGAGAGAGTGTGTGCATGTGAGAGAAATAGTGTTTTCCAACTAAGATTAGTGAAAAGAGTGGTACATAGTAGTCAGAGAGAGAGAGAGATAGAGAGAGAGAGAGATACAGAGAGAGTGTGTGTGCGTGAGACACCCCGACACCCCGGGAGAGATTGTGAGCATGTGTGAAAGAGAAATGCCGATGTATATAAAGTGTGTGCACTTATGCGTTAGATAGAGAGATATATAGCACGTTTGTGAGAACGGGCCAAGGCATAGTGCATCTACGTGTAAAAGGCGGTTCTACGCATTAAATTTAAATATAAATGGCATTATTATTTTTGGATGAGGTCATGAATTTTGCAATTTGCGTATGAACGAAAATTGGTCTATTAGACACCCATACTCTATTGAATTCTAACATGTGCATGTGTTTGTTTAATATCATCGATCCATAGGGTGAGAGCGGTTTGAAATACAGGCAATGCATTGCTTTTGCAATTCTTATATAAATATTAATTCACCCGCAAAAAATATAAACATTAATTAGTGCACTCCATGTTGTTAGTGTGAAGCACTTTATACATTTGTCACTTACATGGATACATTCCAAATTGCTAGCTATGAAATAGAATACATGTTGAATTCAACATAAAGGGTGTTTTGAAGATTCGAATTCATAGGAAGTGCATTCATCTATTTGAACCCGAGATAATGGCATTTGTAAATCAGATCTAAAAGGGGGCATCAATCTTTGTTGTGCGTTTGAACATGCTATATATTCATATGCATGTCTAACTATTTTTTTGCAACCAAGGAGATTATATCTGGAACCATGCATGAACTGAGGTAAGTTGCATATTTTTTAATATATATTCGTGTACAAAGTATATTCAAATGTACCCCATCCATTTGAAAATAATCGTAGTTTTAGGACTTTCAAGAGTAAAGATTTGTGAAGTTTGAAAATCCTGAAAGTTCAATTCAAGAGAACCGAAAACATTAATGCTTCTGCTCCCAAATATTGAACGAAGCGCCAGATAAGCCTCTGGTCACCCGAAACCGCGCAAGATTAATGTTTGGTGGTAAGAAATTATTGTCCTGACTCTGGCACGTGTAGCCTATCGACCCGATGTCCAAAGGTCTAAACCGGGGTAGGTTTGTAACTTCACCAACATGCCAGTCTCAACCGCCTCCTAGAGGCATTCATACGCCGTGGGCGCCTAAACACCCATGCGCTCGGCCGAAATCTATCTTGCCCACCATTTGTGACACCTGACATTACAGTCCTACCCGCAACCCGCAATATGTCCGAAATTTTAGATGGGGTCAAAGTTTGTAACTTTCCCCAAATTTCAAACAAGCGCGTCTCAAACCGAAACATTGTTCACCCTTAGTCCCCCTCCCTCCGTTTCCACATTCATACTCCGTGGGCACCAAAATGCCCTCTCCACCAGCCGCGAAACCCCAGCCTCCTCCGTCCTCCACCCCATCACGCCCAATCCACCGCCGCCCTCCTCCATCGCGCCGGAGCCGGTCCCCCGACATCGTCGACCAATGCAACCACAACCACAGCACCCTCAAGGACTTAGCAGCTGAAGACGAGGCAGAGCTGCCTCCACGACGCCCATGCCAACATGCGCCGTACCAGAACCACTTCGACCACACCATCTTGCGCCTCACCACTTGTGACGCCCCCGATTCAATCGTACACTAATCATACATGCAAACGTGTACGATCAAGATCAGGGACTCACGGGAAGATATCACAACACAACTCTACAAATAAAATAAGTCATACAAGTATCATATTACAAGCCAGGGGCCTCGAAGGCTCGAATACAAGAGCTCGATCATAGATGAGTCAGCGGAAGCAACAATATCTGAGTACAGACATAAGTTAAACAAGTTTGCCTTAAGAAGGCTAGCACAAACTGGGATACAAATCGAAAGAGGCGCATGCCTCCTGCCTGGGGTCCTCCTAAACTACTCCTGGTCATCGTCAGCAGGCTACACGTAGTAGTAGGCACCTCCCGAGTAGTAGGAGTCATCATCAACGGTGGCGTCTGGCTCCTGGACTCCAACGTCTGTTCGCAGCAATCGGGTATAGAAAGGGGGAAAAGAGGGAGCAACGCAACCGTGAGTACTCATCCAAAGTACTTGCAAGCAAGGAGCTACACTACATATGTATGCATTGGTATCAAATGGAATAAGGGTATCATATGAGGACTAAACTGCAGAATGCCGGAATAAGAGGGGGATAGCTAGTCCTGTCGAAGACTACGCTTCTGGCAGCCTCCGTCTTGCAGCATGTAGAAGAGAGTAGACTGAAGTCCTCCAAGTAGCATCGCATAACATAATCCTAACCGATGATCCTCCCCTCGTCGCCCTGTGAGAGAGAGACCACCGGTTGTATCTGGCACTTTGAAGGGTGTATTTTATTAAGTATCCGGTCCTAGTTGTCATAAGGTCAAGGTACAACTCCAAGTCGTCCTGTTACCGAAGATCACGGCTATTCGAATAGATTAACTTCCCTGCAGGGGTGCACCACATAACCCAACACGCTCGATCCCATTTGGCCGGACACACTTTTCTGGGTCATGCCCGGCCTCGGAAGATCAACACGTCGCAACCCTACCTAGGCACAACAGAGAGGTCAGCACGCCGGTCTAATTCCTATGGCGCAGGGGTCTGGGCCCATCGCCCTTTGCACACCTGCACGTTGCGAACGCGGCCGGAAGCAGAACTAGCCCCCTTAATACAAGAGCAGGCTTACGGTCCAATCCGGCGCGCGCCGCTCAGTCGCTGACGTCACGAAGGCTTCGGCTGATAGCACGACGTCGAGTGCCCATAACTATCCCCGCGTAGATGGTTAGTGCGTATAAACCAGTGGCCAGACTCAGATCAAATACCAAGATCTCGTTAAGCGTGTTTAAGTATTCGCGAACGCCGACCAGGGCCAGGCCCACCTCTCTCCTAGGTGGTCTCAACCTGCCCTGCCGCTCCGCCACAAAGTAACAGTCGGGGGTCGTCGGGAACTCAGGCCCACCACTACCTGGATGGAGCCACCTGCCCCTTCAGCCCCCATCTCCAAACAGTATCACTGGTAATGTAACAGTGTAAAGTATATAGTATATACCCGTGATCACCTCCCGAAGTGATCACGGCCCAGTAGTATAGCATGGCAGACGGACAAGAGTGTAGGGCCACTGATGGAACACTAGCATCCTATACTAAGCAGTAGGATAGCAGGTAAAGGTAACAACAGTAGTAGCAAGGGCAGGCTATGCAGCAGTATAGGATTAACTAAAAGTAGTAACATGCTACACTACTCTAATGCAAGCAGTATAGAGAAGAATAGGCGATATCTGGTGATCAAGGGGGGGCTTGCCTGGTTGCTCTGGCAAGAGAGAGGGGTCGTCAACACCGTAGTCATACTGGGTAGCAGCGGCGTCGGTCTCGGTGTCTAGCGAGAGAAGAGGGGGAAGAAACAATAATTATAACACAAACAAATGCATGACGATGCATGACATGACAAAGTGTGAGGCTAGGTGCGCCCTAACGCAGTACGAGGTGGTACCGGTGAAGGGGGGAAACATCTGGAAAAGTACTTCCGGCGTTTCGCGTTTTCGGACAGATGAACCGGAGGGGGAAAGTTGTGTGTTCACTATGCTAGAGATGCGTGGCGGACGAACGGGCTTCGTATCCGGATTCTTCTCGTCGTTCTGAGCAACTTTCATGTACAAAGTATTTTCATCCGAGTTATGGATTGATTTATATTATTTTTTTGAATTTACTTATATTTAGAAATTACACAGTAAAATAATTTTGTCTCCTAGTGTTATTCTAGCATAGTGTATGACAGTGGGGCCAGAGGTTGGGTTGACCCAATCAAAGATTAACTAGTCAACATATGAACAGTGTACGGGGCCACATGTCGTTGACTTAGACAATTATTTTAAATTTGTTTTTCTCTAAACCATTAGTGGGTCCACATGTCATCTACTATTGGATAAATTAGCTAGTACTACTAATTATAAACTAACTAAAAGGCTGGCCAGGGTGTGGCATAGCCGGCCACACACGGCTGTGGTGCCTACACACTACACACTCACGGACACACACTATGCTAGGGAGTAACTCTATTCTTTTTAACACAAGATAGCATTTTGTGATTTTTGTAGGATTTAATCCATGCATTATCTGAAACAGGTCCAATGGAACAAAATGGAGCTTGTTACGTCTACTTTCCGTTCATATAATTTTTACCCATCTTAGGACTTTTATTAATGCTGTTTAGGGGCTGTTTAGAGAGCTAGTCAGCGTAAAGTCAGTAAAGCTAGCTACTGCTACAGTAACTGAATGTTACTGTAGCAGTGTTGCATAGCAGCAGGCAGCGGCAACAGAGTAGCTACCGGCGAAGCCGGCCCGGCCATGGCGCAGTCAACCGCGCGTGTGGCCAGGGACGGGCATGAGCAGCTGCAGCTTCGGGCAAGCAGTGGTGCTGCGCGGCGCTAGCGAGCGCAGTAGGCGGCGGCGGCTGCAGCGCAGCGGGCGACGCACGGACCCGGCGAGGCCGTGCGGAGGCGGGCACGTTCAGGCAAAAGCGGGCACGGCCGGCGTGGTGCACGCAGTGACGAAGCGCGCGCGACATGGCTGCAGTTATGGTGAGCGCTACTATAGCAGGCGGAGCGGGTGCGCGCGTGGGCGCAAGGGGAGCGGCAGGCAACGACCAGTGGGCGCACGTGCGGGGCGAGCCGAGCATGGGCAGGGGCGGCATAGCGCGACAGTAGCCGGAGACGGCAGCAGGTGCAAAGCAGCATCAGCAAGGACCAGCAGCGCGGCACACACGTATGCGTACGCGTACACGTACGGGAGAGCTCGGGTGTGCTCGGGGACGGTGGCTACGGGGGGTGTTCGTCAACGGGAGTAGAGGAGAACGGGAGGAGGGGACGCGCGGCTCACCGGGAGCCTGTAGGTGTCCAAAAAGAAGCTCGGGGAAGGCTCGCTGGCTCCGGAACCGTCGCGGAGTGCGTCGGAGCCGAGGAAGAAGAAGACGAGGCGTGGCGGCGATGCAGGCGCTCCGGGGTGGATCCCATCCATGTAGCCGACGTAGTCGACGACGACGCGGCTGCTCGACACATCCTCAAGCGCTGGGGACCTTGGTGGGCGCGACCGGGCGAGGTGGCCGGTGACGGACACGCCCGGCAAGGTGAGTCCCGAGCGGAAGGGAGGAAGGAGGGGTGAGGAACGAGAAGGGAAGGCGGATCTGGGGGAAGTGGGGGAGTGGAGCAGGGGGAGAGGACCGAGGAGGCGGGGCAGTCCTTATCCCCTCGCCCATGCCGACGAGCTGGTCCGGCGGGGCTCGCCCCTGTAGCGACTAGTCGGGGGAACAGGGCGATCAACTGGGGTGGGGGTTGGGCTGGCTGGATCGGCCTGTTGGGCTAGGCCCAGCGGAAAAGTAGTTTTAGGCCTTCTTCTATTTTCTTGTTTTTCTACCTTTTCTTTTACAGAAACAGTTTTTGTATTTAAATAAACCATCAAATGACTTATGCAGATAATGGAACTTGGCCAATAAATGCAATGCAATATTTGGCCTTGCCATAAAAAGTTTGGAGCTTAGTTGAACTCACTTGAATTTTGCTTAAAAGTAAATAGGTTAAATGGGATTGTTTTGGTCCTGTTTTAAATAGGTTGGAGGCGATTTATTAACTCAAATAATGTATGTTTATGCATGAAAACTAAATAGTGAATATTTGCAACCCAACGAACATTTCTGTTTGACAGTTTTAAGAAATGAAAACTTATCTTGAAACTTGAATTTGAATTGAGTTTGAAATATTTCTTGATTGATTTTTTTTTCATAATGATGATGACTTGGCATCATTAGCGTGGAGTTACTGTAGCTTAATTATCCGGGCGTCACAATTCTCCTCCACTACAAGAAATCTCGTCCCGAGATTTAAGAGGGGAGTAAGGGGGAAGAATATGTTACGGAATCCTAATGATGCTTCTTGATCTTTGTTGCTCTTCTCGAAGAGGTCGATCCATAACATTGATGTCTTCATTCCTATGCTTCAGTCATCATGATGAAGCCGGCATCCCTTCTTCAGGATCGCCATCGTATGTACGAAAATTATAAGGGGTAGCTTCGAAAGGACCGACCTCTACAAGGTTGCTTATCTGGTAGATGACCTCAGGGAAAGTGGGGGGAAGTAACTCTCAAATTGAAACTTAAGAAATTTTCGAGAGCAAAATAAGAAGGGGCAAAATAGAAGTTTCAAGCACATAGGCAATCGTTCGTTGCCCAAAACGAAGTGTTAAAGGGGTTCAGAGCAATGGGAATAAGTATTGCGTCTGATGCCAGAATTGATGATCTCTCGGAAGGTGGCTCATGGATTATATACGAGGCCACGCACGAGGAACAACCTTGGGAACAAGGGGTGTACAGGAGAGTCAGGTTTCGATCATGTGGAATTGTGGGTTATGGGCCCACCATGTGGGTTAAAAGTAGAAAGGGCGGTGATATTTTGCACAGTCATGATAACAAGGCATGTCAGAGGATAGCCTGTCATTTATGTCAACAATAACATCGGTACCAAGGGCGAGGGACGAAGAGAACCATTTTCCTGCTCGTTGAACGAGGCGGACCAATAGGCAAAGTTCTCGTCCATCGGTGGTTACCGGAATGCTATCAATAAAAGCAACAGGGTCTTACTGACACGGTTGTACACCAAGGTGTTTACATAAGCAGAAGAACATTACTGCTTAGATCATATAGATCACCAGAAAGGTTAAAAAAAACAATGGAAAGGAAAATGTGATCATCAGATTAACAGAACAATGGAAAAGAACATGTGTTTAAACACATATTTCAAGGGTATATCCTTCCAAGGACAAGCAGATGATATCCATGACAGGATAGAAGGTAGAAAACCATTTAGGAAAGGGGAGAGAACTTTAAAGACATTACCCATACATCGGTGTTTGGATAATTGAGCAGGAAACATTTAACATTAGGCTTTAAATGTTCTTGTTGAAAATAGGAGTACCATATATATGCTTCGAGATAGCATGGACATGGTCTTCAGGCAAAGGTCAGACTTTGGAAACACAAAGGATCCATCAGGAATAACTTGTAGAATAAGTCTTACAATTTCCTCATGGAAGAATGGATAACCTTGCTGAAAAGGAATCTATAACCATAGGGCCTCCGGCTGGGTGTGCTAAGCACGACATCCTTGATATAAAAGATGGTAATACTCCAAGGTAAAGAAGACCAAATGTTGGATAGCAAGGAACTCAAGGTATAGCACAGAACACGAACAAGTTTGTGTTGGAGGGAAGGCAATAAAGTTGTCGATGATAATACAATTCATCAAGGGGCAAGGATGGTATTTCTCATCATGAATTCGATTGATATCCTAGAAGAGCTCATAAGATTGATGATGATCACGACGCAATTGTTGAGAGATTTCATGAAGATGTAATCGGTCGGTGATGACATCAAGTCAAATGATGGTGTAGCGAAAGTCAAATAATACTTGAAGAAGGGCTCATAAGAAGTTATGCAGTTCCGTGATAATCTCGCGATACCAGAGGGGGTAATACTCGATGACAGATCAAAGTAGAGGTTGGACTGGGGTATTGCTCTACAGAAGACAAGCGCTTAAACTTGCACACGAAATGGTATTTAAAGGAGAACATGGTCGGAACCACGATTGCAAAAGGCCAGATCCCAGATATGAGATGAACTTATACCAAGGGGATAATTAATGTAAGAGAAGCTTCAATGATAAGATCTACATTGTTTCCATGGGCATGAACACAAGGTTCAAGGTCGACTCCCACTTCTTCAATGTATAACCTTCCATTCACCTCTCGCTTTTCGAAAATGACATTAGTTGTTGAAAGTTTTACCTGGTGCAATACCAGATAAGTATGACCCGTGAAATCTTTCGGGTTCACACGGATTAGGGAAGGCGTAGGTTCAACCCATCAGGGCATCTTAGGAACATATACCACAAACTTCGGAGTAAATAATACAAGTTCGAAAGTAGAGCATGGTTCACAAAGCAGAGGATACAATTTACCAAAGGCATTATGTATCCGAAGAAAAGCTCACAATGTTTAATGAATATGAAGGACGGTGTCGAATAAAATCCAACAAAGGATCTGGTGGTCCACAAGGGATCTAATGTGAGCATCAGTACTCAACCAGAGGAAGAAAAAGGTAAGAAGATCAGACCATAGAAACAACTGACTAATTTAAGCTCAAATGCAACGGAATTATGATTTTTAAATCAAGGGATCAGAAGCAACACTCTGATTAGGGGTGGATAAGTTGAGTCTCTTTAGGGGTACAATCAACAACTATTTGAATGGTCGAAACCAGCTCATGTTTGGGAAGACATCCGAGCCAAAAAGATAATTTATAAGGATCAACTGATGATTGCGTGCATTCGCACACATGCTGAATCAATATGGTCAGAATGTTCATCACAAGGATTTGAACGAATATTGCTTGACATATGGAATTAACCATTATGCAAGCAGGTAAAGAAGATCAAGAGCAATAGGCTACTGAGGATTTCGGAAGATCGAATGGCATTTCGAAGAATTTTGCGAAATACCTGAACAACTGGAGATGAACGAATCCCCGGCAAATGCGAGGAATTATTCATACATGTATTCATGAGGAAAAGGAGCCGCAAGACAGTAGACACAAAGGATCCTCGGAATATCCAAAGTATTTCAGTGTATATTGTAATAACAACAACTGGAAATGAAGTTATGGACGACAAGTGTATGTAGCCTTCCATAGGGATTTATCGGTGGTATGGAAGTGCAACGGCGAAGGGCACAAGGGTCTCGGGGAAACATCGGAGAGTATCTTCAAAATATTCTGGTGCAGCTAGCGATCATCTGGACTGAAGAGGCTCTCCGGGAGAAAGTAATTACGAGAACCTAATGTTAGAGTTTTAGTAAATTCATTTAACCCGAATAGAAGAGATGTCAGAGTCCCAGAGTATAGGTCAAGGAATAAAAGATCCTACTACCACCCAATGGCGACGTGGGCCCGTAAGCCGCACAGCCATGTTAGTAAAAGTTTTGCAATGACTAGACTCAACTTCGGCCAAAGAGTGTGGAAGGGGGATTCCTACAGGCAGTCGGCTTTGATACCAACTTGTGACGCCCCCGATTCAATCGTACACTAATCATACATGCAAACGTGTACGATCAAGATCAGGGACTCACGGGAAGATATCACAACACAACTCTACAAATAAAATAAGTCATACAAGTATCATATTACAAGCCAGGGGCCTCGAAGGCTCGAATACAAGAGCTCGATCATAGATGAGTCAGCGGAAGCAACAATATCTGAGTACAGACATAAGTTAAACAAGTTTGCCTTAAGAAGGCTAGCACAAACTGGGATACAAATCGAAAGAGGCGCATGCCTCCTGCCTGGGGTCCTCCTAAACTACTCCTGGTCATCGTCAGCGGGCTACACGTAGTAGTAGGCACCTCCCGAGTAGTAGGAGTCATCATCAACGGTGGCGTCTGGCTCCTGGACTCCAACGTCTATTCGCAGCAATCGGGTATAGAAAGGGGGAAAAGAGGGAGCAAAGCAACCGTGAGTACTCATCCAAAGTACTCGCAAGCAAGGAGCTACACTACATATGTATGCATTGGTATCAAATGGAATAAGGGTATCATATGAGGACTAAACTGCAGAATGCCGGAATAAGAGGAAGCAAGGAGCTACACTACATATGTATGCATTGGTATCAAATGGAATAAGGGTATCATATGAGGACTAAACTGCAGAATGCCGGAATGAGAGGGGGATAGCTAGTCCTGTCGAAGACTACGCTTCTGGCAGCCTCCGTCTTGCAGCATGTAGAAGAGAGTAGACTGAAGTCCTCCAAGTAGCATCGCATAGCATAATCCTAACCGATGATCCTCCCCTCGTCGCCCTGTGAGAGAGCGACCACCGGTTGTATCTGGCATTTTGAAGGGTGTATTTTATTAAGTATCCGGTCCTAGTTGTCATAAGGTCAAGGTACAACTCCAAGTCGTCCTGTTACCGAAGATCACGGCTATTCGAATAGATTAACTTCCCTGCAGGGGTGCACCACATAACCCAACACGCTCGATCCCATTTGGCCGGACACACTTTTCTGGGTCATGCCCGGCCTTGGAAGATCAACACGTCGCAACCCTACCTAGGCACAACAGAGAGGTCTATCTGGTGATCAAGGGGGAGGCCGCTCCACTGTCGCAACCGTCCACCGCACCGGAGCTATTCCCGCTACGCTGTCGTTCGCCACCTTGGATCTGGTTCCCCGCCGCCGACAGACGGCCACCGCACCACACTCAACAACTTGGCCATGGGTTTGTCCAAGGCTCCACCGTCCTCCACAACTTCTCGTTTCCAGCAAACCACAAGAAGATCATTAGAAAAATAGAAGGGGGACACAGCACTGCCAGTAGAAAGAGGTACTCCTCTTCCCTTATTCGTGCAAATCTTATGCCTCTGCTCACACCGTATTCATTCCACGAAAGAAACTAGTTGAGCGCTTCGTACTGCATCTTCTTCATGATACTAAATGCACAAGGTTTCCTCCCATTTACTATTTCACCTTTTCTAGAGGTCAGTAGCCCGCCTGGATTTCAATTTAGGGTCAGTCGAATAGCAATTAAAAGAAGCAGCACCCGCTTAGGCGCGCGAAGCACCTAGTCCACATGTTCACCGGGGAAGCGGCGCATTGGTGTCTACCATAGGAGTGTGGGGTGCAGGAGCTGCTTGCGCCTGGTCTAGAAGGTCGGCGGGGCTTGAAGGGATGGCCCGGGCGGTGCCAAGCATGGCGGTGTGGTGAGGTCAAAGGGAGGGCGGAGGCAGGTGACTGGGCCGGTGGTCGCTGGCGTTTTGAGGAAGATCGTAACACTGACTGGCTGGAGGTAGATGAAGGTGATCTGCCCATTCTTTGTACATCAGACGGTGCAGGAAAAATGGACTGACCTATTTGTTTTCAGTTGACTGTTATTTTCATAGGACCACACCTTGTGGTGTGCTGGAGGAGCATCTGCATTTCCCAGCCATCCCTGTGCTCATATTTCAAAATCCTAGAATCTAGTAATTTCGTGGGCCATGCATGTTGTAGAGCTATCATATGTCCCCCGTCATTTATTTCTCACCGACCTCCTATCTGCTACCTTTACACTGTACTACTTGTGCACACACTTCACCCATACTCACACTATTATTTTTTTATGCATGGGTGTTTCAGACTCTGACGCAATCTTGATGAATACAAAAAGGAAAAGACAGAAGTCGCTCCAATGTAATTCAGAGATAAGCACTAAGCGTCTCAGCGCTCTAAAGGGTGCAGTGCCAGCAGATGGAGACAGTAAATGTAGCTCTGCAATTGATGATCTCAATTGCCACACACAACCATCCCAGGTGCTTGCTTTAACTTCGTGCTGTCAAATGTGGTTGCATGTTGCATATGGTGTCTAGCTTGTATTGCTTCCAATTTTGTTAAATTCCATCAGCTTACTTTATACATTATACCTTTGATAATGACATGCCTTCCTGTTTTTGATACATACTACATATGTCTATTAACCATGTTCGTACATCAAACTAATGCTCCTTTGTATCCCTCATCAATCACTTATGACGAGACAGTCACCCGAGTGGGTTACTGTGAGACGCGCTACTTGTTTAAAGAGTGAAGTGTCATCCTCCCCGCATGATTCTCAAGAAACAGCAAGGCTAAATGAAGATAGTCAACGTAGTTGTCTAGTTGATGACTGCAATTCCCCCACACCACCATCGCAGGTGCTTGCCCTTACTTGGCAGTGTGATATGTGGTTGCATGTTGCATATGGTGTCTACCTTGTAATGCTTCTAATTAGGGTAAATTTCATCTGCTTAGTTAACACATTATACCTGTGAATATGACATGTGTTCCTGTTTTTGGTACATATTATGTCTTTAGATTAACCATGTTCTTCATCAAACTACTTTTCTTGTGTATCCCTCATCAATCACTTCTGACGAGACACCTTCAAGTTGACAATGTAATATTGGTTGCATCTTGCATATCATTTCAAACATGCCTTGCCTCTAATTTGTTGAAGTGCCACTTATAATGAGACACATCTAACTTGGTAGAGTGATTTTGGTTGGATCTTTCATATGGTGTCTAGATTGCATTGCTTCTAATTTGTTGAAATGCCTTCTGCTTAGCGTTTTTCGCACATATTCCATCCTCCTACAATGTGGTTGCCATACATAAAAGTTGTGTTCGTTAGTATCATGCATCAACGAATTTGGAAGTGCTAATTTCATTCCTTTTTATTGTGTGTTTACTTGACAAGGCAAAATCTAAAAGGACGAAGGCACGGAATGATGGTGGTCCTCTGGAGCAACCGAAACAGGTGATCTCTGCAGATTCTCTTGCTACTCCTACTGCAGTGCAAGTTCCAAATCTCATCTCCCCTACTCCACAACCCTTGGTGCTTGCTCTAACATGGCAGTATGATATCTGGTGCATGTTGCATATGGTGCCTAGCTTGTATTACTCCTAATTTGTTAAATTGTATCTCCTTGGCTTACACATTATACATGTGAATATGACACACCTTCCTGTTTTTGGTACATACTACATCTGCCTATCACACCATGTTCTTATATCAAACTACTGTTGTTGTGTATCCTGCATCTATCGCTTATGATGAGACAGTCACGCCCGTGGGTCAGTATGAGACGCGCTACTCTTATAAAGAGTACAGTTTCATACTCTCTGCATGATTCTCAAGAAACAACAAGCCTAATTGAAGATATTGAACGTAGCTCTGTACTTGAAGACCGCACTTCCCCTACACCACCATCGCAGGTGCTTGCTCTAACTTCGTAGTGTGATATCTAGCTGCATGTTGCATACGGTGTCTAGCTTCTAATGCTTCTAATTATGGTAAATTGCATCTGTTGAGTTTACACATTATACCTATGAATATGACATGCCTTCCTATTTTTGGTACACACTACATCTATGTGTTAACCATGTTCTTACATGAAACTACCTCTCTTTTGTATCCTGCATCAATCACTTATGATGAGACACCTTTATTCATTGCATATTGCATATTATTTCTAGCCTGTTGTGATGTATTGCTTCTAATTTAGTCAAATACATTTGTTAGGCCACCCTTTTAATTTGGCAGAGTGATATTGGTTTCATCTTTCATATGGTTTCTACTCCCTCCATTCCAAAATAGATGACCCAAGTTTGTACTAACTTTGTACTAAAGTTAGTATAAAGTTGAGTCATCTATTTTGGAACGGAGGGAGTGGCTTGCATTGCTTCTAACTAGTTCAAACACCTTGTGCTTAGTTTACACTTTATACATCATACATGTCAATATGTCATGCCGTCCTGTTTTTCATACATATTCCATCCTCCCATCATGCGGCTGTCTTACATGAAAGTAGTTCTCGTCAGTATCATGCATCAATGAGTTCTGAAGAGCAAATTTTATTCCTTTTTCTTGTGGGTTTGACTTGACAAGGCAAAATCAAAAAAAGAGGAAGGAAAAGAGTAAGAAAGGCGATGACGGTGGTCCTCTGCAGCAACGTAAACGGAGCATCTGTACGGATTCTCCTTGTACTGCTAGTGCATTACAAGTTCCAAGTCTCCGCTCCCCTACTCCACCATCCAAGGTGCTTGCTCTAACTTGGCAGTGTGATATCTGGTTGCATGTTGCGTATGGCGTCTAGCTTGTATTGTTCCTAATTAGTGTAAACTTCATCTGCTTAGCTTACACATGATACGTGTGAATATGACATGCTTTCCTGTTTTTGGTACATACTATATATATCTATCACACCATGTTCTTACATGAAACTACTCTTCTTGTGTATCCTGCGTCAGTCACATATGAAGGGACACCTTTAAGTTGGCAGTGTGATATTGGTTTGCGTCTTGAATATGTTTTCTAGCATGTAGTGCTTCTAGTTTGATGAACGCCACCTATGAAGGGACACCTTTAAGTTGGCAGAGTGATATTGATTGCACCTTCCATATGGTGTCTAGCTTGTAGTGCTTCTAATTTGTTGAAGTGCCTTCTGCGTAGTTACCACATCATAGGTGTGAATATGTAAAGCCGTCCAGTTTTTCGTGCATATTCCATCCTCATATCATGACTTTGCCTTTCATCAGAGTAGTGTCCGTCAGTATCATGCATGAATGAGTTTTGAAGAGCGGATTTTATTCCTTTTTCTTGTCGGTTTGACCTCACAATGCAAAATCAATAAAGCGGAAGGAAATTGGTAAGGCATTGGATGATGGTGGTCCTTCCAAGCAAATGAAACGGAGGGTCTCTACAAATTCTACTCCGTCATCCTCCCAACAAGATTTGCAAGACAACGTAAGGCTAGACAGTCAACGTAGTTGTGTAGATGATGAGCACATCTCCCCTACTCCACCATCACAGGTGCTTGCTCTAACTTGGCACTATTATATGTGGTTGCATGTTGCGTATGATGTCTTTCTTGTATTGCTTCTAACTTTGTTGAATTGCATCTGCTTACTTTACACATAATGTCTGTGAATATGACACGTGTTCCTGTTTCTAGAACATACTATATTTGATCACACCATGTTCTTACATCAGACTACTGTTCTTGCATATCCCGCATCAGTCACTTATGATAAGGCACCTTTAAGTCGCCACTATGATATTGTGTCTTGCATATGATTTCTAGCATGTACTGCTTCTAATTTGTTGAAATGCCAGAGAGTTTGAACTTGGCAGAGTGATATTGGTTACACCTTTCATATGGTGTCTAGCTTGCAGTGCTTCTAATTTGTTGAAATGCCTTCTGCTTAGTTACCACATCATAGGTGTGAATATGTCATGCCGTCCTGTTTTTGGTACATATTCCACCCTCGTATCATGGGTTTGCATTTCATCCGGGTAGTGTTCGTCAGTATCATGCATGAATGAGTTCTGAAGAGCGGATTTTATTCCTTTTTCTTATCGGTTTGACTTCACAATGCAAAATCAATACAGCTAAAGGAAATTAGTCCGGCAGCGGATGATGGTGGTCCTTCGGAGCAACTTGAACAGAGGGCCTCTATAGATTCTACTCCGCCATCCCACCAACAAGATTCGCAAGACAACACAAGGCTAGACAGTCAACGTAGCTGTGTAGATGATGAGCACATCTCCCCTAGTCCACCATGACAGGTGCTTGCTCTAACTTGGAACTTTTATATGTGGTTGCGTGTTCCATATGATGTCTAGTTCGTATTGCTTCTGATTTTGTTGAATTGCATCTGCATAGCTTACAACTTATACCTGCAACGATCACTTACCCATAAGACACATTTAACTTGGGAGTGTGATGTAGGTTGCAACTTGCATTGTCTTCTAGCTTGTACTGCTTCTAATTTCTTCAAATGGCACTTACGACGAGACACTTTTTACCTGATAGAGTGATATTAGTTGCATGTTCATATGGTGCCTAGCTTTCATTTCTTCAAAAAAAATTGAAATGCCTTCTGCTTATTGTTTTTGATACATATTCCCTCCTCCTATCATACGTCTGTATATGCAATGATGTCTTCTTTTTGTATATATTCCATCCTCCTATCATGTGCTTGCCTTACATCAAAGTAGTGTTCGTCTGTATCATGCATCAACCAGTTATGCAGAGCTAAATTTATTCATCTTCTTTTGGTTTTGACTTCATAAGGCAATATTAGAAAATAGGAAGGAAAAGAGTAAGTTAGGGGATGTTGGTGGTCCTCCGAACTGACGCAAACAGAGACTGTCTAGATTTGCCACTACTACTGCTAATGAAGTAGAAGTCCCATGTCTACATGATGAGTTCATCTCCCGTACTCCACCGTCGCAGGTGCTTGCTCTAAGTTGACAGTGTGATAATTGATTTCATGTTGCATATGTTGTCTAGCCTGTATTTCTTGTATTTTGATTAAATTGCATCTGCTAAGTTTATACATTATACATGTGCATATGACATGCATTTGTGTCTAGAATACACTGCATCTATCAATCATACCATGTTCTTACATTAAAGTACTGTTGTTGTGTATCCCGCATCAGTCACTCATGATTGGACGCTTTTAACATGGCAGTTTGATAGTGGTTGCGTCTTGCATTGATTTCTACATTGCACTGCTTCTACTTTTTTGAAATGCCACTTATGACAAGACACTTTAACTAGGCAGAGTGATATTTGGTTGCATCTTTCATATGGTGTCTAGCTTGCATTACTTTTATTTTCTTGAAAATCCTTCTACTTAGTTTACACATCATAGCTATCAATATGTCACGCCTGTTTTTCTTACACATTCCATCCTCATACGATTGTCTTACATCAAAGTATTTCTTGTCTGTATCATGCATCAATGAGTTCTGAAGAGCGATTTTATTCTTTTGTGTTGTGGGTATGCCTTGACATGGCAAAGTCAAAAAAGAGCAAGGAAAAGAATATAGTAGGGAATGGTGTTACTCGTTGGGTGAAACGGAAAAGGATCCGCCCTCGAGATTCTGCTGGTACTTATAGTGCAGTAGAAGGTCGAAGTCCACTAGCTAAATCTACAAACACAGTATCACCTGCTCCACTAGCTGTAGCATCCGATTCAACTGTACCAGCATCTCAACGAGTTACTCGTTTGTTTGCTCCGGAACTGGCTAGTTCCCAAGTTGCATTCACACCTAACACTACTTCCGAAGCACTGCTGACACAACAGGACTTGCCAAGATTAGATGAACCTCATGAGCATCAACACCAAGACGGTACCAGACCGAGTCAAGTTGCAGTTGCATGCTCCTTTATATGTACTCTCACAGTTTGATGTGCACTAACACTTTCCATATTCATTGTTGAACTAGCACCACGGTGCAAGCGGAAACATACATGAGGGATAATGCTTGACAGATTAACAAAATCTAAAGGAGGAAGAATGGAGATCCATTTTGAGGCAGGTTTAAAAAGGCCACGTGATGCTACAAAGTCAGCCACGTTAGTATCAGAGGCAGCCATTGCCGTTAGGTGTCATGCACGTATCCTCCCAACATGGATCCAGTACAGGAATGAGAAAGATAATACCCAGTTTAACACATTGCTTGGCCATTTATCCGTAAGTAATGTTATTCATCGCAATTTGTAATATTTTCTTGCTCTGTGCCATACTTTCTAGCTTCCTCCTAATAAGACTCACATTCTTTTTTCAACAGATGAGGTTCAAGTTGGATCCGAAATATGATGCAACTAAACAAGTATGAACTCATGTTTTTCAGTATGCTCTGCGACAGTATTAGTACCACCTTAGAAAATCTCACTTTGAAGGCAAGGCTAACAATGAAATCGCCCAAACATCTCCAGTGGAATATATTACATATGAAGACTGGACAACCATTGTTAAACACTGGTCTGATCCAAAGTATTAGGTAGGGTATATGTATTTGATCAGACCACATATTGAACTTGTATTTATGTATGTGCCTTACAAGTGTATCTTCTTCTAGGCTAACTGTTTGAAGAACAAGACCAACCGTTCTAAAGTGAAATTCCAACAGACAACAGGATCTCGTAGCTATATTGCACACTGCGAGGCTCTTGTAAATAGCTGCTAGTTCCTTCTTTTTTCTGAGCCATATTATCGTATCTATATTGACTTGTTCCAAATAGAGAGGAAAACCTGTGCGGACCAAAAAGAACCTGAACCGAATGCAGTGCAAATCTTCAAGGATTGCAACACCAGCAAGCAGAAGGGCATGAGTGCACCAGTTCAGGCCGATGTTGTAAGTCCTTACTCCTCCTGCCTTTGAACTAATTGGTACTGTGATGTGTTCATTTAACTGCTTGGTTTGCAGCCAATGTTAGTTACTATGTTCACTTTTATACACAGTTGTCTTAACGTATCATTTCACCTTACATGATTTAAAAGAGATGAAGGATATTCTTTTGGTCTCGATCTGTAATCTAGTTGTGATGTTCACGTGCACACACAATGATAGAATAGCATGTTTGTTTTGTATCTGTTTGCCCATGATATGAATGATGTCGTACTATGTTCATCCTACTTTAAACCATGTCTCTTTATCCTTAGATGTCAACGAATGTGAGGAAATAGACAATACAGTAGGCATGCTACATGGCCATATGTTCCGAAAGTGATTTTATTATGTAGTTGGCACTACAATACATGCTAATGTATTACAGTAGTTCACCAAAATAAGTTATGTATAAATGTGAAACCTACTTTGTTTTTTTTTCTCATTAGTAACTTATCTGGTACACTAATCTACAAGTTCAAACTTTCAGCAAGCTATGGAACAAATGATTGAACAGCCACAACCACCTGAAGGTGACGAGGCTACCACAGGCACAATGTCACCTCTTGTTGCAATGCGTCGGTATCTCTCCACTAGCAGTGCAGAAAGCACCTTCCTGCGTAATTCTGGGTTGGTTGTCAAGGTAACCTCGTCCAAATCACCTACTGAACAAAATCTTCCGGCTAAACAGAGTGATATATCTGTGCTCCAGACACAAGTCCAATCCCTAATGGACGTTGTGTCGGAAACAAAAATAGTGGTTGACAAATGTCGTGAAGATATGAATGGTTTTGAAACCAGACTATCAGACATTTGCTTCGTTGTTCAAGAGCAATGGAAGAAAAAGGGGAAGATCGTGCTGCTCCATCAGATTCTACAGCCTAAAACATAAGCACTCAGGTCAAATGATTTGTTCTTCTATACATCTCATGGTGCTTTTGTCTGCAAGGATTGTAAACTTTATGCCAACAGGCCTTTTGTTGTATGGTTGGAATTTATTTTGTTGTGATACAACATTTATGATGCTGCCAAAGGCTGCGGTAATTACGATGCTATTTTTGTATAGTGTAGGTTTATCTTAGTAATGTATTCGGCCCAAAGCTTCATAGGAGCCCAACATGCCAACATTCGTCGGGCCAATTCCAATTGGGCTAAAAACGATTCTAGGCCGAAATTTGCATATAGCCCACTAAAAATATATGGGCCTAAATCAGCATAAGCTTCCATATTTTTCTGGTAGGCCTTTGCCCATAGTGGGCCTTTAATAGGCCTAAATATAATTTGGGCCCTTGGTAATAATACGCCGTTTACATGTGTAAATATCTCGAGCCCATAAAAACATGGGCCTTTAATAGGCCGAAAGTAAGATTGGGCCCTGATTGTGCCAAATAACCCACTGGTCTTAGCATGCCGAAATGGTGGCCCACTACAATGCGGATCGTCCACAGGCCGAAATTCAGACGGGCCGTAAATGCGCCGACCTACTACACGGGCCTTTAACAGGCCAAAAGTTTGGTCGGGCTTGATTAGTGTCATTTTTATATGGGCCGTTAGTAGGCCCGATGTGGCATTGGGCCACATATGGCCCATGGATTTCGTCCAACGTTAACAGACCAAAAGTCACAACAGGCTAAAAGTGGCCCAAATCTGTAGTGGGCCTCTAACAGGCCAAATGTCAAACATGGCCGAATATGACCCATATCCTTCACGGTCGTTTATGGGCCGAAAGTTTCAATGGCCTATAAATGGGCCCAAATGAAGCAGGACCTTTAATAGGCCGGAAATACACCGGGCATAATTTGGCCCAAATTCTTAGCGGACTGTTAACGGGCCAGAAGTGACCATGGGCCGCGATGATGACAAGTTTAGGACGGGCCGTTGACGAGCCGATTTGACACTAGCCGTATGGGCCTTAACTGAGAATATTGAGCCTTTAGCTGGGCCGGCCCATTATGGTCTGCAAAATCTTATGGGCCTTTAGCTGGGCCGACCCATTATGGCCCGCTAAATCTTGTGGGCCTTTAGTTGGGCCGGCCCATTATGGCCCGCTAAATCTTGTGGGCCTTTAGTTGGGCCGACCCATTTAATCTTTATGGGCCACTTTTGGGCCGGTCCACGTGTCAACGTATCATAGGCGCATCTTGCCCATTGGATGAGTGACATCTGTGCCAACGTGGAGCCGACACATGGTTCCGTCAGCCAATGAGAATTTTACACGTGGAAAATCGGCATTGGTCGGGGCTGTTAGCGGGTTATCGGATCCAAAACCAGACCCGATAACTTAACGGCGTCCCATTATGGTGGATGCCACATGTCGGTCACCCTTGACGAAAGCTCTTCTATGACGCCTGATTTATCATCATGGAAGTGGACACATCTGTGATGATAATTTTGGTAATGTCATGGAACACTTCTATGACAGCACAGGTATGACTATCTTGATTCTGTCATAAAATCGGCATGGATGTACATGCATGACAGAAAACGTGACCTACTGTGACAAACACGTATCATCACGGAAGTGTCTTTTTTTGTAGTGTGATAATGTGATGCTACCTAACTTAGGTACAATTGTGTTGTTTACAGTTGAAGCGTCGAGCATGGAGAAGAAGAATGAACAATGGAGCATAATCAAGCTTTGTGATGAAGGTGTGCGCGAAGGGAACAAGAACTGTATTTCCGGTGGAGACTTCCGTACTTTGAAGCCACCATGATGACATACAAGAAGCTGGACAGATTATACAAGATGGTCTTTCATAAATTTCGTCCATAGCTTATTATTGGTGTTGCGTCACCTTATTTGTGGGCCTGGCCCATGTAATTTCGAAATAGTACTCCATAGGCTGTTTTTAGAGTCCATATCATAGGGAAAATGACTCAGGAGGTGTTTTAGTCCCACCTTGCCAAGGGTGGACAAAACCCCCTCTCTTTTCCTCTATAAATATAGCCCTTAAGGCATCTTTTAGACTTGGGTTTTGTTTAGATTAAAAGTTCACCATAGCTGCAACTTCGCATCCTTCGTTTGTGTTCAATGACCAGACCAAGGCGTCACAGAACCCCACCTTGATCAATAGAAGAAAACAATAGAATGATAGAATAGTACTCAGTACACCTACTGTACTTAGTAGACATACAAAGAAAAACAGAAAGAAAGAGTCCTAAGTAAAGGAGCAACTGAACATGCGAAGAATAGAGGAGTTACTGCAAGCGGGTGTACATGTGTTCGGCATGGAGAAGGGGATGATAGGAAGAAGGATTCATGGGCTGGCGGGACTCACCTGCGACGTCGTTGCGGTCACAATCACCGTCGCCAGGTCGCCTACTTGTTCTCCTCCCTATTTAGTTTGTGTGCATAAATCGAACGCGGGGGGGGGGGGGGGACTTACACTGTTTATCCTGCGATGCCGGTATGAGTTGCGACAGTAAAGGGTGGCCACGAACCGATGGAGCTTGGTGTTATACATGGAGACGCCATCGCCGTGGTAGCGGACGAAGTGGACAACCAGCAGCGCTTTCTCTACCTTTGGGTCGGGCCGAGTAGCGGAGCCGTAGGTAGGCCTCATGCCGAACATGGCACAAATCTCATCGGACGACTTCCCTTCCACCATGGCAGCAATGGTGTTGCACACGTGGTCAAGCAGGCCCCCATTGCCGAGATCCTTGGAGGTGAAGGAGCATGGCGTGATCGAGGCTGGGCCAGCGGCGGCCCATCCTGGGTCGGCTTGGGTATGCCTGGAGCAGTGGAGGATCAGGGAGAGGGCAGCAGAGTCGACACGGAGGTGGACGCGGGGGTACCGCTAGCCGCTGCTTCCGCCGTCCGGGGCATAGGTATCGTACTCGTACCTGATGATCATGTTCTCTAATTGGATGCCGCACTGGCTCACCTCCGCCTCGGGCACCACCAGGTCCGCGCCGTCCAGGTCCAGCCATTGCAGCACCACCATCATCTTCCCAACTTCTTCCAGTTCCTTTTCTTCATTTGCGTCGACGACGATGGCGACTCCGCCGGGATGGCCCGCCATCTCCTCCTCCGCTCTCATCTTCTCCGATGATTTATTCTTGCTTTTCTCCTTGGTTATGTTCGAGTGTGATCGCTGGAAGTTCCCCATGGCTCCTCAGCCTCTCTGCTGATCCGATGAAGCGTGCGACGCGGGTTAATGATCCATCCATGATGGAAGGCTTATTATACGGATGGGATAGAGAGATGATTAGATTGTTGTGGCCATCCCTCTTTCCACCATCCCTTTTCCTTCCTCGTTCTAGTTGCCTCTCCACACCTCATCACCTGGAGCACCTCCCGCGGTGGCGAGTTCACTTTCCAGGAAGGAGACGGTGCTGTCGTGCGGCGAGGGAGCCCTCGTTGTCTTGGAAGGCGGTGTTTGACATGGTGATGACAGGGAATCATCGTGGTTGAGGGTGAAGGGATCCGTTTGCGATCAGTTTCCTGTTTCTACGTCCCTTGCGTGATTGTAGGGGCTGCGGGCGTGGAGTTTCACATTCCTCTGCGGTGGAGTATGGTCAGTCGTTGTAAATTGCAAAATGCACACCACGAAACAGATTAGATTAAGGCTAACAGTTAGATTATGTTTACTGGGTCTAATCGTGTGGTGGTAATTAAGGCTAACAGTTAGATTATGTTTACTGGGTCTAATCGTGTGGTGGTAATGAATCCGTGTATGTTTGTGGGGTGCACGTAAGAAAGTTCTTGTTTGATTGTTTATTAGTAATAAGTAGAGAGCAAGTCAAAAAACAGATCAGCCAAAAAAAAAAGAGAGATAGAGGGCTGATCGGTTTGAGTTTACAAGAAAAGAGCAATCACGTTTGCTTGTTAATACTTGGAAAGTGCTCTGTGCGGTAAATCCCAGTCTTAATTTTTGGAGATACTAGTAAGAATGCACGAGCAACGCACGACCGTGAGAAAAAAAATCTCCTATGTAAACATATAGCACATCAGAGCCATCATCTCGTCTCAAGGAACCTCTGAAACTTTTAAATATTTAAATATTTATATATGACCATAACAAAATATCATTTGAAAATTGTATTATTTGCAGGCAATACAGAAACTACAAGGAGTAGGATGATACTGGGTTTATAAAACCAACAGACACTCCTACCTAATTATGATGCTCCGTTAGCATAAACACCTTTTACTTTTGTTTCATCCTTCATATCTCTCACATGAATGATAAACCTGCATATATTGCCTTTAAGAGTGTTGCTTGGAAACGAAGGAAACAACAAAGCTTGAATATGTCAGTGCCATGACTCTTGGTGAAGATGTGACATGGTCAATCCAGTTCTGGTATTTATCATAGTTTCAAATAGCCGGCTATAGCCTCACTATAGCTCCGCTATAGCCCCGCTATAGCCCCGCTATAGCTGTTTGAGGGGGTTGCCGCTAAATGATTTCATGTACAATTTGCCGCTATAATAGCCCAGTTATAGTTGTTTTTTAGGGTCACCGCTAAATGCCATAGCCCGCTATTTAAAACGTTGTTATTTATCCATAGTCCACACTTTTCCCTACAATCCCAAGTCTGAATCGACAATATAAGGAATCCATAGACCACACTTCTACACCAATTTTTGTACAGGACTAACTGAAGCTTGTGTCCGATTCTTTTTGATTGCTACAGTAACAGAGCAAATAAAAGGAATACAACATTGAGAATAGAACATATACCCAAGCATGCAGTTGTTTACCATATATTGAGGTGCTTGAGATTACACTAAAATTTGTCCAACAAAATACCATAGAAAGGTTGCTCAAAATAAACAGTATGGCATGATGGCATAGAGGACTGCCACATAAAAATACAGTAAGCCCTGCAGTTCTGTTTCTATGCTTCTCTAATACTGAAAGCAATAGCCAAATATCATTGTATAGTTCTTTCAGGGTGTCAGGCTCGCTTCAATATCGAATACAAATGCATGTGTCTCCTCAACAGTGCAATGCACCTGTTGGCCGATAGAACTTCAATAGGATACTGAAAGAAAAAGAAATTTATAGCATAAAAATGTACGCACAGATTTGGTAGATACAGATTCAAATCTAGTCCAAACGTCATGATCCATTGAACCTTGTTGCATCCCTCGTAATAAGGATGGCCGGGACTGAGAGCAAATACCTCTCATGGAAGGAAGTTAGAGGACACTCATAGCTTAGGAGTAAATATAGCTTTCATATTCATGGAGTCACAACAAAGATGCGCAATACTGCAGCAAGGAAGAATAGCACATAACTGCATGATGGACAGAAACCATGTCAATCCACTTCAGTCCGTTACATGGAGAAAACATCATGTCACGTCCATTCAATCAACACGGAACTGAATTGTGCAAACAATTCACTGTGTTAAATGGAAAACACAAAATTTTAGGTTTAACAATTCACTAAGTTGGTCATTATTAGTCTCAGACAAATCTAAACAATTTACTAAGCATATATGCATTATAGCTTCAATGCATTGGACATCAGAACAATTTATCTTGTTGCCTGGGACACTTCCTTTTTTAGATAACTATGGATACTATGCTATTGACTCATCCAAGTCATGTTCGCCTAGAAAAACAAGGTGTACATTCTCACTTCTTTAGATATCCTCTGAGGGCCTCGCTGGACAGTAAATAACTGTATAGAAGAGCTGCCATAGTTGTCCATCTACAACTTGTACATTTTCACTTCATATAGTAAAATATTGCCGTGTATTCTAAAATAGTTTTATTGTCGGAGCCTCCCATAGAGTCTTACCATATAAGTTAATTAGCGCTCACACAAATGGCTTGTGTCAGAGAATTGAAAATTACCTGCATAAAAATAGCACATCCACAAGCAAACTAATCAGCATCTGAATGAAATAAACCATCACTTTCATCAGAACGCTACCAAAGGTTGAACCAACATAGCAGCATACACTTCTGCCTAAAGAGAAAAAGGTAGAACACATACCGTGAACAACTCTGTGTTCAGAATCAGATGCACTTAGTGGAGAGGAGGGAGGCCTGATTGGATGCAACTCTCCAATCCAGTCCAGGTGAGATGTCACCGTCCACCACCAGGGGGCTCGACAGGGAGGGGGCGGTGGGCTGGCTGGGAGATGTGGGGCGGATGAGTGGTGCGGCTAGGCGAGGCGGAAACGGAGGGGGCCGGTCAGATCCGGTCGTCGCCATCGTTGGTCTGGTCGGGAGGAGGCCGGCAGTCGCGCGGGACGGTCCGGTGGAGCCCTATAGTGCGGGAACGGAGAGAGAGAGAGATTAGTGAGGAGAGGGAGAGAGAAGGGAGGAGGAGGATGCTGAGTGCGGCTGACCGGCAAAGGACGTCGGCGGCGGCTTGCAGGTGCGTGGGCGGCGACCGGAGGCGGGGTCGACTCAGGGCGATCGGGAGGAGCGGCGGCGCTTGCTACGATCCGTTTTTTTCTTTTTGAACTGACCCATTCTTCCTGATAAGGCATGATTCGGGTGGAATCTTTCCGGAAATCACAGGCGGGGCCGCGGGATCGAGGACGCGGAGCGCTGCGAGGATTGGCAGATGATGGCGTCTGCTTAGCAGAACATTTAATCTGAGACGTTGATCTAAGTGATAAACCATTGACGCAATAAAGGCAGTAGGATATGTGTAAATTGCTCTGATCGGAGGGTTGTGGTTATCCCGTGTACAGTTTGTTGTGTGGCTTTAGAAGAGTTTATGTTTGCTCTTTTAATAATAATATAGATGCTTAGCAGAACATTTAATCTGAGACATTGATCTAAGTGATAAACCATTGACGCAATAAGGGCAGTAGGATATATGTAAATTGCTCTGATCGGAGGATCGTGGTTATCCCGTGTACAGTTTGTTGTGTGGCTTTAGAAGAGTTTACATTTGCTTTTTTAATAATAGTATAGAGGAAGAGTTTGGAAGTTCCACGGCTGAAAATAATACTTGTAGGAAAGTAGAGCCGCCACCATTCAGATTTTGTTACCAAGTTTTGTGTGCCAAAAAAAGGAGCAGCCAAACTGGATCCTCACGTTTTTAGGAGATAAAAAGGAAAGAAAAATATTATGTCAAGGTTGGGCATTATTTTTTTCCTAAAAAAAGAGGAGGAGGAGGAAGCGAATCAGCTTTGGTCATAGGAAAGTTTGGATTGTCCACATGGCAGCAACAAATAAAAAAGGATTGTTATAAAATTTATAGAAGGGAGAGGGCCGATCTAATCTGGTTCGAAAAGAACACTATCTATTTTTTAAAGGAAGACAAGTGAACGTGGAGTCTAACTTGTTTTGCATGCAGAATTAAATACCTAAAATCTTAAAAGTGCGCACGCATTATTTCTCGAGACTGAGCGGCCGCACTATGCGACACCCGACAACACCTCACACGCTCGGTTCATCTCTCAACTAAAAAAAGAAAAAAACAAATCTTATCCACTCCAGAGCCCCACGACCTTCCTCCTCAAGTAACCACTGCTGCCGCGCACCTCGCCTCCTTCCTCGCGCCGCCTCCTGACGGCGCCAGCTCGCCGCCCACCTCCCGTCACTGTTGCCTATCGTGACCCCGGCAGTCTTCTCGTCTTTCACGCCACCATGAGTCGCCATAGGAAGCAGTCCCCAACCTTCAGCGCCGCTGCGTCTCATCTTCTTCCACGAGCATATGCATCTCTGCCATTGAGCGTCGCTCCCCTCGACCAGTCCCCTCCCCGGCTAATTCGACAGCGCGGCGACGTGCCTTGCCCCCGCTGCACAAGACTCTCAGCTCATGGCGGCTCCGCACGACTGTGAATCCTCACATGCAGGTAGTATTCCCCTTCCTTCTCTCCATTGATCTATCTCCCTAATCTCTCTCTCTCTTCAGTTGTGTCTTCGAGATGATTTAGTCGTGAACTTGTTTGGGTTTACAAGAATGAACGTTGTTAGATCTAAATCTGGTTGATACTAGTAATCTGCCTTTGCTATCAATTTCCTACATCATAAATTTGCTCTGGAAAGTTCATATATTTAGTAGTCTGGACATGGGAAATTTACTTGCAATGTTGACCCAACTTGGGTTTCTATGGCAGCTGAGGTAGAAAATACAATAGCTTAACAGTTGTAATCTGATCTACGAGATATTGACGGGAGCAATCAGACTTTTGATGTCTGCAGTTCATCTACATGTTAACGACAATTTTTCATTCAGTCGTCTATTCTCGCCTAGATTGCAATTGTCTATTTAAACATGATACTCTCTGTTGTGTGGTTTCCCTGTTTTCTCGTAAGTTGCATGCATACAAGTAACCAAGTGGCTAGTTTGTTGCAATAGTTGCACAGGAATGCAAAAATAGTTGGATGGCACATATACATATCTTAGTTGGCTAGCTAACTTATGAAGTTGCACAGTGAGGGCTAATCAGTTGCACAATCGATGATGTTCAGATGCATACATTGTGTAAACTACGTTGAAGCAGTGTGTGTGGTTTTTTTGGTTGCACACTCATGTGTGCCGTGTTGTCAAGGGTACACATTTGTATAAGAGTACTTATCCTAGCTGGCTTAGCCACACTTATAAAGTTGCACACGGAAGGTCTATCTAGGTGCACGGTTGACGACTAATTTAGTTTTGGCTCTAGTGCCTAAATCATGTTCAGGCGGTGTGTATGCTGGGTTTCTTGTTGCATGCTCATGTGTGCCCAGTTGGCCATACAATGCATCAAGTTGCTCACATTTTTGGTTTTGTAGGTGTGCTTTGAAAAATAATCATGAGTTGGTTACCCCATGGCATTTTTATATCATTCCTTTTCTCATTCTTTCTTTTACACATTTGGTTGATTTAACTAATTTGTTCGTTTACTTTTTTTCTTTTTCTCACAGACCAAAAATGGTTGTAGAAGGAGATGTGGCTCCTAGTGAAGGAGAGGTATCCTCAACTTTTATAGATGCATCCTGAACTTTTGTAGTTGCGCAACAAACAATTGGGAGTTAGAATCCTCAACTTTTCAAATAGTTGCACAAGAGTATCATATGAGTTGGCATCCTCAACTTTCATCGTTGCACCCGAACAATTTGGGAGTTGGTACTCTCAACTTTTTAAATAGTCCCACAACAATATCATATGAGTTGGCATCCTCAACTATTTTAGTTGCACAAGAACCAATCAGGAGTTGGCATCCCTAACTTTTTTTAATAGTTGCACAACAATGTCACATGAGTAATTATCTTCAACTCCTTTAGTTGCACAAGAACCATTTAGTAGTTGGCATCCTGAGAGCGTCTATAGTCGGGCACCCGAAATCCTCCTCAAACATCCGCGGACGCGCCCGGTCGGTGACCGAACATGAGAGAGAAGGAAAAAGATGACCCAACCAGATCCCTCATATCATCCCTATACGTCTGGGCTGTCCAGAAACTTTCATACGCCTAGTTAGTTACCTATTATATGATACGTCTACTACCGGTGATGACCTTTTGCATTTTGTTGTATCCTACATGATTTTGTTCTAATTTTTCGTGGTTCTAACTAAATTCCTCTAGTGATTGTAGTTAAATTATGTAGAAGTTGCATACCACAGGCTGTTTGTGGGTAATTCACACAAGACATGCTAATTTTTTTGATTTCTTTTCCCCTTTTTTGTACATGTTTTTTATCAGTAGTAGGCTTGCATAACTAATGCTTGAAATAGCAGGGCATCTGTAAGAGAGATGCATGGCATCCAATTTCAATTCCTGCGGTTTATCCAATTTGGTCATTTTTTAGTACTAGTTGGCCATTGTTGTATTCCTAGTTGATATGAGCATGAGGAGGTTAGATAATACGGCCATACTTAGTTGAGAATTTAATTATCTTGTTTTTTTGTAAGTCACATTTTTTGTTGGCATCTCTAGCAGTTGTAGTTGCACACGAATCTCATAGTAGTCGGCTCCATATATCATGCAAGTTTCTTTCATACACGAAACTGATTTAAGTTCGCACCTCTACAATTCGTAGTTGCACATGAACCTTATAGTAGTTGGCATCCATATAAGGCATAGTTCCACATGAACCTGATAGTGGTTGTCATCTTTTAAAATTCACTATTTCAATTAGACAGACCTAACAAGTTTCTTGTCTTTATTATTTCAGTTAGACATGCATGTAAGTAATTTGCCCCATCCAACCAAAGGCATGGGATTGCAATCTAATCGCCAATCATTAAGATGGGCTTGAAGGCATATCGTATGATTGTCAAGCTACAAGTGAGTAGACCTTTTTGCTCTTTCTTTTGTTTTAATACATCTCCCATTTGACTTGCACATGTTTGTTTTGGTAGTTGCACAACTAGACATACCAGTCCCGCACAACAACCCATAATAGTTGCACATAGGCTTATACCTTTTTCTCTCAAAGGTAGTGGATGAGGGAACAAACAAACAAATCATCATAGGTTTGAAAAAAACAAATCAAATTTTGGTAGAACTTTTTCTTATCAAACTAAACATCCAAGTAAATTCTCTCAGTTGCATAGATGCACCCACAAGTTGCACAAATAACACACATGATGGGCATATTTTCTTGGTATATTACATTTCTCTGTTTTCAAGCTTTTCACACAGGTTCTATTCCATCTGCACACAATAGACACAAACTGAAAGTACTTTTATTCAAGTAAAAAACATCCAAACTACTTCTATCAGTTGCACAATTGTTGCATAGAAGGGAGCCATAAGTTGCACACCACAAACCTATCTAGGTCCAATATGTTGTCGGGTTTGCCGCCACATACATTTTTTTGGGGGATTCTTCCAATTTTGGCCAAGATGACATACAACATGGGGTCCCATGTATTCTCATGAAGTTTTGTTTTTCATGCATCAAGAATCTTACAAGAAGTAACATGTCTTCTTTTTGTTTTGTTTTTGTCTGCCAACCAGGAGCTCGATGGATTAGCTTCTAACAGAAAAATTGCAGGTACGAAGTGATCACCAAGAAGCAATCTGCTACTTTGTCTCTTTCAGTTTTTTAGCCATTGTTTGCCTTTGAACTAAAACATTACTGCATTATAGATATATCTAGTAGACCAGGTGCAACAAACCAGAACACATGGCCTGTATATGTCAGGTTTTCTTGTTTTTTTACAGCAGGATGTTCATTTGGTTATTGTGTTTATGTGAGTTGCACAATATGAAACAAAATTTGGTTGGATTACCCAAAATAGTTGGCCGCAACCAAAACAAAAGTTGCACAATATGCAATTCCATCTTTGTGTGTTTTGGGGGTTTAATGCACAAGTTTGGGTGAACTATATTTGGAGCAGTTGGAGTCAGCATGAAGGATTGGAGAAGTTGAATTCAAGGTGAAGAAGAAGAGGAACATGTCACATTGCTTCCTCTTTTTTAAGTTGAAGGTCTATAGCAACCTGGTACATCTCAGTTCTTTCCTTCTCTTTTTCACCTCAAAAATTGTGTAGATCAGAACTTCTTGGTCTTCACCTTGACAAAACTTCGAGGACAACTTCTGAGATAGGGAAGGCTCCCATGACATGTTCCTTCTTGCTTATTTCATAGGGAAGAAGATGGTGGGTGAAGCAGTAGGAGATGGGTTGGTGCGTGCTGCGTGATTGGTGAGACCAGGAAGTTGGAAGAGAAATGAAGGAGGGCAGAATCACGTGGGTTTGGGACTGGAATGAGGCGCTGAGGACCTGGTGTTTTCTGTGCAGTGGGGGGCTGCCCTTTCCCTTTCTTTCCTCTTTGGGATTGGGTGGGGACAGAAATGTACCATATTTAAGAGGCCGCTCGGGACTGCTAGGGAGCCAACGACCACTCCCTAGACGTGTCCAGTTAAATAATGGTTGATTCTAGTGTACGTGGGCTTGATTTGCTGGTTGTTTGATTTGACTGGACAAAGAAGAGAGAGGCTCCAAATTTTTGTACACATCCACGCACACATCCTTATAGTATTTTTCTTGGAGAGTTGCCTAAAAACTATTTTCTGAAGAAAGAAGCAGTAAAAAGGAAGTGCATACTTTAGGACTTGTTGACTGTTTACAAGAGTTGTACTGCGCAAGTACTATGACAAACACATCTCCCGCACGTGGGATCTGGTCGATCACATCAGCTAGTTTCTTCCTTGTTAGTTCAGATCCACTTTTCAACACAATAAAAATACTGATTGCAGTTTCACCAGGTGTTTGCACATGTGCTTGTTTGTCTGGCTGTTCTGACTGGGAGAACTCATTTGTGTCTTAGGCTCGCGTCTCTAGCATGGTCTAGCCTAGAACCAGCACTCAGCCACTTTGAACGAATTTTCAGCTTGCATTAGTTAAAGTGGTTCTAGCATTTTCTTTCCACACATATAAAGTCAACCTAGCTCCACATATTTCTACACCGTGCATACATACGTTCACTTGGCAATCGCTTTACCCAACTTTTGGAGTTATTTGACACCGCTGGTTGCCGGTCACCACCTGCTACATGGTAAGAACTTGTAAGACTTTGATTTTTGCTCTACTGTGAGCCTTTTACCACCACATCCTAGTAGTTCCTAGGAACATTATTCTTGGATTTTGTTTCGTGCTTCTACTAATCATGGCAGGTTCCAGAGTCAGTTGGGCTTCATTGATCGTGGGATACGTGTCATCACCTCAGAAAATACAACCACCACCACAAGAGGTACAAAGACGTAAGAATGCGCACAAACAGGTTCTTATTTCCATGCCACCTTTTAATGGTCGTTTTATGCCTGATTTTTATATTGAAAGGGAGTTCGAAATGAATGCTATTTTTGCTTCCCATAATTTTTCCGAACTTCAAAAAGTTAAGCTCGTGGTTGGTACGTTCACTGGTTTTGCTACTATTTGGTGGAGTGAACATTGTTGGTTATACCCTGATTATGTACCTAATACTTGGGATGATTTAAAACTTGTCATGAGAGATAGATTCGTCAATGTTTATTATACTCGTGGCATGATTGAAAAACTACAACATTTAAAACAAGGTAGTGACACTGTACCAAAATATTATGATGATTTGAAAACTACCTTGTTGCACTCCTTTTTAAAGGAAACTGAAGATGATATTATGGGTAGATTTTGGGGAGGGTTAAACCATGATATTCAGGAGATACTAATTCATGAAGAGTGTTATCCTATGGACCATTTGTTTCATCTTGCTTGCAAAGCTGAACAGGAAATACAACAACGTGTTGCCCACGAAGAGAACAAGATCATAAGAGTGCCTACATCATCTGAGTTGATCATAAGAGGTAATGACAAAGGTACTGATCATCCACCTCCACATGATTATGATGAATGCCTTGTCAATTTGAATGCACCATGTGATGAGCTACCTACTACTTTGATCACACCAGATATTTTAGTGGACTATGTTGATGATTTGACTTTGCCATGTGATCAAACAATTTTGAGTGAGCTCATTGAATTAACTATTGATGCAAAAGAACCATGTGAATCAGGGAAGAAATCAGATTTGGATCAAATACATTTGAAAATAATTGGGCCAATGTTTAATCGTTTCGATATGACCTCTAATCTTGGTGATGGTTCCTTAAGGTTGGGATGGTTTAATGATGAGCATTGCCGATCTTTTGTTACGATTAAGCGCTTCACTTATATTTGCAAACTGAGTTCCAATATTTTCATGCCTTTGACTTCTTGGGATAGTATTTTGGCTTTATATTTCATGACATTTAAAGAGTACTCTTGTATAAATGTGTCACATGTGCCACAACTGCGATCAATAAAAATGGATGACATATACATATACAATGTGTACACCTTATCTCTTTTCTTAGCCACGTTTTAGTTTATACAACGTCGAGGACGGCTTTGTTTTCAAGAAGGGGAGGATGATGAGGACATGGCTACCATAGTTACTCTAGCCCCTACTGCTATACCTATTGCGTCAACTACTAGACCTCGCGCACACAAGTTGAATTATCAGGTACTTTCGTTTCTTGGTCATGTTTCTAGTGTTCATGAGAATGTGATGCTACCTAACTTAGTTACAATTGTGTTGTTTACAGTTGAAGCATCGAGTATGGACAAGAAGAATGAACACTGGATCATGATCAAGCTTTGTGATGAAGGTGCACGCGAAGGGAACAAGAACTTTATTTTCGGTGGAGACTTCCGTACTTTGAAGCCACCATGATGACATACAAGAAGCTGGACGAATTATACAAGATGGTATTTCATAAATTTTGTCCATAGTTTATTATTGGTGTTGCGTCACCTTATTTGTGGGCCAGGCCCATGTAATTTCAAAATACTACTCAATAGGCTATTTCTTAGAGTCCGTATTATAGGGAAAACGACTCAGGAGGTGTTTTAGTCCCACCTTACCAAGGGTGGACAAAACTCCCTCTCTTTTCCCCTATAAATACAACCCTTAAGGCATCTTTTAGACTTGGGTTTTGTTTAGATTAAAAGTTCTCCATAGCTGCAACTTCACATACTTCGTTTGTGTTCAACGACCAGACCAAGACGCCACAGAACCCCACCTTGATCAATAAAGATTTCATCTTATATTCGCAATAGCCAGATTGCAATCTTAGTTTCTTGCGTGTTCTTCCTTTGCTTGCAGGAAATAGACCTTCGTGGTCAGGTTGATCATGCTCCGGCGTTGTGAATAACCTCTCGGATTTGGTTTAGCGATTGCTAAGGCGCGACGTCCTCGCACGTTCGTAGTCGGATCGTCAAAGTCGACTTCCACCAAAGCGATGTCCATCATCTCATCGAAAGATGGGACACCTTTTCATGTATCATTGGTTTAGCGGCCATTTGATTTACTAGGGTAGCTTGTGCATCGGATATTTTTCCTAGCAAACTTTTAGAAAAAGCATACTTAGATTGGAGATTGCAAACTTCTCTACTAATATCATCAAGTTGTTTTGTTATAGCATCTAGCACAACGGAGTGCTCTTTGAGTTCTTCGGTAAAATACTCATTATGCTCAAATTGTGTAGTCATATATTCCTTAGTACTTTTCTCAATTTCAAGCAAAATATTGGGGTAAGGAACATCATAATATTTTCTTTGAGGCATCATGACTACACAAACAAGAACGCACACAAAAACAGATCCGGCAAGAAAATGGTGAACGAAAAGGAGGGTGAATAAAACAACAAATTTCTGTGAAGTGGGGAGAGGAAAATGAGAGGCAAATGGCAAATAATGTAAATTGCGAGGAGATGAGATTTGTGATTAGGAACCTGGTAGATGTTAAAGATCCTCCCCAGCAACGGCGCCAGAAATTCCTTTTGATGCGGCTTGAAGCTACGTCGGCATTTCCCCAAAGACGAAGGATGATGTAGCACAGCGACGGTAGGTATTTCCCTCAGTGATGAAACCAAGGTTATCGAACCAGTAGGAGAACCAAGCAACAGTACATAAACAGCACCTACACACAAATAAAAAATACATGCAACCTGAAGTATTAAAGGGGTTGTCAATCCCTTTCGGGTAACGGCGCCAGAAATTAGCAAAAGGACGTGATAAAAATATGATTGATTGGATCACGGGAATGTCAAATAAAATAAATGAGAATAAATTACAGCAAAGTATTTTTGGGTTTAATAGATCTGAAAATAAAAGCAAAGGAAAGTATATCGCAAAGGCAAATAATATGAGAAAGAGACCCAAGGGCCGTAGATTTCACTAGTGGCTTCTCTCGAGAAAAATAGCAAACGGTGGGCAAAAAAAAATACTGTTAGGCAATTGATAGAACTTAAAATAATCATGACGATATCCAGGCAATGATCATTATATAGGCATCATGTCCAAGATTATTAGACCGACTCCTGCCTGCATCTACTACTATTACTCCACACATCGACCGCTATACAACATGCATCTAGTGTATTTAGTTCATGGAGAAATGGAGTAATGCAATAAGAATGATGGCATGATTTAGACAAGATCTATTTATGTAGAAATAGACCCCATCGTTTTATCCTTAGTAGCAACGATACGTACGCGTCGGTTCCCCTTCTGTCACTGGGATCAAGCACCGTAAGATCGAACCCACTACAAAGCACCTCTTCCCATTGCAAGATAAATAGATCAAGTTGGACAAACAAAACCCAAATATTGGAGAAGAAATACGAGGCTATAAGCAATCATCCATATAAGAGATCAAAGAAACTCAAATAACTTTCATGGATAAAAAGATATGACTGATCATAAACTCAAAGTTCATCAGATCCCAACAAACACACCGCAAAAAGAGTTACATCATATGGATCTCCAAGAGACCATTGTATCGAGAATCAAACAAGAGATATGAAACCATCTAGCTACTAACTATGGACCAGAAGGTCTACAAAGAACTACTCATGCATCATCGGAGAGGCACCAATGGAGGTGGTGAACCCCATCCGAGATGGTGTCTAGATTGGATCTGGTGGTTCTGGACTCTTGGCGGCTGGATGAATATTTCGTCGAGTCCCCTAGGGTTTCTAGAATATTTGGGTATTTATAGAGCAAAGAGGCGGTCCGGGGGCACTCGAGGTGGGCACAACCCACCAGGGCGCGCCTTGGCCTCTAGGCGCCCCCTGGTGGGTTGTGCTCCCCTCGGAGCACCCCCCAGGAGCTTCTCTGGCCCATTGGATGTATTGTTGTCCAAAAAATCCACAAAAGTTTCACTGCGTTTGGAATCCATTTGGTATTGATTACCTGCGTTGTAAAAACATGCAAAAAACAGCAACTGGCACTTGGCACTATGTCAATAGGTTAGTACCAAAAAATGATATAAAATGACTATAAAATAATTATAAAACATCCAAGAATGATAAGATAACAACATGGAACAATAAAAAATTATAGATATGTTGGGGACATATCAAGGCTATCCCACACGTGGGCGAAAGTGAATAGCAAGGTTCTCGACGATCGTCGAGGAGGATCCGCACTGTACAGCGTGTCCACTATTTCTTAAAAAATGATTACAATAGGCATTTCCAGTCTTACAACGGGGAGTGTGAAACACGGCAGCCACTTGAACTTACACTACTAGTACTCCTACTACTAGGCATGTGCAGTGGTTCATACATTAGTACTATAATCATGTTGCTAGTGTAGTAAGATATGACGATAACAAATGATTTTGTGTGCATGTCAACTATGCTAGTGTAGTACCCCTTTTTCGATTGCCCGGTCGAGAATGAATGGTGAGATCAATGTTAACAGAACTAGGTCTATTGTGTATGGATAATACGGTGCTACAATACCCGATGGAACATGAATATGAAGCATGAATCTATGTTAGCTAGGGTGTATGAAGGGTGCATGGGAGCAAAAGTTCCATTCTCAACCCAATTTGGGTGTTGCGTAGAGTTCATGAAGGGTGCAGCAGTCCACACTAGGTTAACACAAATACACTAGGAGCATGCATGAATAGGGGGCTGAGATGAGCATGCATAAAGAGGGAACAACTATGTTGAGATGAGAATGCAACCAAACACACCCGCACGCTTTGTGCTACAGTGACTGATCTACACTATCTGAGTTTGATCCAATGGTCATGTTACATCGAGACATGCCCATGTAGAGGATGCCTAAA
The DNA here is from genome assembly GCF_003073215.2 of Triticum urartu. NCBI lineage: Eukaryota > Viridiplantae > Streptophyta > Magnoliopsida > Poales > Poaceae > Triticum > Triticum urartu. The sequence continues at coordinate 224,685,042 of NC_053022.1, forward strand.
CACCACTGAAGTCGCTCTGCTTCTCGAGGCGCATGACAGTGGTGATGAAGGGTGCCACCACCCGCAGAGCCTGCTCCCGGTCAATGGGAGTCAGCTCGTTAAAGACAGTGCCCAAATGCACAAATGGATTCCGGTGATGAAGCGCTGAGAGTATTTTCCCGACAACGGAAATGGCCACCTACACCCGCTCCTTGTCCAGCTCCGCCCCACCACCACGCGGAGACGGGGCAAATACTCGGAGATATAGGAGAAGAAAGAGACCAAGTTAGGAATCTGCAGCTCGTTCGAGACGATGGGGTGGTCGAACGGGTTTAGACCGACGGTTCGCATGGTCGCGCTGGCATGAAGGTAGGCATCACGCAGCCGCAACACGTGTGTGGCAACATGGGCCAGCATGTGGTTGATGCGATGCTACCTCTTGGGCATGCGTTGGTTTTCCCTTGAAGAGGAAAGGGTGATGCAACAAAGTAGCGTAAGTATTTCCCTCGGTTTTGAGAACCAAGGTATCAATCCAGTAGGAGATAATGCACAAGTCACCTAGTACCAGCACAAACAATCAAGAACCTTGCAACCAACGCGATAAAGGGGTTGTCAATCCCTTCACGGTCACTCGCAAAAGAGAGCTGTGATAAAGATAATAAAGTAAATATTTTTGGTATTTTTGTTATATAGATTGGAAAGTAAAGATTGCAAAATAGTAAACGAGATGCGATGTAAATAAAAGAGATGCAATATAATAAGAAAGAGACCCGGGGGCCATAGGTTTCACTAGTGGCTTCTCTCAAGATAGCATGTATTACGGTGGGTGAACAAATTACTGCTGAGCAATTGATTGAAAAGCGCATAGTTATGAAGATATCTAAGACAATAATCATGAATATAGGCATCACGTCTATGTCAAGTAGATCGAAACGATTATGCATCTACTACTATTACTCCACACATCGACTGGTATCCAGCATGCATCTAGAGTATTAAGTTCATAAGCACAGAGTAACGCATTAAGCAAGATGACATGATGTAGAGGGATAAACTCAAGCAATATGATATAGACCCCATCTTTTTATCCTCGATGGCAACAATACAATACGTGCCTTGCTGCCCCTACTGTCACTGGGAAAGGACACCGCAAGATTGAACCCAAAGCTAAGCACTTCTCCCATTGCAAGCAAGATCAATCTAGTAGGCCAAACTAAACCGATAGTTCGAAGAGACTTGCAAAGATATCAAATCATGCATGTAAGAATTCAGAGAAGAACCAAATAATATTCATAGATAATCTTGTTCATAAATCCACAATTCATTGGATCTCAACAAACACACCGCAAAAGAGTATTACATTGAATAGATCCCCAAGAACATCGAGGAGGACTTTGTATTGAGAATCAAAGAGAGAGAAGAACCCATCTAGCTAATAACTATGGACCCGAAGGTCTGTGGTAAACTACTCACGCTTAATCGGAGAGGCTATGGTGTTGATGTAGAAGCCCTCCGTGGTCGATTCCCCCTTCGGCAGATTGCTGGAAGAGGCCCCAAGATGGGATCTCATGGGTATAGAAGGTTGCGGCGGTGAAAAAGTGGTTTCCTGGCTCTCTGCGATGTTTCTAGGGTATAAGAGTATATATAGGCGGAAGCAGTACATCGGTGGAGCTACGTGGGGGCCACGAGGGTGGGGGGCGCGCCTACCCCCCTGGGCACGCCTTCCTGCCTCGTGGCTGCCTCGCAGAGTTCCAAACTTCAACTCCAAGTCTTCTGGATTGCTTTCGGTCCAAGAAGGATCATCGCGAAGGTTTCATTCGTTTGGATTCCGTTTGGTATTCCTTTTCTGCGAAACTCTAAAATAGGCAAAAAAACATAAACGGACACTGGGCCTCCGGTTAATTGGTTAGTCCCAAAATAATATAAAAGAGCATATTAAACCCCATTAAACATCCAAAACAGATAATATAATAACATGGAACAATCAAAAATTATAGATACGTTGGAGACGTATCAAGCATCCCCAAGCTTAATTCTTGCTTGTCCTCGAGTAGGTAAATGATAAAAACAGAATTTTTGATGTCGAATGCTACCTAACATAATTATCGATGTAATTTTCTTTATTTTAGAATGAATGTTTAGATCCCAAAGATTCATGACAAAAGTTTAATATTGACATAAAAATAATAATACTTCAAGCATACTAATAAAGCAATCATGTCTTCTCAAAATAACATGGCCAAAGAAAGCTATCCCTACAAAATCATATAGTCCGACGATGCTCTATCTTCATCACACAAAATATTTAAATCATGCACAGCCCCAATGAGAAGCCAAGCAATTGTTTCATACTTTTGATGTTCTCAAACCTTTTCAATCTTCACGCAATACATGAGCGTGAGCCATGGACATAGCACTATAGGTGGAATAGAATGGTGGTTGTGGAGAAGACAAATAGGAGAAGATAGTCTCACATAAACTAGGCGTATCGATGGCTATGGAGATGCCCATCAATAGATATCAATGTGAGTGAGTAGGGATTGCCATGACACGGATGCACTAGAGCTATAAGTGTATGAAAGCTCAAAAAGAAACTAAGTGGGTGTGCATCCAACTCGCTTGCTCACGAAGACCTAGGGCATTTTGAGGAAGCCCATCATTGGAATATACAAGCCAAGATCTATAATGAAAGATTCCCACAAGTGTACGAAAGTGACAACATAGGAGACTCTCTATCATGAAGATCATGGTGCTACTTTGAAGAACAAGTGTGGAGAAAGGATAGTAGCATTGTCCCTTCTCTCTTTTTCTCTCATTTTTTATTTGGGCCTTTTCTCTTTTTTATGGCCTCTTTTTTCTCTCTTTTTTTCGTCCGGAGTCTCATCCCGACTTGTGGGGGGATCATGGTCTCCATCATCCTTTCCTCACTAGGACAATACTCTAATAATGAAGATTAGCACACTTTTATTTACTTACAACTCAAGAATTACAACTCAATACTTACAACAAAATATGACACTATGTGAATGCCTCCGGTGGTGTACCGGGATGTGCAATGAATCATGAGTGACATGTACAAAAAATTATGACCGGTGGCTTTGCCACAAATACGATGTCAACTACATGATCATGCAAGGCAATGTGACAATGATGGAGCGTGTCATAATAAACGGAACGGTGGAAAGTTGCATGGCAATATATCTCGAAATGGCTATGGAAATGCCATAATAGGTAGGTATGGTGGCTGTTTTGAGGAAGGTAAATGGTGGGTTTATGGTACCGGCGAAAGTTGCGCGGTACTAGAGAGGCTAGCACAGTGGAAGAGTGAGAGTGCGTCTAATCCATGGACTCAACATTAGTCATAAAGAACTCACATACTTATTACAAAACCTATTAGTTATCTAAACGAAGTACTATGCGCATGCTCCTAGGGGGATAGATTGGTAGGAAAAGACCATCGCTTGTCCCCGTCTGCCATCCATAAGGAAGACAATCAAAAAATAAATCATGCTCCGACTTCATCACATAACGGTTCACCATACGTGCATGCTACGGGAATCACAAACATTAACACAGTATCTCTCAAATTCACAACTACACAACTAGCATGACTCTAATATCACCATCTTCATATCTCAAAACAATCATAAGGAATCAAGCTTCTCATAGTATTTAATGCACTTTATATGAAAGTTTTTATTATACCCATCTTGGATGCTCATCTTATTAGGACTAATTTTATAGCCAAAGGAAATTACCATGATGTCCTAAAAGACTCTCAAAATAATATAAGTGAAGCATGAGAGATCAATAATTTCTATAAAATAAAACCACCACCGTGCTCTAAAAAGATATAAGTGAAGCACTAGAGCAAAATTATCTAGCTCAAAAGATATAAGTGAAGAACATAGAGCATTCTAATAAATTATGATTCATGCGTGTCTCTCCCAGAAGGTGTGTACAGCAAGGTTGATTGTGGTAAACTAAAAAGCGAAGACTCAAATCATACAAGACGCTCCAAGCAAAACACATATCATGTGGTGAATAAAAATATAGCCTCAAGTATAGTTACCGATAGACGAAGACGAAAGAGGGGATGCCTTCCGTGGCATCCCCAAGCTTAGGCTTTTGGTTGTCCTTGAATTTTACCTTGGGTGCCTTGGGAATCCCAAGCTTAGGATCCTGCCACTCCTTATTCTAAAATCCATCAAATCTTTACCCAAAAACTTGAAAACTTCACAACAAAACTTCGACAGGAGATCTCATGAGCTTTGTTAGTATAAGAAAATAAACCACCACTTTAAGGTACTGTAATGAACTCATTCTTTATTTATATTGGTGTTACACCTACTATATTCCAACTTATCTATGGTTCATACCCCCCGATTCTACTCATAGATTCATCAAAATAGGCAAACAACACGCGAAAAACAGAAGCTATCAAAAACAAAATAGTCTGTAGCAATCTGGAGGTTTCGAATACTTCTATAACTCCAATAATTCTGAAAAAATAGGACGACTAGGATAAAGTATATTGATCTATTGCAACTAGAATTGGTATTTTATCGCTCTCTGGTAAAAAATGAAAATTATTTTCATCAGCGCACACTTTCTGTTTTTATCAGCAAGATCAAACAACAATCACCCAAGAATATCCTAAAGTCTTTACTTGGCACAAACACTAATTAAAACATAAAAAACACAATCATAATAGAAGATAGATGAATTATTTATTACTAAACAGGAACAAAGAGCAAAGAACAAAAATAAAATTGGGTTGCCTCCCAACAAGCACTATCGTTTAACGCCCCTAGCTAGGCATAAAAACAAGAATAGATCTAGGTATTGTCATCTTTGGTATGCAATCCATAAGTGGCTCTCATAATAGATTCATGAGGCAATTTAATTTTCTTCCTAGGAAAGTGTTCCATGCCTTTCCTTAATGGAAACCGGAATCTAATATTTCCTTCTTTCATGTCAATAATTGCACCAATCGTTCTAAGGAAAGGTCTACCAAGAATAATAGGACATGTAGGATTGCAATCTATATCAAGAACAATGAAATCTACGGGCACATAATTCCTATTTGCAACAATAAGAACATCATTAATCCTCCCGCAAGATGCAAATTTAAAGAACAATCATCAAATTCACGGAAACCTAGCACATCACATAAATTTTTGGAATCATGGAAACACTAGCACCCAAATCACACAAAGCATAGCATTAATAATCTTTAATCTTAATTTTAATAGCAGGTTCCTACTCATCATAAAGTTTTCTAGATATAAACTTCTAGTTCAAGCTTTTCTTTATAGGATTTCATTGAAGCATCAACGATATGTTTAGTAAAAGCTTTATTTTGGCTATAAGCATGAGAAGAATTTATAACGGATTGCAACAAGGAAATGCAATCTATCAAAGAGCAATTATCATAATTAAATTCCTTGAAATCCAAAATAGTGGTTTCATTGCTATGTAAAGTTTTGACCTCTTCAATCCCACTTTTATTAATTTTTGCATCAGGATCTAAATACTCCGAATCATTGGGATGCCTTTTAACTAATGTTGACTCATCTCCAGTCCCATATTTATCAAGATTCATATTGGAAAACAAAGATTTAATAGGAGTCACATCAATCACCTTTAGATCTTCATCATTATTATCATGAAAACTAGAAGTACACGCTTTCACAAAGCAATCCTTTTTTGCACGCATCCTAGCGGTTCTTTCTTTGCACTCATCAATGAGAATTCTCATGGCTTTGAGAGACTCATTGATGTCATACTTAGGTGGAATAGATCTAAGTTTCAAAGAATCAACATCAAGAGAAATTTTATCCGCGTTCCTAGCCAACTCATCAATCTTAAGCAATTTTTCTTCAACGAAAGCATTGAAATTCTTTTGCAAACTCATAAATTCGTTAACACTAATCTCAAAATCAGACGGAATCTTATTAAAATTTCCATAAGAGTTGTTGTAGGAATTACCATAATTATTAGAGGGATTACTAGGAAATGGCCTAGAATTAAAATTTCCTCGATATGCGTTGTTACCAAAATTGTTCCTACCAACAAAATTCACATCCATAGATTCATTATTATTCTCAATCAAAGTGAACAAAGGCATATCATTAGGATCAGAAGAAACACTTTTATTAGCAAACAATTTCATCAGTTCATCCATCTTTCCACTCAAAACATTAATCTCTTCAATCGCATGAATTTTTTATTAGTGGATCTTTCGGTGTGCCCTTGAGAATAATTAAACATAATATTGTCTAGGATTTTAGTAGCTTCTCCTAAAGTGATTTCCATAAAAGTGCCTCATGCGGCTGAATCTACAAGATTTCTAGAAGCAAAATTCAATCTAACATAAAAAGTTTGTATAATCATCCACAAATTCAAACCATGTGTAGGGCAATTACGTGCTCATGATCATGATCAAATTTTGTATAATCCCAAGCTTGTGCAACATGCTCATGATCAAGTTGCTTAAAATTCATAATATCGTTCCTAAGAGAGATGATCTTAGCGAGAGGAAATTACTTAGAGATAAAAGCATCTTTGCACCTATTCCATGAATCAATACTATTTTTAGGCAAAGAAGAGAACCAAGTTTTAGCACGATCTCTGAGCGAAAATGGAAATAGCTACAATTTAACAATATCATTATCCACATCTTTCTTCTTTTGCATATCACACAAATCGACAAAGTTGGTTAGATGGGTAGCGGCATCTTCACTAGGAAGGCCAGAAAATTGATCTTTCATAACAAGATTCAACAATGCGGTATTAATTTCACAAGATTCGGCATCGGTAGTAGGAGCAATCGGGGTGCTAATAAAATCATTGTTGTTGATATTGGGAAAGTCACACAATTTAGTATTATCTCGAGCCATCGTGACAACCAATCAATCCAACACACAAGCACACAAGAAGCAAGCGAAAAGAGACGAACGAAAGAGGGGCAAAGAAAAGGCACAGGTTTTCGAAAATTGTTTTAGAAGTGGGGGAGAGGAAAATGAGAGGCGAATGGCAAATAATGTAATGCGAGCGAGAAGAGTTTATGATGGGTACTTCGTATGTCTTGACTTGGCGTAGATCTCCCAGGCAACGGTGCCAGAAATCCTTCTTGCTACCTCTTGAGCATGCGTTGGTTTCCCCTTGAAGAGGAATGGGTGATGCAGCAAAGTAGCATAAGTATTTCCCTCAGTTTTGAGAACCAAGGTATCAATCCAGTAGGAGACAACGCACAAGTCACTTAGTACCTGCACAAACAATGAAGAACCTTGCAACCAACGCGATAAAGGGGTTGTCAATCCCTTCATGGTCACTCGCAAAAGTGAGATCTGATAATGATAATAAAGTAAATATTTTTGGTATTTTTGTTGTATAGATTGGAAAGTAAAGATTGCAAAATAGTAAACGAGATGCGATGTAAATAAAAGAAATGCAATATAATAAGAAAGAGACCCATGGGGCATAGGTTTCACTAGTGGCTTCTCTCAAGATAGCATGTATTATGCTGGGTGTACAAATTACTACCGAGCAATTGACAGAAAAGCGCATAATTATGAAGATATCTAAGGCAATGATCATGAATATATGCATCACATCTGTGTCAAGTAGACCGAAACGATTCTGCATCTACTACTATTACTCCATACATCGACCGCTATCCAGCATGCATCTAGAGTATTAAGTTCATAAAAACAGAGTAACGCATTAAGCAAGATGACATGATGTAGAGGGTTAAACTCAAGCAATATGATATAAACCCCATCTTTTTTATCCTGGATGGCAACAATACAATACGTGCCTTGCTGCCCCTACTGACACTAGGAAAGGACACTGCAAGATTGAACCCAAAGCTAAGCACTTCTCCCATTGCAAGAAAGATCAATCTAGTTGGCCAAACTAAACCGATAATTCGAAGAGACTTGCAAAGATATCAAATCATGCATATAAGAATTCAGAGAAGAACCAAATAATATTCATAGATAATCTTGTTCATAAATCCACAATTCATCAGATCTTGACAAACACACCGCAAAAGAGTATTACATCGAATAGATCTCCAAGAACATCAAGGAGAACTTTGTATTGAGAATCAAAGAGAGAGAAGAAGCCATCTAGCTAATAACTATGGACCCAAAGGTCTGTGGTAAACTACTCACGCTTCATCGGAGAGGCTATGGTATTGATGTAGAATCCCTCCGTGATCGATTCCACCTCCGGCAGATCACCGGAAGAGGCCCCAAGATGGGATCTCACGGGTACAGAAGGTTGCGGCAGTAGAAAAGTGGTTTCCTGGCTCTCTGCGATTTTTATACGGTATAAGACTATATATAGGCAGAGGAAGTACGTCGGTGGAGCTACGAGGGGCTCACAAGGGTGGGAGCGCGCCTACCCCCCTAGGCGCGCCCTCCTGCCTCGTGGCCGCCTCGCAGAGTTCCAGACTTCAACTCCAAGTCTTCTGGATTGCTTTCGGTCCAAGAAAGATCATCGCGAAGGTTTCATTCCGTTTGGATTCCATTGGTATTCCTTTTTCTGTGAAACTCTAAAATAGGCCAAAAAATAGAAACTGGCACTGGCCTCCGATTAATAGGTTAGTCCCAAAATAATATAAAAGAGCATATTAAAGCCCATTAAACATCCAAAATAGATAATATAATAGCATGGAACAATCAAAAATTATAGATACGTTGGAGACGTATCAGGCGATCCTGGACCTCGTCATGATCGGCCCGCTCGCGCTCCAGCCAGCTCGTGTGACCGCCTATAGTATCTCTCACTTTCTATAATGACGTCGCCGACGGCTCAAGCATGACTCTTGCCGCTTTTGAAGCTCCGTGAACTCTCGCACATAAAGGAGGGGCATGGCACTTCTCTCCTCTTGAGCTCACGGGGCTCCACATCCATGGCCCTGAGATCTGCATCCTTGTCCTGGAGCTCCTCTGTCAGGCGACTCGCCTCAGACTCTGTGATCTGGTGCGCCACCATGGAACCAGGTAGACTCAATGGGGAGAGGAAGGAAAGGGGGCGAAACGGCTGAATGGCAATGTAATCAACGGGAAGGCGGAGGGATCTAGCCAAGGAACGGGGTGAATCTTTTGGTTTTCACCATGGGAAAACCCGAGTCGATGACTTTTCACATCAGGGGTCAGTGGGTTTTACAGGCGAGTCATCATGATTAATTGCTGCCGCGCGTGCTCTTGTCTAAAAAATAAAAATCCTGTCACGCCTGCCGCAACCGAAGACCAAAGCAACTCAGGGTAGATATTTAAATTTACCTACTATCAATGAGAGAGAAAAAAGGGTGGAAAAACAAATGTGGCGGCGGCCTAGCTAAACGGTCACACTAGCCCAACTAGCTAGCCACCGTGCTTCACTGATGTACTCGACGGGAAAGGTGGGCTTTTGTGATTTGACAGTTCATTTACTTGCTTCGGCGCTACGACCAAGGAGGACCCAAAAACCACGTTGTAGGGTGTCCTATGTCTCAGCAAGGAAGAAAATATGCGTGGACCACCCTGGAGGACCCAGAAACCACACGGTAGGGTGTGCCACGTCTTGGCACAGAGGAAAAATATGCATGCAAAAAGTATCAGACGTACTACCTATGGTTCGAACTCGGGACCCAGCCAGTCGATCGAAAACACCACACAAGCCAGACAGCTTCCTCATGCTAACATGGCACGGAGGATAGGTGTGTTTAGCTCTGTCTCGACCAGCCACAACGTCTCTTGTTCTAGGCGATTCATCTATTTTCCAAGAATTTTTTAGTTATAATAATAGCACGGCAAGCTCGCGCCGCTCTTCGTGTTCGCCCGTGCGTCTAAAGGTTGTACTAGATGGAGAGGAGAGAGAGATCACAGACATGGGACCCACCAGTAAGTGAGTCAACGTTCATGCATGTGTTGACGAGCCACTCCCTCTACTCCGCTCAACGTAATACTATATAAAATCAACTTATGCGACAAAGCCAACAACTGTTGCTGTTTCAGGCTATCGACATACGCTTTGTAGACCAGGTTGTCAATTCAAATCTCGTCTTTCTGAGTTGTTAGTTTTAGGTCCAAATTTGATTAATGACAAGTGGGAACCCCGTGTGTTTTTCCAATATTTCAGTGTAGGAGGTTTTTTTGCGCAAACACTTTGCGCAGTTAGACAAGTTATGACACCAGTTACACGTATTTTGCAAGTTTAGGAATAAACTAGCAAAAATGCCCATCCGTTGCAATGGGAGAACAAAACATATCAGAACCCATCCCTCCTTGCCAATAAATGCTTGTCTTCGTCCTTTATTTCAACACATTACCCCACATGTATTGCTTCTTATATTCCTTTCTACCCTCATCGACAGTGGCGGTGATGTCCATCTTGCATCATATTCTTAATCCTGCGAAATATAATTTGATGCAAGAACATGAGAGGTTAACTATTGTGGGGGAAATTCAGTAGTGGGTATCCAAAAATAAGTGACATGCACATTTGAAGTTCCCCATGTGTTGCAACGGGAGAAGAAAACCTACCATGTCCCATCCATTCTCGCCAATACGCACTTGCATCCATCCTTTATTTCAACACAATACCCCACATGCATTGCATCTTCTATTCCTTTATGCCCTCGTCAATGGTGGTAGTGATCTCCACCTTCCATCACATTCTAAATACTACTAAAAAAATCTAATGCAAGAACACAAAAGGTTAACTATAGTGCGGGAATTCAGTAATGGGTATCCAAAAATATGTGACATGCACATTTGAAGTTTCTTTGCTTGATACAATGAAATCTTCTATGGCGTGTGTATAACAAATTCTGACTTGTAGTCATATGTTTATCCAAAAACATATCCGATAACGTTGCCTTCTCCTTGAACACTAAATACAGGCTTCCCAACAATAAATAATGGAGGCAACAACTAAGAGAATAAGAAGAATCTAAGTGAAACCTTCCGCGTGTGCATGAACTCTAACGATAAATAACTACATGATTGTTTACATGTATGAAAATCAAGCATCAAAGTAGAAAAACAATGTGACTGTTCAAAAAAATCTATTCCACGGACTAAAACACATGTAGTCCTTGTTTGGATGCGGGGCTAGCTATTTCCAGGTAAAATACGACCTGGGTAGGATATTCTTGGCAAAAATTAAAACCCCATGGAGACTCACCTGACCATTTGGGAGAGAAGGGGATGCTAGCGTCTTCTTTCCTAGCGAGAGCAGAGATGGCCGCGAGGCTAACGGCAGCGCAGAACTTCGCGAGCGGCACATACAGGGAGATTTTTTCCGATGTGATGAGGTGAGGGTTTCCTATCCAGGGAATTAGGGTGGGTTGGGGATGGAAAGGCCTCTCCCTCGCGACACCAAATTGGCCTGTGTAAAGACCTGGGCGAAATTAACTCGGGCTCTTCCCTCCCAGGGAAACGACGGGGATCCCGGGGGGGATCCCTTGCTACAAAACTAGGTCGTAGGGGGAATTATTGGTCTATTATACCTAGTATTGTAAGAAATAAATAAATAATCTTCTAATATTTTCTCACTACTCCTCACAAGTCAATCAACTAGCCGGTCAACATGCTATACATCCCTTCACCCCTTGTACTAATCTAATATAGAGATAAAAAATAGACCTCCAGCCCTTTCTATTCTTTGTCTGCTTCATCTACATTGGGGATCCATAGACGAATATATGTTGAATAGATGACAAAGCTCTAGCTCAAGCAAACCTCACAAACATAAATTATGGATGTTTGTGTGAATTGTTTTTTAATTAATTTTCATGTTGCCAATTTGAATCAAATTTGATGTTTTTTGAATTCAGACCCTCCAAATACCCGCTCGATGCGCGAGCTAGGACTTTAGAAAGTTTAATAATTAATCTCCAACTCCATACAAACATACCTGAATGGTTAAAGAATAATTTAAAAAATGCACACATATCAACCTCTTTAAGCACTCCATTAATATTGTCGTTAATTTTTTCAACATATTTATATTTCCAAATGGGTTTTAAATTTATATCTTCTCATGGCGATGCTTGACAACACTTATCTGTTTGTGGTTGAATTGGCTTGACCAAGTGATGCTAGATTAGTAGTGTGATGGAACAAACACATAAATATGTACTCATCAATTGTTTTCAATTTATATCTTGTCATGGTGATGGTTGATAATACTTACTTTTTTCTGGTCGAATTAGTTTGACTAGTTGATGAAATATGGGTAGTTGGATGGAATATACACATAAGAAAATATGTACTCATCATTTTACTGAAACACTAAGTTTTCTGTAGCCTTTGTAGGTGGAGGTGTGTGTTAAGTTCTCCAAGAAGATTATCCACCATCAATGGCCATGAAAAATTAAATGCTTGGGAGGAGAGTAGCCAATTATACTAGGGTTAATTTGATAAATGCCACTCCAAATCCGGTGATTCCGAGAAATTCCACTGCAATTTCCAAACTTTGGAAATGCCATTTCCAGTGGCATTTTTCGAAGTCTGGAGTGACGTTTTTAAAGTTTGCAAACATTGAAGTGACATTTTTCAAAGTTTGGAAATTGCGGTGGCATTTTTATGAATCTCCATCACTGAAGTGACATTTATCTAATTAACCCATTATATTATCATTTGAATCTACACAAATAGACTGAACAAACATGATGAAAAGATGTAAGATAATCCCCGACAAGATTATAAGATATGGGTTGCATTGCATAGTGATCCCCTTAATAGTTGGAGTTTATTGTGGCCCGTCCATGTGCACACCCCGCGTTACCTCGCCTCACATGCTCTTGGCCCTCTAAAATGTGACAGCATGGTCCTTATTGTGTCGAAGCTCACACGGAAATAATTATACATTGCACTGGTCATCCCATTATGTCCCATTAGGTCAAAGAAAATAATATGGTTGTAGAAATATTATAGCTGTTTGTACCGAAGGTTCATCCCTCTCTTCATGCTCCCTTGAATCATTTAGGGCTTTCAAATGGAGAGAATTCTGACCCTTTGATTTTCTCATAGAGAAATGCACTAAACAAATCCAATTTTCTAGAAAAAAACAGAAAAACTAAAATAATGTGGTTGATGAGTCTGCATTGTAATAAAAAACAACAGAGAACTAAAAGATGTATATCATATTCATCTATTGTGGTTGATGAGTTGGACTTTCCGTAGGTTCCTTAACAATTGTACAATAAATAATCATCACCTTTATCAAATAAAAGGCACTACGTAGTTACGAAAGAAGCGTGCATACAAAAGAAATTATTGGCTGTAAAGCATGAGACAAGGAATGAGACAACTACTACAAACTTGATAGAATGCTACTACACATGCTTGGATCTACAATGATCTACATTTGTACGAAGATCACGACATGTTCTGCAAAATAGGCAATAGAAGAACTAATCATCGATATAGAGAACGGCTAGCATAATAATCCACTTGTTACAAACATATATATTAAATTTTGTCCTGCTGTTGGTACGAAATATGCATGATGCCCTCGTAATTGAAGCCTGATAACAAATGTAGTTAAATATTTTGTTGTCAGACCTATGGGGTTGTATCTAAAAAATATTTTGCTCAACAACTGAAGATGCCTTAACCACAATGTAGGAAGTTCACAAATCTGGCTTGGTTTTTAGTTCTCATAGTCACTGACTTCAGGGGAAAAATAGACGTGAGAGTGTGCATATGTATAAAGAATTAAAGATAGATGAGACCCATTTTGCAGTTTCTGAACGTGTTTCTCCTTTCTCATTGAAAGAAGACCAGAAGTAAACCACACCACCAACCTATAGATGAAATTCTCTGAAAGCTTTCATACCCGTCGCACTAGAGAGAGAAGGGATACTGAATTGCATATAGCATTATAGCTTCAAAAAAACATTGCTTGTAAATAAATATAGATGAGAATGATATTGCAACTTCTGGTTCGAATGTGCATTGCTACCTCTTGAGCATTGCGTTGGTTTTCCCTCGAAGAGGAAAGGGTGATGCAGTAAAGTAGCGTAAGTATTTCCCTCAGTTTTTGAGAGCCAAGGTATCAACACAGTAGGAGATCATGCTCAAGTCCCACGCACCTACAGAAACAAATAAGAACCTCGTAAACAACGCGATAAAGGGGTTGTCAATCCCTTCACGGTCACTTACGAGAGTGAGATCTGATAGATATGATAAGATAGTATTTTTGGTGTTTTTATGATAAAGATAAATAAAGATGCAAAGTAAAATAAATGACAATGGAAATAACTAAGTATTGGAAGATTAATATGATAGAAGATAGACCCGGGGGCTATAGGTTTCACTAGTGGCTTCTCTCAAGAGCATAAGTATTACCGCGGGTAAACGAATTACTGTCGAGCAATTGATAGAATTGAGCATAGTTATGAGAATATCTAGGTATGAGCATGTATATAGGCATCACGTCCGAGACAAGTAGACCGAAACGATTCTGCATCTACTACTATTACTCCACACATCGACCGCTATCCAGCATGCATCTAGAGTATTAAGTTCAGAAGAACAGAGTAATGCTTTAAGTAAGATGACATGACATAGAGGGATAAACTCATGCAATATGATATAAACCCCATCTTTTTATCCTCGATGGCAACAATACAATACGTGTTGATTCCCTTTCTGTCACTGGGATCGAGCACCGTAAGATTGAACCCAAAGCTAAGCACTTCTCCCATTGCAAGAAAGATCAATCTAGTAGGCCAAACAAAACTGATAATTCGAAGAGACTTTCAAAGATAAACCAATCATACATAAAAGAATTCAGATGAGAATCAAATACTGTTCATAGATAATCTGGATCATAAACCCACAATTCATCGAATCTCGACAAACACACCGCAAAAGAAGATTACATCGAATAGATCTCCAAGAAGATCGAGGAGAACTTTGTATTGAGATCCAAAGAGAGAGAAGAAGCCATCTAGCTAATAAATATGGACCTGTAGGTCTGAAATAAACTACTCACACATCACCGGAGAGACCATGGAGTTGATGTAGAGGCCCTCCGTGATCGATACCCCCTCCGGCGGAGCTCCGGAAAAGGCCCCAAGATGGGATCTCTCGGGTACAAAAGGTTGCGGTGGTAGAATTAGGTTTTCGTGGTGCTCCTGGATGTGGGGGGGTACGTAGATATATATAGGAGGAAGAAGTACGTCGGTGGAGCAACGGAGGGCCCACGAGGGTCGAGGGCGCGCCCAGGTGGGTAGGCGCGCCCCCTGCCTCGTGCCTTCCTCCGTTGTTTCTTGACACACACTCCAAGTCTCCTAGATCACATTCGTTGAGAAAATCACGTTCCTGAAGGTTTCATTCCGTTTGGACTCCGTTTGATATTCCTTTTCTTCGAAACCCTAAAATAGGCAAAAAAACAACAATTTGGGTTGGGCCTCCGATTAGTAGGTTAGTCTAAAAAATGATATAAAAGTGTAAAATAAAGCCCATTAACATCCAAAATAGATTATATAATAGCATGGAGGAATAAAAAATTATAGATATGTTGAAGACGTATCAATCATCCCCAAGCTTAATTCCTGCTCGTCCTCGAGTAGGTAAATGATAAAAGAAAGAATTTTTGATGTGGAATGCTTTCTAACATATTTCTCAATGTAATTTTTCTTTAATGTGGCATGAATGTTCAGATCCATAAGATTCAAGACAAAAGTTTAATATTGACATAAAAATAATAGTACTTCAAGCATACTAACTAACCAATTATGTCTTCTCAAAATAACATGGACAAAGAAAGTTATCCCTACAAAATCATATAGTCTGGCTATGCTCTATATTCACCACACAAAATATTTAAGTCATGCACAACCCCGATGACAAGCCAAGCAATTGTTTCATACTATTGATGTTCTCAAACTTTTTCAATCTTCACGCAATATATGAGCATGAGCCATGGATATAGCACTATATGGTGGAATAGAATGGTGGTTGTGGAGAAGACAAAAAAGGAGAATATAGTCTCACATCAACTAGGCATATCAATGGGCTATGGAGATGCCCATCAATAGATATCGATGTGAGTGAGTAGGGATTGCCATGCAACGGATGCACTAGAGCTATAAGTATATGAAAGCTCAACAAAAGAAACTAAGTGTGAGTGCATCCAACTTGCTTGCTCATGAAGATCTAGGGCAATTTGAGGAAGCTCATCATTGGAATATACAAGCCAAGTTCTATAATGAAAAATTCCCACTAGTATATGAAAGTGATATCATAGGAGACTCTCTATCATGAAGATCATGGTGCTACTTTGAAGCACAAGTGTGGAAAAAGGATAGTAACATTGTCCCTTCTCTCTTTTTCTCTCATTTTTTTCTTTTTTTTCTTTGGGCCTTCTTTATTTTTTTCTCTTTTGCCACTTTTCTCTCTTTTTTTAAATTTTCGTCCAGAGTCTCATCCAGACTTTTGGGGGAATCAAAGTCTCCATCATCCTCTCCTCACTGGGACAATGCTCGAATAATGATGATCATCACACTTTATTTACATACAACTCAAAACTTACATCTCGATACTTAGAACAAGATATGACTCTATGTGAATGCCTCCGGCGGTGTATCGGGATGTGCAATGATGCATGAGTGACATGTATGAAAATTATGAACGGTGGCTTTGGCACAAATACAATGTCAACTACATGATCATGCAAGCAATATGCCAATGATGAAGCGTGTCATAATAACGGAATGATGGAAAGTTGCATGGCAATATATCTCGGAATGGCTATTGAAATGCCATAATAGGTAGGTATGGTGGCTGTTTTGAGGAAGGTATATGGTGGGTTTATGGTACCGGCGAAAGTTGCGCGATACTAGAGAGGCTAGCAATGGTGGAAGGGTGAGAGTGCGTATAATCCATGGACTCAACATTAGTCATAAAGAACTCACATACTTATTGCAAAAATCTACAAGTTATCAAAGCAAAGTATTATGCGCATGCTCCTAGGGGGATAGATTGGTAGGAAAAGACCATCGCTCGTCCCCGACCGCCACTCATAAGGAAGACAATCAATAAACAAAATCATGCTCCGAATTCATCACATAACGGTTCACCATACGTGCATGCTACGGGAATCACAAATTTTAACACAAGTATTTCTCAAATTCACAACTACTCAACTAGCATGACTCTAATATCACCATCTCCATATCTCAAAACAATTATCAAGTATCAAACTTCTCATAGTATTTAATGCACTTGTATGCAAGTTTTTATTATTGCCATGTTGTTCTAAAGGACTCTCAAATAATATAAGTGAAGCATGAGAGAACAATTATTTCTATAAAATAAAACCACCACCGTGCTCTAAAAGATATAAGTGAAGAACTACAGCAAAAACTATATAGCTCAGAAGATATAAGTGAAGCACTAGAGGAAAAATTATATAGCTCAAAAGATATAAGTGAAGCACATAGAGTATTCTAATAGGCGGAAGAGGCCCCAAGATGGGATCTCATGGGTACAGAAGGTTGCGGCGGTGGAAAAGTGGTTTCCTGGCTCTCTGCGATTTTTCTAGGGTATAAGAGTATATATAGGTGGAAGAAGTACGTCGGTGGAGCTACGAGGGGCTCACGAGAGTGGGGGCGCGCCTACCCCCCTAGGCACGCCCTCCTGCCTCGTGGCCGCCTCGCAGAGTTCCAGACTTCAACTCGATGTCTTCTGGATTGCTTTCGGTCCAAGAAAGATCATCGTGAAGGTTTCATTTCGTTTGGATTCCATTTGGTATTCCTTTTTCTGTGAAACTCTAAAATAGGCAAAAAAAGCAGAAACTGGCACTGGCCTCCGATTAATAGGTTAGTCCCAAAATATATATAAAAGAGCATATTAAAGCCCATTAAACATCCAAAATAGATAATATAATAGCATGGAACAATAAAAAATTATAGATACATTGGAGACGTATCAGGCGATCCTGGACCTCGTCATGATCGGCCCGCTCGCGCTCCAGCCAGCTCGTGTGACCGCCTATAGTATCTCTCACTTTCTGCAACAACGTCGCCGACGGCTCAAGCATGACTCTTTCCGCTTTTGAAGCTCTGTGAACTCTCGCACATAAAGGAGGGGCATGGCACTTCTCTCCTCTTGAGCTCATGGGGCTCCACATCCTTGGCCCTGAGATCCGCATCCTTGGCCTGGAGCTCCTCTGTCAGGCGACTCGCCTCAGACTCTGTGATCTGGTGCGCCACCATGGAACTAGGTAGAAGCAATGGGGAGAGGAAGGAAAGGGGGCGAAACGGCTGAATGGCAATGTAATCTACGGGAAGGCGGAGGGATCCAGCCGAGGAACGGGGTGAATCTTTTGGTTTTCTCCATGGGAAAACCCCAGTCGACGACTTTTCACATCAGGGGTCAGTGGGTTTTACAGGCAGAGTCATCATGATTAATTGCTGCCGCGCGTGCTCTTGTCTAAAAAATAAAAATCCTGTCATGCCTACCGCAACCGAAGACCAAAGCAACTCAGGGTAGATATTTAAATTTACCTACCAGCAATGAGAGAGAAAAAAGGGTGGAAAAACAAATGTGGCGGCGGCCTAGCTAAACGGTCACACTAGCCCAACTAGCTAGCCACCGTGCTTCACTAATGTACTTGACGGGAAAGGTGGGCTTTTGTGATTTGACAGCTCATTTACTTGCTTCGGCGCTACGACCAAGGAGGACCCAAAAACCACGTTGTAGGGCGTACTATGTCTCAGCAAGGAAGAAAATATGCGTGGACCACCCTGGAGGACCCAGAAACCACGCGGTAGGGTGTGCCACATCTTGGCACAGAGGAAAAATATGCATGCAAAAAGTATCAGATGTACTACCTATGGTTCGAACTCGGGACCCAACCAGTCGATCGAAAACACCGCACAAGCCACACAGCTTCCTCATGCTAACATGGCACAGAGGATAGGTGTGTTTAGCTCTGTCTCGACCAGCCACAACGTCTCTTATTCTAGGCGATTCATCTATTTTCCAAGAATTTTTTAGTTATAATAACAGCACTGCAAGCTCGCGCCGCTCTTCGTGTTTGCTCGTGCGTCTAAAGGTTGTACTAGATGGAGAGGAGAGAGAGATCGCAGGCATGGGACCCACCAGTAAGTGAGTCAACGTTCATGCATGTGTTGACGAGCCACTCCCTCTACTCCGCTCAACGTAATACTGTATAAAATCAAGTTATGCGACAAAGCCAACAACTGTTGCTGTTTCAGGCTATCGACGCACGCTTTGTAGACCAAGTTGTCAGTTCAAATCTCGTCTTTCTAAGTTGTTAGTTTTAGGTCCAAATTTGATTAATGACAAGTGGGAACCCCGTGTGTTGTTCCAATATTTCAGTGTAGGAGGTTTTTTTGCGCAAACACTTTGCGCAGTTAGACAAGTTACGACACCAGTTACACGTATTTTGCAAGTTTAGGAATAAACTAGCAAAAATGCCCATTCGTTGCAATGGGAGAACAAAACATATCAGAACCCATCCCTCCTTGCCAATAAATGCTTGTCTCCGTCCTTTATTTCAACACATTACCCCACATGTATTGCTGCTTATATTCCTTTCTACCCTCATCGACAGTTGCGGTGATGTCCACCTTGCGTCATATTCTTAATCCTGCTAAATATAATTTGATGCAAGAACATGAGAGGTTAACTATTGTGGGGGAAATTCAGTAGTGGGTATTCAAAAATAAGTGACATGCACATTTGAAGTTCCCCATGCGTTGCAATGGGAGAAGAAAACCTACCATGTCCCATACATTCTCGCCAATACACACTTGCATCCATCCTTTATTTCAACACAATACCCCACATGTATTGCATCTTCTATTCCTTTATGCCCTCGTCAATCGTGGTAGTGATCTCCACCTTCCGTCACATTCTAAATCCTACTAAAAAAATCTGATGCAAGAACATAAAAGGTTAACTATAATGCGGGAATTCAGTAATGGGTATCCAAAAATATGTGACATGCACATATGAAGTTTCTTTGCTTGATATAATGAAATCTTCTATGGCATGTGTATAACAAATTCTGACTTGTAGTCATATGTTTATCCAAAAACATATCCGATAGTGTTGCCTTCTCCTTGAACACTAAATACAGGCTTCCCAACAATAAATAATGGAGGCAACAACTAAGAGAATAAGAAGAATCTAAGTGAAACCTTCCGTGTGTGCATGAACTCTAACAATAAATAACTACATGATTGTTTACATGTATGAAAATCAATCATCAAAGTAGAAAAACAATGTGACTGTTCAAAAAAATCTACTCCACGGACTAAAACACATGTAGGCCTTGTTTGGATGCGGGGCTAGCTATTTCCAGGTAAAATACGACCTGTGTAGGATATTCTTGGCAAAATTAAAACCCCGTGGAGACTCACCTGACCATTTGGGAGAGAAGGGGATGCTAGCATCTTCTTTCCTAGCGAGAGCAGAGCAGGCCGCGAGGCTAAAGGCAGCGCAGAACTTCGCGAGCGGCACATACAGTGAGATTTTTTCCGATGTGATGAGGTGAGGGTTTCCTATCCAGGGAATCAGGGTGGGTTGGGGATGGAAAGGCCTCTCCCTCGCGACACCATATTGGCCTGCGTAAAGACCTGGGCGAAATTAACTCGGGCTCTTCCCTCCCAGGGAAATGACGGGGATCCTGGGGGGATCCCTTGCTACAAAACTAGGTCGTAGGGGGAATTATTGGTCTATTATACCTAGTATTGTAAGAAATAAATAAATAATCTTCTAATATTTTCTCACTACTCCTCACAAGTCAATCAACTAGTCAGTCAACATGCTATACATCCCTTCACCCCTTGTACTAATCTAATACAGAGATAAAAAATAGACCCCCGACCCTTTCTATTCTTTGTCTGCTTCATCTACATTGGGGATCCATAGACGAATATATGTTGAATAGATGACAAAGCTTAGGTCAAGCAAACCTCACAAACATAAATTATGGATGTTTGTGTGAATTGTTTTTTAATTAATTTTCATGTTGCCAATTTGAATCAAATTCGATGTTTTTTTGAATCAGACCCTCCAAATACCCGCTCGATGCCGAGCTAGGACTTTAGAAAGTTTGATAATTAATCTCCAACTCCATACAAACATACCTGAATGGTTAAAGAATAATTTAAAAAATGCACAGATATCAACCTCTTTAAGCACTCCATTAATATTGTCGTTAATTTTTTCAACATATTTATATTTCCAAATGGGTTTCAATTTATATCTTCTCATGGTGATGCTTGATAACACTTATCAGTTTGTGGACGAATTGGCTTGACCAAGTGATGCTAGATTGGTAGTTGGATGGAACAAACACATAAATATGTACTCATCAATTGTTTTCAATTTATATCTTGTCATGGTGATGGTTGATAATACTTACTTTTTTCTGGTCGAATTAGTTTGACTAGTTGATGAAATATGGGTAGTTGGATGGAATATACACATAAGAAAATATGTACTCATCATTTTACTGAAACACTAAGTTTTCTGTAGCCTTTGTAGGTGGAGGTGTGTGTTAAGTTCTCCAAGAAGATTATCCACCATCAATGGCCATGAAAAATTAAATGCTTGGGAGGAGAGTAGCCAATTATACTAGGGTTAATTTGATAAATGCCACTCCAAATCCGGTGATTCCGAGAAATTCCACTGCAATTTCCAAACTTTGGAAATGCCATTTCCAGTGGCATTTTTCAAAGTCTGGAGTGACGTTTTTAAAGTTTGCAAACATTGAAGTGACATTTTTCAAAGTTTGGAAATTGCGGTGGCATTTTTATGAATCGCCATCACTGAAGTGACATTTTACTCTAATTAACCCATTATATTATCATTTGAATCCACACAAATAGACTGAACAAACATGATGAAAAGATGTAAGATAATCCCCGACAAGATTATAAGATATGGGTTGCATTGCATAGTGATCCCCTTAACAGTTGGAGTTTATTGTGGCCCGTCCATGTGCACACCCCGCGTTACCTCGCCTCACATGTTCTTGGCCCTCTAAATTGCGACGGCATGGTCCTTATTGTGTCGAAGCTCACACAGAAATAATTATACGTTGCACTGGTCATCCCATTATGTCCCATTAGGTCAAAGAAAATAATATGGTTGTAGAAATATTATAGCTGTTTGTACCGAAGGTTCATCCCTCTCTTCATGCTCCCTTGAATCATTTAGGGCTTTCAAATGGATAGAATTCTGACCCTTTGATTTTCTCATAGAGAAATGCACTAAACAAATCCAATTTTCTAGAAAAAAACAGAAAAACTGAAATATTGTGGTTGATGAGTCTGCATTGTAATAAAAAACAACAGAGAACTAAAAGATGTATATCATATTCATCTATTGTGGTTGATGAGTTGGACTTTCCGTAGGTTCCTTAACAATTGTACAATAAGTAATCATCACCTTTATCAGATAAAAGGCACTACGTAGTTACGAAAGAAGCGTGCATACAAAAGAAATTATTGGCTATAAAGCATGAGACAAGGAATGAGACAACTACTACAAACTTGATAGAATGCTACTACACATGCTTGGATCTACAATGATCTACATTTGTACGAAGATAACGACCTGTTCTGCAAAATAGGCGATAGAAGAACTAATCATCGATATAGAGAACGGCTACCATAATAATCCACTTGTTACAAACATATATATTAAATTTTGTCATGCTGTTGGTACAGAATATGCATGATGCCCTCGTAATTTAAGCCTGATAAAAAATGTAGTTAAATATTTTGTTGTCAGACCTATGGGGTTGTATCTAAAAAATATTTTGCTCAACAACTGAAGATGCCTTAACCACAATGTAGGAAGTTCACAAATCTGGCTTGGTTTTTAGTTCTCATAGTAACTGACTTCAGGGGAAAAATAGACGTGAGAGTATGCATATGTATAAAGAATTAAAGATAGATGAGACCCATTTTGCAGTTTCTGAACGTGTTTCTCCTTTCTCATTGAAAGAAGACTAGAAGTAAACCACACCACCAACCTAGAGATGAAATTCTCTGAAAGCTTTCATACCCGTCGCATTGGAGAGAGAAGGGTGTAACATCCCAAATTTTCAATTTGGAATGTTATACACTAGATCATCATTGCATATCATAATTATTGCATTTTGGTTGATCCTAGAAATTTCACGCAACTTAAGGACCCTCGGAGAGAGTTGGGGATTTCGTTATTTTCATATTTGAGTTGTCTCAAATTTTGAAAATAGGATCATTTGATTTGATTTATTTTATCTTCAATTATTTCTATTACAAAAATTATGAGAGAGGGAATAAAATGACTTTCCAAAAATAAAGAAATATTGAGGATTTAATAAAAAAATCAAATAAGATTTTATTGGGTTTTATTTGCTATTTTATTCGAATTTAGGAAAAATGTGCGTTTTTCAAAATTGCATCTAGGCCCCAAATAAATGTTCATTCTGTGCGGCTTGATTTTAGAAGCCGGGAAAAATTTATTTCGGGATTTTTGGAGTCCGTTTAGTAGTCCTTTTGTTTTTTTTCTGAGCGTAACTATTTATAAACAAAACGCAACCGACCTATGGGCCGTGTCCGACCCAGACACTAAGGCCCGTCCGGCTTTAAAAGCCAGGGAGGCCCAGCCTAAAGACCCCAAACCCTAGCCCTGCACCGCCGCCGCCTTCGCCGTCGCCGCCACCGTCCGCCGCCGCCGCCTTGCCGCGCCGCCCGCCGCCCCGCGCCGCTGCTGCCACCGCCCGTCGTCGGAGAGCCGCCGCCGCCGCCGCCCGCCGCCTCTATCGTCGGAGCCGCCGCCGCCGGACCCGCCGCCCGAGGTTTACCTCGATCCCGCCGCCGTTTTTTTAAAACCGTTCGGTTTTCCGACGGTTTTGTCATTTTTTAGTTTCGGTTCTTTTAAATAGATCGGTTTTCCGGTTTATTTAAATAGTGAGCATTCCTCCGTTTGTTTATTTTAACGAACGTTTGTTGTTTTTCTTTCTCTCGGATTAAATCCGCGATTTTTCTGATCGTGATTTCTGATCCGATTTTCGTTTCAGTATATCTTTTCGCTTGTTTATCGGAATCAGGCGATTCAAGCGCCTGGAGTTTCGTCTCGAAACCCTCTTTCCGTTTAACCATCTTAAACAAGTTTTTGCCACTGTAAAAATTGCCTTAGATCTAGAATAGTAAACGAATCCTGTTTCTTTTGCCGTTTGCCTTTCGTTGCTTCGTTCGATTTGATTCTTTTTGCCAACCGGAGTTCTTAAGTTGAACTTTCTGGTTAGATCTCTTATTTGAGTTTTACCTGTGCATTAGTCGAGTACTTATTGTATGCTTGTTTGTTTGCGATAGAGTACGTGGAGTGCGCCGCTTGTTACTTCGAATCGCTAGGTTTCCAGGATCATCAGCAAGACAAGTAACACTTGATCATACCTCCTACTACCCACTTTTATTGCATTAGATCAATCCTCACACACTGCATGTTCTAGGATCTAATTAAATTGTGGGTTTGGGAAGTAGTTGAGGTAGAACCTATTACCTGTTTATTTTCAAACCTTTGGGAGTTACTCTACGTTTACTTACTGTTGCTATGCTATGCTAGTAGACGTGGATTGGGTGAGTGTATCCATGACAGATGTGATATTGTTAGTTAATGGTTTTTTCAAGGTGGCAACTTAAACACACATCTGGATGGATTGAGGCACCTAGGTATTCCAGGATTTGCCTGTTTTCTTTTGGAGCGCCACCCAGGCTCAAAGGGATCATGAGATTATTCATGCTAGAAACTTCCGTGTGCAGCCACAAGCTATTATGGGCTCTAGCATAGTTGACTAAGTCGTGCGAACTCTTACAGTGGTAGACTAGCAGATGTAGGGGATGTTGGTGGTACGGTCTACCCATCATAAGGTGCTAGTGCTTCTGAAAGACTATGTCTCAGTCATCCGTTTCTCAAACACCATGTTGTGCGAGAAATCCAACGGAGGAGATCGAGTCTTGTGGGGAAAAGTGCGCAAACCTCTGTAGAGTGTATAAACTAATCATGGTTAGCCGTGTCCCTGGTTATGGACATCTTGAGTATCTAGTACCTGGATTATCATGTGAATCTCAACATGTTACTCAAAAAAATTAATTTTGTTGGGTTTTGTTTAACGATGATGTTTAATTGGGATTGAGAATGCTGTCAACCATTCTCAATGTTTAACAACCACCATGATAGTTAAATAAATTTATTCCTTTGCAGTAGGGAAAATTTGGCTTTATGCAAAACTGTAACCATAGAGCTTTCCACCAGCCAAATATGCATATAGAATAGCTGTTTCATTCCATTACTCTCTATGTGTTACATTGCCAGCATATTCCATGTGCTGACCCGTTTTCGGGCTGCAGCGTTAATGTTGCAGACTTTTCAGACGATGATTAAGGAGCTTTAGGTCGTGGTTCTATACTCAGTGATGCCGTTGGAGTTGATGGACTCACTTATCTTCCAAGCCTTCCGCTGTTATCGTTATTAGATGACCTTAAGCCATATTTATTGTAATAAGTTCTCTTTTGAGACACTCGATGTAATAAGTGTGTGATTGCTACTCTGCTATAAATCCTTCAAGTAATGTGTGGTGTCAGCATTACTGATCCAGGGATGACACCGAAGCACAGAGATTGGACCGTTTGAGGTCTGGTCGCTACAAAGATGGTATCAGAGCACACACTGACTGTAGGACACGACCACTAAGCTAAAGACCTAGATCACTATTCACTCTCTTCTCTTCTGACTCCTCATCTTTTCTACTCTTTTAGGATGGCGGATGCAAGGAACAAGTTCACTCAACTGGATGAAGACACACCCTTTGGACGTCACTTGAAGGAAGTCACTAGATACCTGAACATAGGAGTACCAAGCTTCACCGGAACCTACAACGCCACTCTACCTGAA
Organism: Triticum urartu; assembly: GCF_003073215.2. Lineage (NCBI taxonomy): Eukaryota > Viridiplantae > Streptophyta > Magnoliopsida > Poales > Poaceae > Triticum > Triticum urartu. The sequence goes on from NC_053022.1 coordinate 224,710,952, forward strand.
GAAGAGCGCTGGATGATTCAAGTTCAAGTTCCAGGAAGGACGTTCATGCCAGTAACTGAGCCCATAGAGTTTTCTTTCGATGCACCAACTTGGAATCTAGGAAAGAGCATGGCAGCTCGCATCGCCATGGGACGCATTGGAGAATTATACCGCAATGATCTCAAGGATACTATCTACCAGATTTGTGGGCACCGAGATGAGCACTGGGAGATGATCAGCACCAGAAAGGATAGATCCATTGCAGCTTTTATCCAGGAGTTAAACCAGCACATTCGACGTCAGGAGAACCAGATGTGAGCCGACATGATAGACCTGAAGAAGGCAAAGACAAGAATCAAGGAACTGGAGGAAGAACTCAAGGCTACACGTGAAGATTTTGAAGAAGAAATTGAAGTATTAGTGGAAAATAATGACGATCTGATCAAGAAGATTGGAATATTTATGGGAGGCCCTACACCAGTAGAAGAAGACGAAGAACCCAAGGAGATTTGCCCGGAAGACTACATCATCATCGACGACACCGACTCGGATCTAGATGATAGCAATGATGACTATGTTGATGAAGCTGGAGCAGATATCATGGAGTATGCAACCGAAGAATATTTCTAGTAGGCCACCCCAACAGTAGTAGTAGTCCACCATGTAAATATAGTAGTCCGAGCACTTTTGCGATAGTTAGATCGATTGTATGCCCTTGTTTGATTGATTGAATGAAGTGAATTGTTTGCTTTTGCCTCATGTGCATATGGGTAGTGTTTTCTCTTTAGACCCCCTCTATTCTTAAATCTCATCTTTTCTAAACCCTCAGATGCCTCTGAGACGTGACCCTGGATTTACCTTTCCACCGTAGCTCACTCAGTTGATCCAGCAGCAGAACACATTGATGCAGTTACTAGTCTAGAATCAGAACCAAGGGAACAATAACAACAACCCACCACCACCACCACCACCCGTTGATCACTTAGCCCATTTTCTTAGGTTGAATCCGCCGGTGTTTTCCAGTAGCACCGAGCCGATAGTAGCAGATAATTGGCTCCGCAAGACAGCTAGAGAGTTGACCACAGCAGGATGCACGGATGCGGAGAAGGTGAAGTTTGCCGCACATCAGCTTGAAGGACCCGCAGCCTCATGGTGGGAAAATTTCACAGCCACTTTCCCTGTCGATACTATCACATGGGACCAGTTTCAGCAGGCTTTTCGTACTGCCCATGTCTCAGCAGGAGCTATGGCCATGAAGAAGCGAGAGTTTGTAACTTGCGCCAAGGAGGATGGGCAGTTGGCCAGTATGTGGAGGACTTCAGTAAATTAGCACGTTATGCCCCAGATGACGTTGCTATGGATGCAACAAAGCAGGAGAAGTTTCTAGAAGGAATGAATGATGAGTTGAGCATGCAGTTGATGGTAGCAACCTTCAACAACTACCAGGAGTTGGTAGATCATGCTCTTATGATTGAAGGGAAACAGCAGTAAATTGAGAATCGCAAGAGGAAGTATGCACAAGGAAAGTACAATTCAGGAGCTCAGCAGAAGCCATGATTTACCCCTAGGCCAGGAGGACATTTTCAGCATACCCATGGAGTAGGAAGCTCGCACAATCACAATGGCCCCAGGAATGGTAATGGGAATGGAAGAAGCAATGGCCAGAATCGCACCAACCCATCAACCCCAGCCAAGAAAGACCTGAGCCAATTCACTTGTTTTAAGTGCCATAAGACCGGACATTATGCTAATGAATGTCCTGAATCCCAGAATGGAAATGGCAATGGAATCTCTGGGAAGAAGCCGAACCCTTTCAACAGGGGACAAGTGAACCACGTTAACATGGAGGAGGTTGAAGAGCAGCCGGATGCAGTAATCGGTAAGTTTTTGGTTAATTCATTTACCGCACTCGTTCTTTTCGATACTAGTGCATCGCATTCATACATCTCAAGGGGATTTGTGGATAAGTATAAACTGCCAACCCAAGCCCTTAGGTCACCCATGTTAGTAACTTTGCCTGGAGCAGAATATATGGCTAGTCTATGGTGTGATCGGTTACCATTAAGAATTGGTAACTATGTTTTTCCCTCAGACCTAATAGTGTTGGAATACCAAGGATTGGATGTGATATTAGGCATGGATTGGTTGTCAAAGTATGAAGGGAATATTGAATGTGCCAGTAATTCAATTTTACTTACCACCCCAGAAGGGAGAAGGATCAAGTATGTAACCCGACATGTGCCAAAGAGGACTCAAGTAAATTGTTTAACCGGAGTTGTGCAGGAGGAAGTACCAGTAGTGAAGGATTTCCCCGAAGTATTTCCAGAAGAGTTGCCAGGCATGCCACCGGATAGAGATATTGAGTTTTTGATTGAGCTTTTGCCAGGCACAGGGCCAATATCATAGAGACCATATAGGATGCCTGCAAAGGATTTGGTGGAAATTAAGAAGCAGATTAAGGAGTTACTGGATAAAGGATATATTCGCCCAAGTTTATCACCTTGGGGATCGCCAGTACTTCTGGTAGAGAAGAAGGATGGATCGTTAAGGATGGTTGTCGATTATCGAGGATTAAATGAAGTAACCATCAAGAACAAGTATCCACTACCGATGATCAATGATCTGTTTGATCGATTGCAAGGAGCTAAGGTATTTTCCAAGATCGATCTGCGATCAGGATACCACTAGTTGAAGATTCGGGAACAGGATATACCCAAGACGGCTTTTACCACCAGGTATGGGTTGTACGAGTATACCGTTATGTCATTTGGTCTGACTAACGCACCTGCATATTTTTTGAACATGATGGACAAAGTGTTTATAGAGTTCTTGGATAAGTTCTTTGTAGTGTTCATTGATGATATCCTGGTTCACTCGAAGAATGAAGAGGAGCATAAGGAGCATTTGCGTTTGGTTCTTGGAAAGCTCAGAGAACATCAATTATATATATGCCAAGTTTAGCAAATGTGAGTTTTGGTTGAAGGAAGTTGGATTTCTCGGACACGTTATATCCAGAGAAGGTATAGCAGTAGATCCCACTAAAGTTGATACCGTGACTAGGTGGGAAGCACCAACCACCGTGGATGAGATCCGGAGTTTTCTTGGACTCGCAGGATACTACCGGAGGTTTATTGAGAACTTCTCAAAGATTGCGAAGCCTATGACGGAGTTGCTGAAGATGGATACCAAGTTCATATGGACGGAGGAATGTGAGGCTAGTTTTCAGTAGTTGAAGAAACGTTTGGTTACCTCACCTGTGTTGATTTTACCGGATCAGACCAAGGATTATGAGGTGTATTGCGACGCTTCACGTCGAGGACTTGCAGCAGTGCTTATGCAGGAAGGAAGAGTTGTTTCATATGCCTCACGACAGCTTAAGCCTCATGAGTTAAATTATGCTACGCATGATTTGGAGTTAGCAGCCGTAGTGCATGCATTGAAGACTTGGAGACATTTTCTGATTGGAAACCATTGCGAGGTGTACACGGATCACAAGAGTTTGAAGTATATTTTCACACAGAAGGAGTTGAACCTCAGACAAAGGAGATGGTTGGAGCTCATCAAGGATTATGATATGAAATTGCATTATCACCCCGGAAAGGCTAACGTAGTAGCTGATGCATTAAGCCATAAGAGCCATGTCAACACCCTAATGACGGGAGATTTACCAGGGAGTTAGCCAAAAATCTACGAGAGCTATGTTTGGAAATAGTTCCAAGAGGCTATGTAGCAGCATTGGAGATTCAGTCTACTTTGATGGATAAGATCAGAAAAGCTCAAAGGACTGACAAGGAAATTGCTTCTATTAAGGAGAAAATGAGCAAAGGAAAAGCTAAGGGATTTCGTGAGGATGAGCACGATACCTTATGGTTTGAAGACCGTGTCTATGTACCAAATGATCCGGAGATTAGGAAGCTAATTCTGCAAGAGGCCCATGACTCACCATACTCGATTCACCCAGGAAATACCAAGATGTATTTGGATTTGAAGGATATTTTCTGGTGGACCGGAATGAAGAAGGGTATTGCTGAATATGTAGCAGTTTGTGATGTATGTCAGAGAGTGAAGGCAGAGCATCAGAAGCCAGCAGGATTGCTACAACCATTGCCGATACCCGAATGGAAGTGGGATAAGCTAGGCATGGATTTTATTACAGGGTTGCCCAAAACACGTTCAGGCTATGACTCGATATGGGTTGTAGTCGATCGTTTGACAAAGGTAGCTCATTTCATAACAGTGAAGACTAACTATACCAGTGCAAAGTTGGCAAAGATATACATGACCAGGATCGTATGTCTGCATGGAGTTCCAAGGAGCATTGTATCAGATAGAGGAACCCAGTTTACCTCAAAGTTCTGGAATCAGTTGCATGAGACTTTGGGAACCAGACTGGAGTTTGGCACAGCTTTCCACCTGCAGACAGATGGACAGACCGAGAGAGTCAATCAGATTTTGGAGGATGTGCTAAGAGCTTGTGCGCTAGATTATGGATCTAGTTGGGATGAGAATTTGCCATATGCCGAGTTCTCTTACAACAATAGCTACCAAACCAGTTTGAAGATGGCCCCTTTCGAAGCCTTGTATGGAAGGAGGTGCAGGACCCCATTGTCTTGGGATGAAGTTGGAGATCGCTAGTTGTTTGGACCGGATTTGATAAAGGAGTCTGAACAGAAAGTGAAATTGATTCGCGATAGGCTGAAGGTAGCTCAGTCCAGGAAGAAGAGTTATGCAGATTCTAAATGCAAGGATACAATTTACAAATTAGGAGACCGAGTTTATCTTCGAGTATCTCCACTTCGAGGAGTTAAGCGCTTTGGAGTTAAGGGAAAACTAGCGCCACGTTTTGTAGGACCATACAAAGTTTTGGAGCGTATGGGTGAAGTAGCCTACAAGTTGGAATTACCCAAAGGACTGTCAGGAGTTCACGACGTGTTTCATGTATCCCAGTTGAAGAAGTGCCACGCAGAAATGGCTGACATACCGCTGAGGGATACAGTACCACTGGAAGCAATTCAGTTGGACAGTGATTTGACCTATGAGGAGAAACCAGTTAAGATTCTAGAATATGCCAGTCGAGTCACCCGCAACAAGGTTATCAAGTTTTGCAAGGTTCAGTGGAGCCACCACACGGAGGATGAAGCCACCTGAGAACGAGAGGAAGATTTGCTGAAAGACCACCCTCACCTATTTTCTAGCCAACCCGAATCTCGAGGGCGAGATTCATCTTAAGGGGGGTAGGTTTGTAACATCCCAAATTTTCAATTTGGAATGTTATACACTAGATCATCATTGCATACCATAATTATTGCATTTTGGTTGATCCTAGAAATTTCACGCAACTCAAGGACCCTCGGAGAGAGTTGGGGATTTCGTTATTTTCATATTTGAGTTGTCTCAAATTTTGAAAATAGGATCATTTGATTTTATTTATTTTATCTTCAATTATTTCTATTACAAAAATTATGAGAGAGGGAATAAAATGACTTTCCCAAAATAAAGAAATATTGAGGATTTAATAAAAAAATCAAATAAGATTTTATTGGGTTTTATTTGCTATTTTATTTGAATTTAGGAAAATGTGCGTTTTTCAAAATTGCATTTAGGCCCCAAATAAATGTTCAGCCTGTGCGGCTTGATTTTAGAAGCCGGGGAAATTTATTTCGGGATTTTTGGAGTCCGTTTAGTAGTCCTTTTGTTTTTTTCTGAGCGTAACTATTTATAATAAAAAACGCGCAACCGACCTACGGGCCGTGTCCGACCCGGACACTAAGGCCCGTCCGGCTTTAAAAGCCGGGGAGGCCTAGCCTGAAGCCCCCAAACCCTAGCCCCGCGCCGCCCTAGCCCCGCGCCGTTGCCGCCTTCGCCGCCACCACCTTGCCGCGCCGCCCGCCGCCCCGCGCCGCCGCCACCGCCCGCCGCCAGAGCCACCACCGCCGCGCCGTCGCCAGAGCCGCCGCCGCTGCCACTTGCCGCCGCCATCGTCAGACCCGCCGCCCGAGGTTTACCTCGATCCCGCCGCCGTTTTTTTAAAACCGTTCGGTTTTCCGATGGTTTTGTCGTTTTTTTAGTTTCGGTTTTTTTAAATAGATTGGTTTTCCGGTTTATTTAAATAGTGAGCGTTCGTCCGTTCGTTTGTTTTAACGAACGTTCGTCGTTTTTCTTTCTCTCGGATTAAATCCGCGATTTTTCTGATCGTGATTTCTGATCCGATTTTCGTTTCAGTATATCTTTTCGCTCGTTTATCGGAATCAGGCGATTCAAGCGCCTGGAGTTTCGTCTCGAAACCCTCTTTCCGTTTAACCATCTTAAACAAGTTTTTGCCACTGTAAAAATTGCCTTAGATCTAGAATAGTAAACGAATCCTGTTTCTTTTGCCGTTTGCCTTTCGTTGCTTCGTTCGATTTGATTCTTTTTGCCAACCGGAGTTCTTAAGTTGAACTTTCTGGTTAGATCTATTATTTGAGTTTTACCTGTGCATTAGTCGAGTACTTATTGTATGCTTGTTTGTTTGCGATAGAGTACTTGGAGTGCGCCGCTTGTTACTTCGAATCGCTAGGTTTCCAGGATCATCAGCAAGACAAGTAACACTTGATCATACCTCCTACTACCCACTTTTATTGCATTAGATCAATCCTCACACACTGCATGTTCTAGGATCTAATTAAATTGTGGGTTTGGGAAGTAGTTGAGGTAGAACCTATTACCTGTTTATTTTCTAACCTTTGGGAGTTACTCTATGTTTACTTACTGTTGCTATGCTATGCTAGTAGACGTGGATTGGGTGAGTGTATCCATGACAGATGTGAGATTGTTAATTAATGGTTTATTTAAGGTGGCAACTTAAACACACATCTGGGTGGATTGAGGCACCTGGGTATTCCAGGATTTACCTATTTTCTTTTGGACCGCCACCCAGGCTCAAAGGGATCATGAGATTATTCATGCTAGAAACTTCTGTGTGCAGCCACAAGCTATTATGGGCTCTAGCATAGTTGACTAAGTCGTGCGAACTCTTACAGTGGTAGACTAGCAGATGTAGGTGGTACGGTCTACCCATCATAAGGTGCTAGTGCTTCTGAAAGACTATGTCTCGGTCATCCATTTCTCAAACACCATGTAGTGCGAGAAATCCAACGGAGGAGATTGAGTCTTGTGGGGAAAAGTGTGCAAACCTCTGCAGAGCGTATTGTGACGCCCCGAGACCGTTGCGCCAGGTGTCTTCCAGTTATTCGCCGTCGTTGCCTTGTCTTTCACTTGCATGTTGCATCTTGTCATGTCATCTTGTGCATTGCATCATCATGTTTTCAAAACTTGCATCCGTCCGGGTTCCCTCAGTTCCATCTGTGGTCCGTTCTGAGCCCAGACACACTTGCACGCGCCCGCGGCACGAGTCTCCATTTTGTTAATTGCGCCCCCTAACCTAATTATCCGGGATTGTCCGATTACGATTGGATGGACCGAATAGCCCCTAAGCCTAGTCCACCTGCTATTTATTCACCGGACCAAACTCTAGTCAAACCCTAATCCCTAGGGGATCTGTCCCTTCACCGCCACCGGACCAACCCTCTCCTCGTTTTTCCTCCACCACCAACCGAATCCAGCCCAGATCCAGCCTCCCACCCATCCATCTGTGGCCGCCAGATGGGGATCCGATGACCACCAGCGCGCCCGAGACTTCTGCAGCGCTCGATCCAGATCGGATCGAGGCCACCTTCTCGCGACAGACTCGTCGATCGGGAACGGGATAGGATCTCCTGATCGAGTCCCTCGTCGATTAGAGAAAATAGATGATAATGCATATAAACTTGAGCTGCCTGCAGATTTTGGGGTTAGTCCCACTTTTAACATTGTAGATTTGAAGCCTTATTTGGGTGAGGACGATGAGCTTCCGTCGACGATGACTTCGTTTCAAGAAGGGGAGGATGATGAGGACATTAATATCATTGTTACACCCACAGCCCCAGCTGCTATACATATTGGACCAATTACTAGAGCTCGCGCACGCCAATTAAATTAGCAGGTACTTTCATTTCTTGGTAATGATTCTAATGTTCATGAGAATATGATGCTTCCTAAATTGGATACATTTGTTTTCCTTACAAATGAAGGGCCTAGCTTGGACAAGACAGAAGAACCTTGGAGCAAGTTCAAGCATGGAGATGATGGCATGCGCAAGGGCAACAAGAACGGAGTTACAAGTGATGATTCCAGGACTTTGAAGCCACCATAATGAGTGCATGAAGCCTTGGACGAAATATACAAGATGCCACTTCATAAATTTCGTCCAGAGGCTATCCTAGGTGGCGCGTCACCTTATTTTTGGGCCAGGCCCATGTAATTTTGAAATACTTGTTTATAGGCTGTTTTTAGAGTCCGTATGTGTGGGGAAACAAGAGTTAGGGTTGGTTTCGGACCCCTCCTCCAAGGGCCACGAAATTCCCCCCTCTCTCCTCCATATATACAGCCCTTAGGGTATCGTTTAGACTTTGGGTTTGTTTAGATTAAAAGTTTGGCATAGCTGCAACTTCGCGTACTTCGTTTGTGTTCAACGACCAGACCATGGCGGCATAGTTGCATCAATAAAGCTTTCATCTTATATTCGCAATATCCAGATTGCAATCTCAGTTTCTTGCTTGTTCTTCGTTTGCTCGCAGGAAGCAGACCCTTGTGGTCAGGTTGATCATGCTCCGATGTGGTCAATAACCCCTTGGAAGTTGGTTTAGTGATTGCTAAGGCGCGACGTCTCGCACGTTCGTAGTCGGATCGTCAAGGTCGACTCCCACAGAAAACGATAGCCACCATCACATCGAAACATCGGGATTCCTTCACCTCTATCACCATGCGAAGATGTCCCGATTCTCATGGAGGAAATCGACGAGATCGCTTTCCTATTTGCTGTCTAGATTGGCCCCTATGATAGTGTGCCTTTGCGGGTGCTCTGGGTCCATGGGAATCTTCTTTGTCTCTTTGGCCGGCTGGAAGGAGCCCTGAGTCTCTGACTCTTTGGGCTCTAGTCACATGTCCGGCTGCTTGCTGGCCATGGCCACCACCCGGTCCAGGAGCTTCTTCTCAGCAGCGATCACAAGGGATTTGGCCAGCCGGCTGCTAGCTGCAGTGCAGTCGGCCGATTTTTCATAGTCTCCAGATATCATGACAATGCCCTTGGTTCCCTACGTCTTCATCTTGAGGTAGGCATAGTGTGGCACCGCCATGTACTTGGCTAGAGCCGGCCGTCCTAGAAGTACATGATAAGGGCTCTGGAGGTCCACCACCTCAAACCAAATCGCCTCATGGCAGAAGTGATCTTTGTCTCCGAAGATGACAGCTATCTTGATCTTGCCGATTGGTGAGCAGGAAAGGCCGGGCATAATTCCATGGAAAATAGTCCGATTGGGATGGAGCTATCTCTCTTTGATTCATAACTTCTCCATGGTATCGCGGTAAAGGATGTTGATGCTGCTGCCGCCATCTATCAGAATTTGGGAGAAGTGAGCAGCTCGCCTCTCCGTTGCAAGGGTGGCATCCAGCAGCAGAGCATAGGAACCCGGATAGCGCATCACCTCCGGGTGGTCGGCTCGGCTCCTACTGATTGGCTTCTCGGACCAGTGCATGAATTCTGGGGCACTTCAAGCAACGTCATTCAGCTCTCGGTGTTGCTGACGCCGGCTGCGCCGGTCGCCAGCCACACTGGTGAAGACGACGTAGGCTCCGTGTTCTTCGGGGTAATCATCCTGAACGACACCGACTACCGGACGGGCCGCCGGCTGCTAGGGAGGAGGCGGCGTCGGGCGAGCAGGTAGAGGGGGCAGTAGTTCTTCGCCCTTAGAGATTCAGATGAGCAAGTGGCACCTCCGGGTGGTGTGATTGGACGGCTTCGCACCGCTGTGGAACTTGAAGGGAGCATCAAGGATCTGCTCGTAGGAGAAGGCGGGTAGCCAAGCAGGCTTGCCACCCTTCTAGCGCTTGGGGCTGGGTTGTCCTTCAGGTTGCTGGTCCTCGACTGTCTCCACCTGCCGGCTGGTGGAAACCGGCTGCGGGGCCTTGCGCTTGTTGTCGTTCGGCTGCTGCCGCCGATTGTTGTGAGCAGCCGGCGTCCTAGGAGCCGAAGGGAGCACCTTTCCAGAAGCGTCCACTCGGAGCTCCGACTTCACGGAGGAGTCGGCAGTGGCATACTTGTCTGCTATGATCAGCAGTTCGTCGAGTGTAGTGGGCTCGTCGTAGAGTAGTCGATGCTTGAGCAAGGCGCCCTCTCAGCACCCGGCAGTGAAGTACTCTATGGGTTGTACCTCATGCACCCCTTCGCAGGAGTTGCGTAGTTTAGCCCGCCGTGTCAGGTAGTCGCGGGTGGACTCATCCGGGCCTTGAACGCACAGGAGAGCTGGCGGGGCTTGGGCGGCTGTTTGTAGGTGCTAGTGAGGTTGCGGATGAACACTTCGGTGAAATCCACCCAGCTGTTGACACTGTAGGGCTTGAGGCTGTTCAGCCACGTCTGGGCCGTGCCTTGGAGCATGAGCAGAACATACTTCACAGCAACGTGCTTGCTGCCGTTCGCTATGCTGACAGTTGTGGAGTAGTCAACCAGCTAATCCTCCGGCTTCACGGAGCCGTTGTACTTGGGCGTGTCTCTTGGGAGACAGAACCCTTTGGGGAAGGGCTCGTCGCGAATGCGGGGGCCGAAACAAGGCAGGCCCATCGTGTCTTCTTCTTCTAGCGCCAGCGATCGCGCAGGCGGTCGATCCGGTGGCGGGCGTCATTCTCTCTGACTCCTTCTCGGCGGCCTATACGGTCGCCAAGTGTCGGGTGGTCAACAGGCGGCGGCGAAGCGCGCCTCTCCCTTCGAGGAGGCGGATAGTCGTCCCATTGTTCCACTGCTCGTGGGCGACCATATTGGCCATGCTCAATGGTGACGCGCGTTCGGCTGCGGCTGGCAGCCGGCTCCTTGTCTCGTCTATTGCGGATGCCGTATGTTGGTGTCGGGGAGGCCACACCATGCTCTTGGCGAAGGGGCGGGTTCTCAACCCATTGGACGGCCTCTTCTGCATGGCAGCCGGCTTCTTGCTACGCGACAGCCGCGTCGATAAGCTACTGAACACGCTTCATCATGTAGCGACACTCATCGCCCTCTAGGTGGTCCAGCTCATCTATTGCCACTTGGGAAGCACGTATGTTCTCCATGGGCGTGGCATAGACAGGGCGGTCTACCCCAAACATGCTGGCAATGGCACGGTCTCGCAGTCGGACCGTGCCCACGCGGCTGGTTGCCAACCTCTTGGCATTCTCAACGAGCGAGACGCGGCGGGCCTCCAGCGTCTCGGCGTTGTCGTCTGCCGCAATGGGCTTGGATAGGTCCCACATTTCCGCCTACAATGGGTGCTGGCCGGCTCTCCGGAGGCTCCATCGTGGCTGATTACAAGCACCTCTGTGACGGTGCTGCCGCCGCTCTCCGCGCGAGGGAGCGGGTCGTCGATGACCACCATGTTGGCGAGGAAGGAGTCGAAGGAGGTCGTGTCAGTGTCGACAAGCATCGGGTCGGTGGAGCCAACCGACTCTAGGTCAGTGGCGGGCTAATTGGCGATGTGGAGATTGCCGAGGAGGTCGATGAAGCAGCTCTCGGAGCTGGGTGCTCCCGCGTCGAGTGCGGGCTCGTCGGAGAGGCGGATCTCGCCAACAAGATCGTCGAGGCTGGCCTCCGCACAAGCGACTTCTGCGCCATGCAACGCGTCAGCGCAAACGCCATCAGGCATGCGGGGCTGGCTGCGCTCGATAGGGAGGAACAAGGTTTCCGTCCAGAACAGATCTCCGGACGACGGTGCACCAGGTCCCACGGTGGGCGCCAAATGTCGGGAGTGTCGTGCGACATATGCCAAAGGATGGCTTATCATGGTGGGGGATAGTTAGACGTCACCGGTGCCAGGAAACGGGATGACGCGTAGACACGTACGCCGGCGAACTTTACCCAGGTTCAGGGCTCTCCTAGGAGATAACACCCCTAGTCCTGCTCTGCGGGGTCTCCGCATGATCACTCAAGCAACAATTGTGGCTACAAGCTTGCTCCTTGAGCTGTTTCTCGAGAGGAGGAAGAAGAACCAGGCTAGCCCTAGCTTCCTCTCTCTCTCTCTATGTGTGTGTGTGGTCTAAGATCTGAACCCTTTGCATGGGTGCCCTGGGGGATTTATATAGGCCTACCCCCTAGGGGTACATTGGTAATCCAGCCGGGTGTCGGTCTCGGCCGTCAGTGTCTATGGTCACCGGCTTCTCCGCCGGCCACTGGGGCCCGACGCCTGGTGGGCCCCGCCGGCTGTCTCGTAATTCACCGACAGTCTGTGCCCACCGCTTGCGGGTCCTGTCGGCCGCTTAGCACTGTGGCGATGCCACTGATGATGTGTGCTTTGTCAGGGAAGGCGTTGCAATAGTACCGCCGCCTGGCGGGCATTTACTGTAGCCACTCCCTGTCTCTTTTGATTAATGGCGCGCAGACTTTGAGCGAAGGGGAGGGCTGCCTGCTGGGAGTCGGCCTCCCCTCGCGCTGACTGGTCAGAGTTCGCCGCCTTCTGGCATCTCACGGGCAGGTAGGGCCCGCCGCCTGCGGGACAGCTCATAATGGGAGCATGGCCGTCCCTGCCATGAGTGATGTCACGGGCTGCGTGGCAACAGTGCCACGCCGGACAGGGATGTCCGCCCAGTACGCTGCATTGTGTCCACGCTTTGCCCTAGATTCGGCGGTGGCGGGATGTACTATTGCCATGCCCGTCTTGTCGTCATAATGTGGTGCAAACTTTGAGGGCATGAGGGGTCGCCTGCTAGGAGCCGGCCTCTCCGGCGGCCGCCAGCCAGGAGTCGCCCTGTCTCAATGCTTTCTTCTGAGGTCCGCCGCCCTCTGGCAGCCGGCCGCCTGGACCAGCCGGCCCTGAGAAGGCGGCTCTTCGTCCATGGGGCTTGAGGGGAGCAGCCGGCCCCGATTGTAATAGCCCCAAAATTGGGTTATCAATTTTTGTGTTGTTATTCCTTCCTGACACTCATCTTCAAAATATTTCTCCTAAGTTTGTTGGATGACTCCGAGATTTCTTGTCATTTCAACCTTTCAACACCTTGCTCATGTCTTTTTCAGTGAGCAAGACCTCATTTGCATCATCTCAAACCCTAATTACAAAGGAGCCATCATTTTCCTTGATCCGTTGATCATTCCAATTATTCCCAGAGACCATTCTACCTTTCTGAACCTTGGATATGCAAAAATATTTCTAGGTCCCCTGCAATATATTTCAATTGTGATCTATTCCTTTTCTTGCTTTTCTGAGGAATAAAACCCAAAGGCATAGCTAGCCATCTCCTAAATTCATGAGAATTGGGGGAGTTGATACTTATGCCTAATCCAAGCTCTGGCAAATATATTGGCCATAATTAAATAAGGAAAATTGCCTTTTCCTATTTAATGCCAATATTGCATTTCTGCCATTTTCCAAAGGAACTACTATTTTTATAGCAGGTAAAATTCCCACATAAATTGTGGAGCTTTTCCTTGCTATATAATCACTAGTTCCATCCTCATCTCATGTTCCTCAGTTAAAAAATTTGGCACATGATCCGATGCAAGTTTCTGCCTTCTCTGCAATTTTGCAAAGGAAGTGCTTTATTCCTAATTCGAATGGAGCTTAAATTTGTCAGGATGTTTAACATGGATAAATAACCCATGGATGCCAAATATAAGCCCAATCCATTCATCCTAGCTCCCTGTGCTATTTTTCAAAGTTTCTAACCAGAATGCAACTTTGTGAAGGAAGTACCTTCATAGTGTTTCCAAATGGGATGAAACTTTTCTATCCTATCACGTACCTCCAATCATTAGCCTCCACCCAAATTCAGTTCATTTCACTGAACTATGTGATCACAGGAGCAATTCTTGGTTTTTGTCCAATTTTTCAGTTTGTGAAGCAAGTGCATTTTATCTTGCTCCATTATGGCTGAAAATATTCCCTGGGCTTCTCATATCGATATAACCTATCTCCACAAGATTTTGGCTCATTTCATCTAGCCAATTGCCCTGAGGATTTCTCTGAAGTTTATGGACAGAAATGATAGCTGTGAAGGAAGTACCATTTTGGTAAGTCCATTTGGTATGAACTTTTTACAGCATCATGGTATGTCCAAATCATCAGGCTTTGACAAGTTTTAGCTTAATCCCTCACTCTTAGTGAGTGCTCCTTCATTATTTAATTTCTGGGTCAGATTTGGTAGTTGTAAAGCAACTATGCTAAATACTTGACCAAATGACCTCAAAATTACCAGGACCGTAGTCCTTTCTACCCTAAGCCTCCCAGACATCAAATTTACCATTTAACCTCTATGATTTAATCTATGGAGTGTGGCCAAGTTTGCAAAAGAAAACTTGTGGAGCATGGTTTACTCAGCTTAGTTTGTCTCTGCCCGTTTCTTTACCGTAGTAACACTCTATCTACGAAGTACTACGCGGTAGACATGAGAATACCTCAGTAAAAACTCTAGAGCGTGCTTTGTCCATGGTGACCACAGGCAATGCCAGCAAAAATGGTGGTCTAGCCACTGTTTGAGTCGGCATCGCTGCTCCGACCGCCTCTGACCCCGCCATTAATGCCCAACAGTTCCCCCTCGCCGTCCTCTTCCCTCTGGACCTCTGGCCCCCTTCGTTTTCTTCTCCGGTGAGCCATGCCAATGATCAGAATAGTGCGCTCCTGTGCATCGTCGCCTTCCTCCCTAGTGTCCTCTTCCTCCGTTCATCTCTGAGCGCTGCTCGTCTCCGTGAGGCTCTGGCGCTCGTCCGCTTCCCTCCTCGTCGCCTTCTCGCGCCTCCCCGTGACTGCTGCAGTCGGCAGAGCCTCGGCCGGACGCGCTCGGCAATGCCCGGCTCGGGTGCCTCTACCTCGGCTATTTATAGCCCGTCCGCGACCCTCCCCGAGCAAGCCAGCTCTCTCAAACCCCTTCCCCTCTCTCCAGAGCACTCCAGTGTGCGAGCCCGACCAAATCCCTCGCCAGAGCCCAGCAATTTAGCCGGAGTTTGTCCACGGCCTCCGCGCCAAACCCATCTCTCCGGCCGTCCCCTGCCCTGTCCGAGCCCATAGATGGACGCGCCACTCTTCGGCGATCCTCCCTGACTCGCCGCCCGTCCTTTTCCTCCATCGGGGCCACCCAACCACCGACCCCGTTGCCCTCTGTCTCTGGTCGCCGTGGACCTCCACGACCTTGGTGCTACAGGCTGCCCCGACCCCCTCCAAGGGTACCTACGGGCGCGGCATGGAGTGGCGGAGCCGCCACGTGCGTCGCCTAGCCCTCCCGTGCTGCCAGCCATCAGCTCCGACGGGAGCCGTGGTGCTCCTCTTCCTCGGTGTCGCGATGGAGAAGAAGGAGCAGGCGGGGGAAAGAGAAGACGTCGTGGGCCCCTCCTATCATGGTCTCAGTGCTGACGAGGCAGGCCCCGCGCCTTTGTCCGCGACCCCACCTGGCAGCGACCCAGTCGCCCGGCCCCGCTGCTGCTGTGTTGACTGGTCCTGCCAGCATGGATAAGTGGCGGCGCCCCTGCCGCGAATCCGTTTCCCTCCGTGGAAAGCGTATTCGAGGATAGAATGTTTCCCATTTCAGAAAGCGTATTTTTCCTCTTATTCGGCCGGGAATATGTTTCCTTCTCTGGAAGACGTATTTTCAGAAAAGACGCGTTCTGTTTAAGCTACTAGGGACCTGTTTGTAGAAGTATTTTTACAAACTAGTCCTTGAGCTTTAAACGTCTGTATCTTTTTACCCGTTACTCTGAATGAGGTGATTCCAACGCTCATGTTCTCTGTTCATAGAGCTATTTCTATTGGTGTCATTTTCATAATGTTTGCATGTTCTGAAAATGACCATTTTACCCTTGCCCATAAACATCCCCCATCGAGAGAGAACGGTTTCCAACAAATCTTTTCGCGATCTTTCCACACTTCTTCCCGGAGTATTTGTCGACCCCAGGCAAGCCAACCTCTTATCATGAGCCCCGAACTTGCATGTTGACTTTGCTTGCACCTTGTGTGTGTGTAGTTGCAATTGCTTCCTATCGTTTTCATCTGTAGTTATTCCGTTATGCTTTTCATGCATGCTTGTGTTTTCATGATATCTTCGCCATGCTAATTAGAATGTTGTTATTGCCATGTCACTACTCTACTTTATTTGCATGTCATCATTATAAAATGTTATGAGGATTGTAATGCACCGTTGATATGCTATTACTTGGTATTGTCATGTTCTTTATGCTATAGTTGTGCACTTGAGAAGTTCAATATTTTGTTCATGCATTTGTATGCTTCATGCTTATTGTTGCATTCATGTTCATGATGGAGGAGAAGGAATTAAAATGGCTTAATAATGACAAACCTCCTCCGTCATCGATGGGATCGGGTCATAGTGCCATCAAATCGAACTTTCTCAGTGCAGCCACATTTGCCTTCTGGGAAGGCCTTAATGCGATCTATTGTTGTGCCTCTCGCCGGTGCCTCCAGCTAGGGAAGGTTATGGGCATGCTTACCCTGATCAGGTAGGCGGACATAACCTTGTGTGCCCGTTGTTGATATTTTTGGTACCGGTCCCCGTGAGGGACGTTTTGGCCACGACAGTGGTCGTTGTGTCTTTGGTAGACACGGGGCCACCCAGGACTAGCCCAATTGGGAGTTGGTCGGAGTGGCCGGGAGAGTGTCATGGCAGTAGGTCGGTTTCGTCAGAATGCCATTGGTCCACCCGAATGGGATGAAGAGGCCATGGGTTCCGTGGTGTGGGTACAGTGTGCTACCTTTGCAGAGTGTATATAAAGTCTATCGATAGCAACACAATTTGTAGTAGGTCCCACTATCAGGTCTTGGTCGAAATGGGGGATAAACCTGAAATAATTAAGTTGGTAAATAAAGATGTGATAACAAGAATATGGTGACTTGGACTATGAGGTGGTCGTGAGAAGTCATGACAATGTTTTGATATGATCACGAGACGAGGTCTCGGTGAGTGTTGGAGACCAAGTGTTGGTCATGGTTGTGATCGCCGGAAAGATCACCGTTGGAGACCAAGTGTTGGTCATGGTTGTGATCGCCATAAAGATCACCATTTGAGACCCAGTGTTGGTTATGGTTGTGATCGCCGGAAAGATCACGTTTGGTTGCGAGGCAACCCGTTGGTAATAGAGTCCGAGGGACTCAGTGCACAAATTTGGATGCATTGCATGAGTAATATGTTGCATTTAATAACCAAGACAGAACAGAAGATGGTTGCATAAAGTTAACATGCTATGTCTGCATGGGATATATATTCGGTAGTTTATTTTCAGCATAGTTTCATGATGCCATGCCATGCTTTGATTGACATGTTAAATTATGTCATGATTACTGTCATGTTAGTAGATGCTACGATATTGTTCATGCTTAGTTGATCTTTATCATGCTATGTTTAGTAATTGATATGAGGTAGGCTGTTGCATGCGTTCGGTTCTTGCCTTGTCTTCTCCTTGATTGGATGCTATATAATTGGTTGTCTTGCAAGTACATTCAATGTACTGACCTGGCGTGTCATGCCAGTTGTGTAGGTCATATACGAGTTGTTTGCTTGATCCGTTGTGCTAGGTTGTAACCTTGCCAGTCCTGTGAGTTGTGGAGCCCAGCCAGAGTTGTTATGCTGCCAAACCAAGACTTCCGCCGCCATTTTAAATAAGCTTCCGCTGTCATTTAAATAGCCGTAGGGCTATGCCATATGATTGTATTCATCAATGATGTAAGCTTATGCACATGTATTTGATGAATATTATTGTACCTGGAATGCTGTATTATGGACCTGTCATGCGTCAGGTGTTATCCTGGGCTGACGTGCGAAGGCCCCCTGCTCCATGTGGATCGGGGTGCCACAGGACATGGTATCAGAGCAGCTAGGCTGGCATAGGTTATCCTAGTATTAGATCACCGCTACCATTAAACTGTAGTTACCCTAAGGGATTTGACTCATCCGTGGCATCCGGCATGGCCACTGTTAATCCATAGGTGGCGTAGTCGGGACCGACACATCCTCACCCCGCTGTCCCCGCCTAGTTATCTGTGGAGCAACTAGCAACCACATCCTTTTTGGTCGGCCGCACTGCTTGCCCTTCGCCATTAAGGGAAAGGGGCCAACCATGCGGGCATGTCCCGCATAGCTGCCTATAAAAGCCCCCTTTCCGCTAGCCGTATCGCTCACTCCTCATTCTGCCATGTCCCTGCAGAGAAGCCTAGCTAGTAACACTCCAGTCATGGCTAGCACCCTCAAAACTACCAAGTTCCACAGCCGCACAAGCGCCGTCAACCATGCTGGATTTCCCCCCTTCTTGCTGAGATGCTCACCCAAGCTTTTGGCTATGATGCTAGCCCCAACTATCTGGTGTTCCAGTCAACACCCCTTCCTCACCTCTATCTCTATGATGCAAGGGTGCACATCAGCCCCGATCCCGCAGCAGATGGCCAGCCGTTGGTTTTTCAGGGTAGAGCCATGCCTACCACTGATTTGGCCATTCAGGCCGCTGCTATGGAGGCGATCCTATACCTCCAAACCAAGTTCCCGCAAGTAGCAGATCGAAGGGAGTTCTGTTTCTTCCCCATTGCTACAGCGTCAGGAATTCAACCATCCCCCTCTATCCAAGGGAATGACCCTGCAATCGCTCGCCTGGTGTAGTATATCACTGCCCAGGGAATGATGATTTCAAAGATGCTTGCCGAATTCAGAACCTTGGACAACGATGCGGTGCGAGTTGTCAAGGAAGCTTACCGTGAGGCTCGTAAGTTCGCATCTCAAGTGGTTCACCCAACGCTATTCGAGCCAGTGCTACCCTCTCAGCCGGTGTTGTGGCCTCGGCCAAACATCATCACCCTCGAAAAGACTCTTTTTCGGATCCACCAGCAACATATGCTTGGATCAATTTCATCCACACCCCAATAGCCGAACCCCAACCTATAGTGATCTCGGATGATGAAGATGGAGATTGGCTCAGTCTTCGTCCTCCCGGAGAGCCCCAGCAAGGCAAGTCCTCTGCATGACCTCAGTCAATTAGTGAGCATTTTGTCGGTTCATCCCCGGTATGAGGATAGAGCTATGTATCCCGGTATGAGTTGTTTCGCGTAGAGCATTCGTGCTTTGTTGTATGGTGGTACTGTTGTGATCCGTATGCTGTGTGCTATGTATGTTTTTGTGTGTTTGTTTTTGTGTTGTTTTTTGCTTGTCTCTCTATCAAGCAGAAATGTTTGACGGGGTTGACACAGTGTGTGCTAACAAGATTTTAATCAGTAGAGCACATACACTAAAAACAACATTGACTCGTCCCGAGTCTTTAATAAAATGCGCGCTGGTTTAGGTATATATATACCAGGATTATATATATACCCACTAGCATTAACACACCTTAGAATGGTTTGTCTGCTGTGTTTTTCATTGCATGATTATTGTCTCTGCCTGTTTGTTAGATTACTGCATAATACACGCATACCCGGTTCACCCACGAGTACCTTCGGGCAGTACTCGGGGGAATGCAAAGTCACATATCCCTATCTACCTGTGCATACACCGGATGACAGATTTTCAAACCCAAAACCTCGCAGAGGCATTTCTACCTGGAAATTCCTCATCTCTAATTCTTCCTCCCGATTTCATTTCTGGGGGAAACGCTACCCACTTTATTTCATTCATACCAGTAGAACTAGCCTGATACAGATTTCAACTACGATCCCACCTCGACACCTACTTTTCATGGAGCAATCCGCGAAATTTTTCCCGTAGCCCAGTGTGCTTCCGGAGCTGGCGTAGCCACCTCTCCTACACCTGGACCCCACCCCCACCATCTTCTGTGCCTTGCATGGTGCAGGCAAGTTGCCACCCCGCTCCACCGCCGCATGCGATTACTCTGCCGGCGCAAAGCGACGGAGGATCAAGCGTGGCGGAGGACCACACAGTGCACCGTCTTCTCCCGCGTCTCGAGCACCCGCACCTAGCCGTGCGTTCTCCCGAGCCCGATCATTCCTGATGAGTATCAGCAGGTGGATCGACGAGTGTAACACCCCGTATGTAACTTGCCATATTTGTATTCCAACTCTTGCCACTTCCAGCACTAAGTTATGATATTTCCTCATTGTCGGGTTTTTGTCTCCGTGTGCTTTTGTCTTTGTCATGCATCTCATATCATGTCATCATGTGCATTGCATTTGCATACGTGTTCGTCTCATGCATCCGAGCATTTTCCCCGTTGTCCGTTTTGCATTCCACCGCTCCTATGTCCTGCGGTGTCCCTTTCTACCTCTTTTCGTGTGCGGGTGTTAAAAGTTCTCCGATTGGACCGAGACTTGCCAAGCGGCCTTGGTTTACTACCGGTAGACCGCCTGTCAAGTTTTGTGCCATTTGGACTTCGTTTGATACTCCAACGGTTAACCGAGGGACCGAAAAGGCCTCGTGTGTGGTGCAGCCCAACACCTCTCCAAAGTGGCCCAAAACCCACCTAAACCCCCTCCATTATCTAGGCAGTTCGATCACAATCGCGTGGCCAAAAACCGTGCTCAATTTGGAGCCTCCTAGCTCCTCCTACCTATATAAAGGCCTCTCCCCCGAAATCCCGGGTCTCTTCCACCCCTAACCCTAGATCCCTCGTCCATCCGCGCGCGGGACATGTCCGGGCGCGCCGGACACAACCGCCGCACCAGTCACCGCCCGCCACCTGTCCCCTGGCCGCCGTACCGCCACCAGGCCCGTGGCCGGCCCGCGCCTCGCCGCTCCGGGCCGCGCTCCTCCACCGCCCCCGACGCGCTGTTCGCCGTCCGCCGCCCGCGACCGCATCTCCGCCGCCTGATCGCCGCCTCTGCCGCCCCGTTCACCCGCTCTCTCGCCGGAGCTCGTCGCCGGCCAGCAGCCGCGCCGCCCGGTCTCCACCGTCGCCCTCACCGCACCGGGGCCGATCTCCGCCGCCGTCCGGTGCCTCCTCGTCGGCGGCGCGCCCCGGATCTGCCTCCTCCGGTCTTCCCCGCGCCTAACCACCTCGCCGGAGTTGCCTCGGTTCGCGTGCCGGACGAACCCTGGATCTGGAGAGGTTGTTTCCCCCCAAGTCTCAGATAATTTTGGCATATTTCATCGCATCGTATCTCCACAACCGTGGCTTCGTTTTGGGCGTGTAGCATATCAAATTGTTCGTCTCGACGAGTACTTCATTTCATCCCATTGCACCATGTTCATTTGAGCTCATCTTGATGCTCTAAATGATGTTGGAAGAGTGCTTGTTTATATTAGTTTCAGATTCTTATCAGCAAATGCACTTTTGTCATTTTTGCCATGATTGATGTGTGCCTCCTATGAACTTGAGCTCTACATGAGTTTTGAAGTATGCCATTCCAACTTTACAGGGGTGTATGCCATGTATTTTTTGTGATCTCTGTGGTGACTAGCACAAGCATGCAAAGTAGCTCTCGTAATGTTGCTGATTTCAGGGACTTACAGATCTTCTAAGTCTTTGCCCTGTTAATATTTTTATGCCATGTAATCATGTTGCTACCGAGTGATCCATGCCTCTTTTGAGCATGATCAGTAAGGATGTTTTGTAGATATTGTGTTGCTCTATCCATCCATGTCTTTGTTTGCAATTATGGAGCACCCTAGCTTGACTCAATCGAGCTCTACTTTTGCTATAAAATGTTCCTGGCAGAATGTTTACGTGTTAAGCATTGTTGCTGAGGTTGTTGTAGTTGATCCATGCATGCTATGTTGTTGTTCTTGCCATGTTTAGATTCTATGGCATGTCTACTTTCTGGGTGTATGCTTAGCTTGTCATGCAATGCCTTGTCGTGAGTGCATCGAGCTCATAAACATGCCTACTTGATATCTGTTTTGCCATGTTCCAGTTTTCTACTAAGTCTGAATCTGTTAACGATAATTGTTATGTTCACATGGTTCCCATTGTATTTTCTGATCCCTTTTGGCTTATGGTCAGTAAGGGACTTTTGTTGTATGCTTTGAGTAGCTTGATGCCATGTTTTGCTTTGCCATGATATGTTCCTGTAGCATGTTGTTATCTTGCTCTAAACATTGCTTCCGGATGTTAAATTCCTGACATGTTATTTTCACTAAGTCTGTAACCTGATATCTTTTGCTCTTTAGCCATGCTTGTTTGAACCTGCTATTGAGCGAATTAGCCGTAGCTCAGTGTTCATCTTTTGTCAAGAATCTTGAGGGGATCCCTGCCATGTATTTTGTTGCTATGTTAGAGTGCATTAGCTTGTTGTTCTTGATGCATTTAGATGGCCTCGTGCTGTTTATCGCAGATCGGTGCCATATTTGTATTGCTTGTCATTTGCCAACCGTGCATCCGATTCCGGTGATCTTTATATCGATTTCGACCAAAATCAACTTATCTTTCCAGTGGCACTCTTGGTTTTCCAAGTTGAGGCCAGGTTCAATCTTTCCTTTCCAAAACATGCATATGCATCGCATATCGCATCCCGCATATCATGCCATGTTTTGCATCATGTTGCTTATGCATTGCACGTGGTTGATTGTGTCTCCCTTTGCTTGTATTCTTGCTTTTTGGTAGAGCTGGGAGACGAGTACATGATCGAGGAACCTGTTGAGTATGCTTACGAGGATCAAGCTAACGTCAACTTGGAGAACTTTGCAGGCAAGATGACCATACCCTCAAAATCACTTCTATCTTTGCTTGCTAGATGCTCGCTCTTTTGCTATGCCTATGCTACGATACCTACCACTTGCTTATCATGCCTCCCATATTGCCATGTCAAACCTCTAACCCTCCTTGTCCTAGCAAACCGTTGTTTGGCTATTTTACCGCTTTGCTCAGCCCCTCTTATAGCGTTGCTAGTTGCAGGTGAAGATTGGAGTTTGTTCCTTGTTGGAACATGTTTATTGTTGGGATATCATTATTATATCTTTTCTACTTTAATGCACCTATATACTTGGTAAAGGGCGGAAGGCTCGGCCTTATGCCTGGTGTTTTGTTCCACTCTTGCCGCCATAGTTTCCGTCATACCAGTGTTATGTTCCTTGATTTTGCGTTCCTTACACGGTTGGGTTATAATGGGAACCCCTTGATAGTTCGCCTTGAATAAAACTCTTCCAGCAATGCCCAACCTTGGTTTTACCATTCGCCACCTAGCCTCTTTTCCCTTGGGTTTCGTGGACTCAAGGGTCATCTTTATTTTAATCCCCCGGGCCAGTGCTCCTCTGAGTGTTGGTCCAAACTGAGCTGCCTGCGGGGCCACCTCGGGGAAACTTGAGGGTTGGTTTTACTCGTAGCTAGTCTCATCCGTTGTGCCCTGAGAACGAGATATGTGCAGCTCCTATCGGGATTTGTCGGCACATTCGAGTGGCTTTGCTGGATTAGTTTTACCATTGTCGAGATGTTTTGTAACCGGGATTCCGAGTCTGATCGGATTGTCTTGGGAGAAGGAATATCCTTCGTTGACCATGAGAGCTTGTGATGGGCTAAGTTGGGACACCCCTGCAGGGATTTGAACTTTCGAAAACCGTGCACGCGGTTATGGGCAGATGGGAATTTGTTAACGTCCGGTTGTAGATAACCTGAAACTTAACTCAATTAAAATGAATCAACTGAGTGTGTGGCCGTGATGGTCTTTTTTCGGCGGAGTCCGGGAAGAGAACACGGCCTCGCATTATGCTTGAATGTAGGTTGTTCTAGAATCACTTCTTGATCATAGTTTCTTGACCGTGCCTTTGCCTTCTCTTCTCGCTCTCATTTGCGTAGGTTAGCCCCCATATATGCTAGTTCTTGCTGCAGCTTCACCTCATACCTTTTACCCTTCCTATAAGCTTAAATATTCTTGATCGCGAGGGTGTGAGATTGCTGAGTCCCCGTGACTCACAGATTACTTCCAAAACCAGATGCAGGGACCGATGATACCGCTCCAGGAGATTCGAGTGAGCTCAAGTGGGAGTTCGATGAGGACTCAGGACGATACTACGTTTCCTTTCCAGATGATCAGTAGTGGTGCCCAGTTGGGGCGATGGGGACTTTGTCGCATTTGGGGTTGTTCTTTATTTTGGTTCCGTAGTCGGACCTTGATTGTATCTGGATGAATGTAATGATATTTATGCTATCGTGTGACGTGGCGAGTGTAAGCCAACTATGTACCTCTTTTCCTTATTCATTACATGGGTTGTGTGAAGATTATCTCACTTGCGACATTGCTTACAATGCGGTTATGCCTCTAAGTCGTGCTTCGACACGTGGGAGATATAGCCGCATCGTGGGCGTTACAACAAGCCGATGAGCATTCCCAGCAGCGCCGCGAGGAACAGGTCGCAGCGCCGCCAAGAACATTTCTTCACCGAAGGAGCTTGGCTCAATCTTGTACAAACCAAAGAGGTAGTAGAGCGGCATTGCGTTTGTTCTTGGAGGAGAGCTGCGCTGCCGTTTTTATAGCCCAACCCCGGTGTACGGTGAGCGAGGTCCAGGAGAACCGCTCATTGCTCGATCACCGGTGTCCACGAGGCCAATGCGCGAGCAGTGCCGACAAGGTGCTGGCCCGCGACGTGAGTGCTCGCTGCACCAGCGCCGTGCACGCCGTGCACTACGACACTAGGGTCCTCATCGCCCTAGAAGCTAGATGCGCGCTGCGCTACGCCGCACGCGGAGCAGCGACAAAGAAGAAGTAGCAAGCTGGAGGTAGAAGGAGGCTGCCAGTGGGCCCTGGACCCACGTGTCAGCAGGTGAAACCACTGTTCATTGGGGTGCATCCAGTATTTTTCGGGAGTCTGATCTCGAGTGCCCCTAGCCGTGGAGGTAACCCTGTTTTGCCCATATATCCCTTCCCGGGTGTACCAATTATCGGTTCCTCCATCCCGTTTGAATTTGACCAAAGGGGTTAAAAATTAACCCCAGGTTTTCTCCTGAAATGGTTATTCTTGCATTTGTGCTGTAACCCTAGGAATCTCGAGGACGAGATTCTTTTTAAGGGGGGAAGAGTTGTAACAGCCCCAAAATTGGGTTATCTATTTTTGAGTTGTTATTCCTTCCTGGCACTCATCTTCAAAATCTTTCTCCAAAGTTTTTGGATGACTCTGAGATTTCTTGTCATTTCAACCTTTCAACACCTTGCTCATGTATTTTTCAGTGAGCAAGACCTCATTGGCATCATCTCAAACCCTCTCAAACCCTAATTCCAAATTTTTGGAATTTGGATATGCCCTTTGTGCTTACAAAGGAGCCATCATTTTCCTTGATCTGTTGATCATTCCAATTGTTCCCAGAGACCATTCTACCTTTCTGAACCTTGGATATGCAAAAATATTGCTATGTCCCATGCAATATTTTTGAATTGTGATTTATTCATTTTCTTGCTTTTGTGAGGAATAAAATCCAAAGGCAGAGCTAGCCATCTCCTAAATTAATGAGAATTGGTGGAGTTGATACTTATGCCTAATCCAAGCTCTGGCAAATATATTGGCCATTATTAAATAAGGAAAATTGCATTTTCCTATTTAATGCCAATATTGCCTTTCTGCCATTTTCCAAAGGAACTACTATTTTTATAGCAGGGAAAATTCCCACATAAATTGTGGAGCTTTTCCTTGCTATATAATCACTAGTTCCATCCTCATCTCATGTTCCTCAGTTCAAAAATTTGGCACATGATCCAATGCAAGTTTCTGCCTTCTCTGACATTTTGCAAAGGAAGTGCTTTATTCCTAATTCCAATGGAGCTGCAATTTGGCAGGATGATTAACATGGATAAAAAACGCACGGATGCCAAATATGAGCCCAATCCATTCAACCTAGCTCCCTGTGCTATTTTTCAAAGTATCTGACCAGAATGCAACTTTGTGAAGGAAGTACCTTCATATAGTTTCCAAATGGGATAAAAAAATTCCATCCTCTCACGTATCTCAAATCATTAACCTCCACCCAAATTCAGTTCATTTCACTGAACTATGTGGTCACAGGAGCAATTCTTGTTTTCTGTCCAATTTTTCAGTTTGTGAAGAAAGTGCATTTTATCTTGCACCATTATGGCTGAAAATATTCCCAGGGCTTCTCATATCCATATAAACTATCTCCACAAGATTTTGGCTCATTTCATCCAGCCATTTGCCCCGAGGATTTCTCTGAAGTTTATGGACAAAAATGATAGCTGTGAAGGAAGTACCATTTTGGTAAGTCCATTTGGTATGAACTTTTTACAACATCATGGTATGTCCAAATCATCAGGATTTGACAAGTTTTAGCTTAATCCCTCACTCCTAGTGAGTGCTCCTTCATGATTTAATTTCTAGGTCAGATTTGGCAGTTGTACAGCAACTATGCTAAATACTTGACCAAATGACCTCAAAATTACCAGGACCGTAGTCCTTTCTACCCTAAGCCTCCCAGACATCAAATTTACCATTTAACCTCTCTGGTTTAATCTCTGGAGTGTGGCCAAGTTTGCAACAGCAAACTTGTGGAGCTTGGTTTACTCAGCTCAGTTTGTCTCTTCCCGTTTCTTTACCGTAGTAACACTCTATCTACGAAGTTCTATGCGGTAGACATGAGATTACCTCAGTAAAAACTCCAGAGCATGCTTTGTCCATGGTCACCACGGGCAATGCCAGCCAAAATGGTGGTCTATCCACTGTTCGAGTCAGCATCGCTGCTCCGACTGCTTCTGGCCTTGCCATTAATGCCCAACAGTTCCCCCTCGCGCTACTAGGGAAAAGGCTAGCAGCAGCGCGGGTTTTAGGTGTATCAGTAGCGCGGGGACCGGCGCTACTAATAAGGCGCTATAGCTAACACATAGCAGTAGCACATGCTCATCAGCGCTACTGCTACACAAGTGTAGCAGCGGCGCGCTTAATGGAAGCTCGCTACTGCTAATAGCTATAGGGCGCTTCTCCTGTGTGCGCTACTGCTACTACTGCGTTGCTGCTAACTTTTCTCCACTCGCTACTGCTAATTTTAGTGGTTTTTTGTTTTTTTGGGCATATTTGTTTTGTATTTGAACATGCTTTATAGAAGAATCTTTAGCACATACAAATGTCATCATGATACACATACAAATGCCTGCGAGACCACACATGTAATCATAGCATATAGATAAAAATAGTCTCATCATAATCATCATCCAACACAAAGTTGTATCTTGTCATCATCTCAAAAATAGCGATACATGCAAGTCTCGAATACTGGCAACTACAACGTCATCCATCTAAACAAAGGTATACGCTAGAAGAGCTATCACTATGAGTGAGAGCGGAACTATGCAGTACATGAGGTGGCGGTTACGAGTCCTCTCTCGCGCTAGTGTGAACCTCAAGTAACTAGCTTCTCCTTCTTGTCTGCTTTTGAAGCCTTTATGGCTGGCGCCCAAGAACCCATTCACTTGCGCCTGACACTCATGCCACTCATTGTACACCCCCGGAACCTTCCCTTTGTACACGACATAGCACTTCCATCTCGCCATCAAGAACCTAGGTACCTGTTAGAGATGCATGTTCATGAAGAGGATGTACAATCATATATACGCAACAAAATATACTAGAGAAACACCGAAAAAGAAAGGGTTAGCAACTAGATGCAACATACAGTACGCAAATTAATTAACTAGAGGTACGCAGGTCATCGTACGCAAACTAACAAAGTAGCGTTACGCAAGTTCGGCAGGGACCGTGGACATCACAAAGTTTCATCGCTACAAAAAGTATACAAGTTCAACCGACACATATCATCATCATCGGCATCATAAATCACTAGAAGTTCCATCCTTCCATATCATCGAGGATGGACCCTAGCTTCTTGAACGGCGTGAGGTCTAGACGTTGCATGCCTATGCAAGTTCGGACGTCAGCTCGCGATATAGGTCCGTGGTGGAACATCCCCTTCTCATCGACAACTTATTTCATGATGATCGTCGCAATGTCGCTTTGGATGCGAAAGAAGTCATCTCTAAGTTTATAATCCGCTTCTCCATGAGATTCTAGCCACTTGTGGATATGATCATCATTTCTGCTTTTCATGCGAAGCTTTTGGTGATCCGTGTTGAAGTGAATCATGAGATGGACGATGTAGAATCCATCCTTCTTGCTTGGTTTTGGGACATGGATGCAGGAGAAGTTAGTTTTATGCGCGAAACCCATCTTCTTGTTCCTTTGTTTCCTGATCTGCATGTGGCCACCTCTAATGCTGAAGCCTTGGAGAGCATCATCTAGAATATTCATTATGTGGGTGTAGTCTTTTTTTCTCGTAGTCTCTGGAAGGGTCAAAATACACGGCGTGGGAGACTTGTGGGTAAAGAACGATAAGGACGGCGCACCCGTTGCTGCGGGGAAAAGACACCTCAAATTATTCCCCATATGAGAGAGAAGGAATGATTGAAATGTACGAAAGGGTTGTCCGGAACTGAATTACTTTGGATGATAAGGCACGAGGACAATTTCCCGGTCCTTATTCTGTACCATGAAGTTTTGGAGGTACTCCCTAGCAGTTTCACGCTCAAAGTCGCCGAGACTCAAGAAAGACTCATGCATGTAGTACGAATCCGCCACACAGATTTGCGAGACTTCTTCACTCTTCATGACGGAGCTCATATGTAGCACAAAAAGGCGGACGATTGTAAAATCGAGCCGCCTTGTCAGAAACATCTCAAAGATATGGTCAAACCGCAGGAAGAACACCTCCGCGGGCCGTGTCTCGACATAGCACTTCCCCTCAGGCACACGAGCCGCGTATGTCGGATATCCTGGATCCTTTGAGGCTAGTAGGCTTTTCTCAGTCGACATCACATGGTCGTGCAGTCTCCTGAGATCCCCTGATAGTGCCTCCAGTGGTTTCGGCGGTAGCATCGGCTTGCCTGTGAGATGGAACATGGCCGCACCTTTCACGGGTACACGCTCTTCAGAATGCATCGTCTGGCTGCTATGTGCTCTGGCTTGTTTGGACGCAGCTATCTTCCCCGATCTCTTTCTCTCCTTTTTCTTGGGCACACCTTCTAGACCCTTCCTTAACCCCTGCCCCAGTGTTCCCGGGCTAAGTATTGTACGACCCTCGCGCCCGACTAGTTGAGCCTGTGTTGAGGCGGCATCTTTAGGCGTGTCCTGTGAGGATTTCATGAAGAGAGACATTTTGCAATCCCTGCTACGACCTTCCTGCCCGGGCATATCATCCATATCCTCATTAGCAAGCTGATAGCCCGATTCGTCATATGGTTGACTCATCAATTCTATGTCACAGTCATACGCGTTTGTATTGAGGAAATCCATAGGGCCGACCTCCGTCTCATCATCCATTCTCTGTTCTACATGACAAATTACATCAGCCAGTACTATTGCACCCCCTTCATCATGTCGTCCGTCGCTCTCACCAGGCACTACAGGAGCTGGTAATTGCGTAGGCGGGGTGGTGGTCGCCGCACATGCTTGTTGATGTGTGGTTATTGTTGTGCTCTCGGCCAGCTCCAGACGAATAAGATTCTTCGACCATAGCAGCACCCAACCCTTGCAGCTTCCAATCCACGGCGGGGTCTCATCGTCCGCTCCCACATGCTGTACTGGAGGAGGCAAATCCTCGTGCCCCGATTTCACATTGGACAAGCTAACCCTGAAGTGCCTAGCGGGGATCGGCTGGTTGTGGAACGTGGGTTGCAAGGGGTCCATTATCATCCCCTTTCCCACGTCCACCTTCTGGCCTTTGATCAAGTAGAGTATGGTGCACGGGGTTTCTTTCGTCTGCAAACACATATGTCTGTGGCGTAAAACATCCGAAAGGCAACAAAAATGGAATATTATATATATATATATGTTGGTGCGACATGTAATTACCGTGATGGCATCGAGCTCAGCCAAAGATGAAGGCCCACCGAGCGCGCCAGAGACTGAGGATGGGCTGCTATGAGCGGGAGCGGCTGTGAGAGGAGGCCCGGTTGCGTGGGCAAGTGATGGTGCGATGGTGTTGTTGTTCATGGAGTTGCTCCCGACGAAACTGGGCAACGGGGAATCATGTACCGTCTTGTTTGGATTTTCCTTCGTCCAGTTGATGATAACTGGAACCAAGTTAGTAGCGAAATCATTTCTACAGGAAGTTACAGCTGCATTGACTGCCTGCTGTAGCAACTCATATTTGTCCTCGGCTGCTTTTTCGCGTCCTCAGCTGCTTTTTTTCTCGACCGCAAGCTTCACCTTCGCGTCGATGTCTGCCTGACTAAACTTCTTTTTCTGCTTCTTGGCCTCCGAGCCCTCATTGTAAAACACCTTCCACGTGGCGCCGTCTCCAGCGCCGTGCACACGACCATATTGCGGCCGCTGGCCCAAAGGGAGTCCCTTAAGTTCGTTCAAGGCCCGGTTGAGAGGGGTGTCCCACTTGGGCCTCATCGGAGAAGTAGGAATTTCGGCTGCAAGCTAGTGTTGCTTCTCCAATAGTCTAATCAATTTCCTCATGATCTGGTCCGTGTAAAAAACCTTTTTCTCCTTGTCCCACTTGTAGCGGGCCCTAATGAAGTCACACTCCAAGGGGTTGGTGAACTTCATGAAGGGGTCTGGGAGACCCGCGGCTTCACATTCCGCGTCCTCCTTATCCCATATGGGCCTTTTACCGAGGTAGCCACGGCTTCCGAGGTGATGCTTCCCCGTGTTCCTTTGCTGAAGGCTCTTGAATTTCGCAGCCTTAGCCTTGGCGTCCTCGGTAGCGCAAGTGTCCTTGAACTTTTTGAACTCCTTTTCCGTAAGTGTCGGATTTTCCTCCAGAATCTTGGACAGGGGTTCCTCAGCCTCAATAGCTCGTTTCACCCTCCCTTTCCAGGAGGCCAAATCATTGCTGAACATGCCCATGGCGTGATTGTTAATCTTTTTCATCTTCGGATCATCCCACAGTTGTTCTATGTTATCATCCCGGTCAGGGAACTTGAATCTCTTGTGCAACTTCGTTAGGAGCAACTGCGTCAAATGTTCTTTACTCCTTAAGTCATCGTCGTTGATGCTCGCGCATACCCATAGGATGCATCCTACTTGGTTCCCATAGCACTTGCGAGGTTCTTCCAGCTCTAACGGCTCAAACTTGCCAGGTGCCATCTTTGTGATCACAAGTCGTCCAATCCCTAGTTTGTTAGGTTTTCGTATCCTCTGCTTCTTATGCTTCCTCTTTTCGGTAGCGGCATCGGCGCCGGTACCTTCCCCACCGGTCTCGGCGCCGCCATCGGTGCCGGCGCCGTCGGTGTCGATGTCGGCGTCAGTACCATCATCGAGGCGGACCTGCAAACCTTTCTTAGCAGTCAAAAAGTTGAGGTAGTCTTGTTCACCCTGATAATCCATCTCGTATGCATCTTGGTCAGAAGGCCCAGTTTCTTTGTTGTTCGACATGTTTCCTATGATAATGTGTCCTCATTTATTTCTAAAAGTATGAATAAATGAGAAATGACATAAAAAGAAATCTATGTGCCAGCACTCGATATGCCAACTATGTAGCACAAATCATGCCTTTATTCACGGGAAATTTCGGCATGACCTTTGCTAAAAAAATGGACATATAGAGCGCCTGAAATTCACCAGAACGGAAATGAACCAACATTCCGGCGTAACATAGGCAACTCGGATCATTTACCAAAACATGACATGTCCAAAACATGACATATCCACATATCACATGTCCAGTTCAAATTTGCATATAAATTCAGCTAATTTTGAAACCTATCTAAATTCATAACTAAATAGATAACCTAATTAACATAACTAAAACCTAAGTAAATTAACCGAAGACCCTAGCTAGCAGAGAGAGGGGGTGGTTTACAGAGGGTGCAGGGGCGAGGAGGCAGGCCCGGCGACGGCTGAGGTTGGGAGGGGAGGAAGCAGAGGAGGGAGGCGAGGGCCGACGGGTCGGGGGCGAGCGCGCCGGGGTCGGGGGCGAGCGCCTGGGTCGGGGGCGAGCACCGGGGCCGGGTCAGGCGCGACGGTGCTACGGGGGGAAGAGAGTGGGGATTTGGGAGAAAAGAGGCGGGATGAAGCAGGGAGAGTGAGAATTTTGGGTTATGTGGATGTAGCAGTAGCGCATTTAGACAAAACGCGCTACTACTATTAAAGGCAGCTATAGCAGTTTTATACAGAAACCGCTACTGCTACCTTGACTAGCTGTAGCTCTTTTTCAGTAAAGCACTACTGCTATAACCAGTTTCCCTTTTTCTTTTCCTTTATTTTTCTCACTTTTTTCCGAGAGCAGTGAATGAAGGGAAGGCGATATATATTGCATCATTTGACGGTTAAATACGTATGCAAAATAGGAACATATATATTACATCATTGGACCCATGCATAATAATGGCTAAGTGTGTATACAAAATAGGAACACACATATATATATATTACATCATTTGACCGATTCCTCAGCGCTGATGTTTTCGTTTTTGAGTCAGCTTCTTTCCCTTCTTGTTCGCCGAAGAATAATTGAGCCCCTCATTGTGACTTTGCCTTTCCCATGGAGTACGATTTTTCTTAGGTAATGTTGTAGTATTGATTCTTCTTTTGACATATACTTTATCATCATCGTCATCTTCCCTCATTGGGTTGCCGTACTGATCATAGTCTTCCTCGTTGGCGACTCCATCCATTCCAATGATGTTCCTTTTGCCTCTCCTCACGACAACACGACTGGGATTGCATGGGTCGGTTATGAAGAAGCATTGTGTCACGTGTTTAGCGTGTACCCATGGCTCGTTTTTGCGATAGCTTTCACGGTAGCGCTCTTGGCATCGGGTATAGTCATGGTAGTGAAAATCCGGTTTTCTCTTTCGACATTCTTAGCCCATCTGACACGGAACATCGTCGTGTTGTGCAGTCCAGAGTAGTCAAGCTCCCAGATCTCCTCGACCCTTCCATAAATCGTTCAGTTGCACCGTTGTCGCTGCCGGTCATGCATTCCATTGTCACCCCTGAGTTCTGATCATCATTGTCCATATCTTTGGCCTCCGTGTAGAACGTGTATCCGTTGATATCATATGCCTGATAGGTTACGAGGTTGGGCGAGGGGCCATGTGCTAAGGCGTATATGAGCAATTCATCCTTAGAGCCCTCCTCCAGGGGGATTAGCAATAATATGCTCTTTGAACCAATGTAGGAAAGTGGAGTTGTGCTCTCTAGTAACTTCGGCGTCTGTCTTGCATACCCCCCGGTCACGATACTTCTTTGTGATAATTTCTTTGTGCAGTGCCACGAAAGGATCTACCTCGTCTAGATGTTGTAGCACTACCAAGTTTGCTCTGTCAAAGTCGCTGCATTGATCTGAGTATGCCACGTGCAATTCCCTGCGACCGTTGCAGTGACCTTCTCCTTCGAGCCTCCCATCGTTCTTGTTAACGGGCAAACCAACACTAACACCAGGCGGCTGGTCTGCGCCATATAGAAAATTCTCACAGAAAGAGATGCACTCTTGTGTCAAATAGCCCTGGACGATGCTTCCATCCGGACAGGACATGTTACGAATGAATCCTTTGATGATCCCATTCATCCTCTCAAACGGCATCATGTTGTGCAGGAATGACGGCCCCAGGTCTATTATGTCATCCACAATATGGACACACAGATGCACCATGACGTCAAAGATCGCAGGCGGGAAGTACATCTCAAGCTCATGCAGTATCACAACGATCTCTTCCTGTAGCCTTCGGAGCTGCTTCACACTGATCGACTTTGGAGAGATGATGTCGAAGAAGTTGCAGAGACCAATAAGCGTGTCACGGACGTGCTTGTCCATTATCCCTCTAAGGGCAACAGGTAGTATCTGCGTCATCATCACATGACAGTCATGGGACTTCATCCCGCTGAACCTTTTCTTGTCCGTGTCTAGATATCTGCTTATCTTGCCAAAGTAACTGGAACTAACTTTGACTCCGGTAAGGCACTTAAAGAATTGATGGATCTCAGCCTGACTTAAGGTGAAGCAAGAAGGGGGGCGATAATCCTCTTTCTTTATTTTCTTGCACCTTCTTCCCGATCGTTCCACACTTCTTCCCGGAGTATTTGTCGACCCCAGGCAAGCCAACCTCTTATCATGAGCCCCGAACTTGCATTTTCACTTTGCTTGCACCTTGTGTGTGTAGTTGCAATTGCTTCTTATCGTTTTCGTGTGTAGTTATTCCGTTATGCTTTTCATGCATGCTTGTGTTTTCATGATATCTTTGCCATGCTAATTAGAATATTGTTATTGCCACGTCACTACTCTACTTTATTTGCATGCCATCGTTATAAAATGTTATGAGGATTGTAATGCACCGTTGATATGCTATTACTTGGTATTATAATGCACTTGAGAAGTTCAATATTTTGTTCATGCATTTGTATGCTTCATGCTTATTGTTGCATTCATGTTCATGATGGAGGAGAAGGAATTAAAATGACTTAATAATGACAAACCTCCTCCGTCATCAATGGGATCGAGTCATAGTGCCACCAAATTGAACTTTTTCTATGCAGCCACATTTGCCTTATGGGAAGGCCTTAATGCGATCTATTGTCGTGCCTCTTGCCGGTGCCTCCAGCTAGGGAAGGTTATGGGCATGCTTACCCTGATCAGGTAGGTGGACATAACCTTGTGTGCCCGTTGTTGAGATTTTTGGTACCGGTCCCCGTGAGGGACGTTTTTGCCACAACGGTGGTCGTTGTGTCTTTGGTAGACACGGGGCCACCCAGGACTAGCCCAGTTGGGAGTGGGTCGGAGTGGATGGGGGAGTGTCATGGCAGTAGGTCGGTTTCGCCGGAATGCTGTTGGTCCACCCGAATAGGATGATGAGGGCATGGGTTCCATGGTGTGGGTACAGTGTGCTACCTCTACAGAGTGTATATAAAGTCTATCGATAACAACAAAGTTCGTAGTAGGTCCCACTATCAGGTCTTGGTCGAAATGGGGGATAAACCTGAAATTATTAAGTTGGTAAATAAAGATGTGATAACAAGAATATGGTGACTTGGACTATGAGGTGGTCGTGAGAAGTCATGACAATGTTTTGATATGATCACGAGACGAGGTCTCGGTGAGTGTTGGAGACCAAGTGTTGGTCATGGTTGTGATCGCCGGAAAGATCACCGTTGGAGACCAAGTGTTAGTCATGGTTGTGAACACCGGAAATATCACCATTTGAGACCCAATGTTGGTCATGGTTGTGATCGCCGGAAAGATCACCTTTGGTTGCGAGGCAACCCGTTGGTAATAGAGTCCAAGGGACTCAGTGCACAAATTTGGATGCATTGCATGAGTAATATGTTGCATTTAAAAACCAAGGCAGAACAGAAGATGGTTGCATAAAGTTAACATGCTATGTCTGCATGGGATATATATTCGGTAGTTTATTTTCAGCATAGTTTCATGATGCCATGCCATGCTTTGATTGACATGTTAAATTATGTCATGATTACTGTCATGTTAGTAGATGCTATGATATTGTTCATGCTTAGTTGATCTTTATCATGCCATGTTTAGTAATTGATATGAGGTAGGCTGTTGCATGAGCTCGGTTCTTGCCTTGCATGCTATAATTGGTTGTCTGGAAAGTACATTCAATGTACTGACTTGGCGTGTCATGCCAGTTTTGTAGGTCATACCCGAGTTGTTCACTTGATCCGTCGTGCTAGGCTGTAACCTTGCCGGTCCTGTGAGTTGTGGAGCCCAGCCAAAGTTGTTATGCTGCCAAACCAAGACTTCCGCCGCCGTTTTAAATAAGCTTCCGCTACCATTTAAATAGCCATAGGGCTATTCATCAATGATGTAATCTTATGCACATGTATTTGATGAATATTATTATACCTGGAATGTTGTATTATGGACCTATCATGCGTCAGGTATTATCCTGGGCTGACGTGCGAAGGCCCCCTGCTCCATGCGGATCGGGGTGCCACACCGATGTCTTCAATCGCTAGGTGGAGCAGATGAGGCTACCCGTGGTCATTTACTCCGACACATGTAGCCTACAAAGTTTGTCTCACATCATTGTAACTTCGTACTCCATTTCTAAACTTGTACTAGTACTAGTAGTCCTCTATACCGTATATTGGGCTACTTGTACTACTACCTCCCACGTGGTTTATTGGTCCCCTTTGTAATTTGTGTACTAGTACTAGTAGTGATCTATACCATAAATTTAACTAACTAAATGTTAATGCATGTCACAAAAATTATATCGTTGGATTCGTATTTCAACATAGTTTCCAATGGTATAATTTTTGGTGACATGCATTGACATTTTGTTAGTTAAACCTATGGTTAAAATGTGACACTAAATACGACTAGTAAGTAGTACAGTAGTACTAGTACACATCGGTCAAATTATTCATTATGTCATCCCATTGAATTCACGTGACAACACGCTTCGCATGAGGTGACAAAAGATTCTCGGCGGCATGTTCGCTGATACGTCTCCAACGTATCTACTTTTCCTAACGCTTGTCCTCTTGTTTTGGACACTAATTTGCATGATTTGAATGAAACTAACCCCGGACTAACGCTGTTTTCAGGAGAACTACCATGGTGTTGTTTTCGTGTAGAAATAAAAGTTCTCGGAATGGAATGAAACTTTGCGAGGAATTTTTGTGCAATAAATAAGAATTTCTGGAGCCAAGATCCACCGGAGAGGGGCACCTGGGTGGGCACAGCCCCCCTCTCCTGGCGTGCCCAGGTGGGTTGTCCCCACATGGTGGCCCCGCAGACCATGAAACCGACGCTATAAAATCCTATTTTTCTAAAAAAATCAGGGAGAAAGAATTATCGCCATCCACGAGATGGAGCCGCCGTCACCTCCTGTTCTTCATCGGGAGGCCAGATCTGGAGTTCGTTTGGGGCTCCGGAGGGGGGGCTCTTCGTTCTTCGTCACCACCAACCCTTCTCCATCGCCAATTCCAAGATGCTCCCCATCGGGAGTGAGTAATTCCTCCGTAGGCTTGCTGGTTGGTGAGGAGTTGGACAAGATTCATCATGTAATTGAGTTAGTTTTGTTAGGGCTTGATCCCTAGTATCCACTATGTTCTTAGATTGATGTTGCTATGACTTTGCCATGCTTAATGCCTGTCACTTTGGGCCCGGGTGCCATGATTTCAGATCTGAACCGTTTATGTTATCACCATTATATCCATGTTCTAGATACGATCTTGCAAGTTATAGTCACCTACTACGTGTTATGATCCGGCAACCCCGGAGTGACAGAAACCGGGACTACTCCCGGTGATGACTGTAGTTTGAGGAGTTCATGTATTCACAATGTACTAATGCTTTGTTCCGGTTCTCTATTAAAAGGAGGCCTTAATATCCCTTAGTTTCCAATATGGACCCCGCTGCCACGGGAGAGTAGGACAAAAGATGTCATGCAAGTTCTTTCTATAAGCACGTATGACTATTTATGGAATACATGCCTACATTATATTGACGAACTATAGCTAGTGCCGTATCGCCCTAGGTTATAACTGTCTCATGATGAATATCATCCAACAAGTCACTGACCCAATGCCTAAGAATTTATCTTATATTGTTCTTGCTAAGTTGCTACTGCTATCATCACTGTTACACTTGCTACAAAACTATTGCTATCATTGTTGCCATTACCATAACGGTTGCTACTATTGTCAAAACTATCATACAACTTTGCTACTGATCACTTTGTTGGAGATAATTAATCTCCAGGTGTGGTTGAATTGACAACTCGGCTGCTAATACCTTCAAATATTCTTTGGCTCCCCTTGTGTCGAATCTATAAATTTAGGTTGAATACTCTACCCTCGAAAACTGTTGCGATCCCCTATACTTGTGGGTTAGCAAGACCTTTTTTGGCGCCGTTGCCGGGGAGAATAACTATATTTGTTGAGTCACTTGGGATTATTATCATATTATCACTATGAAGAATCTTAAGGATGCTAAGACTAAGATATTTCCCTCAAAGACGAGGGGGGGGGGGTAAGGAACCGCCATCCAGTTCTGCTTTAGATTCACCTTCTATTATAAGTAAACTTGCACCACCACCACATGCTATTAATTCTGATATGTCTCAAGTTATTTATGATGCTACCTCTGCTATGGATAATGCTTATGATGATGCTAGTACCTTGCTTAATGATGATGTGCCACTTGGTGACTTTCTCGATAAACAAATTGCTAGAGTTATACAACATGATGTTGAATCTAATGATGAGCTTGAAACAGAAGCTCCTGAAACTCCTGCTATAACTAGCCTTCCTAGATATGAATTGCCTAAGGTACCGGAAGGTTATGTTATGAGTGAGGAGACAACTATAGACATTCTTGCTTGCAGAGATAGAGATGATCTAGACAAATTATTACGCAAGTATAAAGAAAAATCTCTAAATTCTAGAATGAAATGTGATCCTAAGTTTGCTAGTTCACCTATTTTTATTGATGATAAGGATTATGAATTCTCTGTCGACCCAGAGTTAATTACTTTGGTTGAATCTAATCCTTTGCATGGTTATGAAACCGAAACTGTTGTGGAACATCTTACTAAGTTGAATGACATAGCCACCCTTTTTACTCATGATGAGAAAACTTGCGATTACTATATTCTCAAATTATTTCCGTCCTCATTAAAGGGTGATGCTAAAGCTTAGTACAATACTCTTGCTCCTGGTTGTGTGCGTAGTCCCCAGGATATGATTTATTACTTCTGTGAAAAATATTTTCCTTCTCATAAGAAACAAGCTGCCTTACAGGAAATAATTAACCTTGTTCAAATTAAAGAAGAGAGTCTCCCACAAGCTTGGGGGAGGCTTTGCTAATTACTTAATGCTTTGTCTGATCATCCTCTTAAGAAAAATGAAATACTTGATATCTTCTATAATGGACTAACCGATGCTTCTAGGGATTTCCTAGATAGTTGGGCTGGTTGTGTTTTCAGGGAACAAACTATTGGACAAGCTGAAGAATAATTGAATAACATATTGAATAATTAGGATGATTGGACTCTTCCTGAGCACCGGCTAAACCCACTCTAAAGAAGAGGGGTATATTATATCTTAGTCCTGAAGATATGCAAGAGGCAAAGAAATCTATGAAGGAAAAAGGTATTAAAGAAGAGGATGTTAAAAGTTTACCTCCTATTGAAGAAATACATGGTCTTAATACACCAACACATCCTAAGATGGTAGAGGTAAATTCTCTTATGAAATTCAATGATAATGACAATCCTCACAATATGCACCCTAGTAAATGCCTATATGAGTTTGAAAACTATATTAGAAAACAAGATCACTTCAATCCAAATGTTATAAAACAATTAAAATACAATTCTGATATGATTGCTTGCTTGAGTGACTTGTTATTCAGAATATCAAATGATTTTAGAGGTATTCGAAAGCATGCTTCTATGGTTCAAACTCAGTTAGAACAAGTTGCTAAATATCAAAGAGAATTGCTTGATGAAATGAATAATAATATGCATGACTTTGCTGTTAGAGTTGAACCTAGAGGAGGTAAAATGACTCGGGATCCACTTTATCCTGAGGGACACCCAAAAAGAATTGAATAAGACTCACAAAGAGCTAACACTAGTGCACCTAGTTCTTCTAGAAAGAAAAAGAAAAAGAAAAATGATAGGACTTTGCATGCTCCTAGTGAACCTGAAATAGAGAAACCTCTTGATAATGATAATGAAACTTCTATCTCTGATGCTGAAACTCATTCTAATAATGAACACTCACCTAGTGATATTGAAAAAGATAATGATGATGTTCATGAAGACTCTCAACCAAATAATAAAGAACCAGACAATGATTTTGAGATAGAACCACCTGTTGATATTGATAACCCACAACCTAAGAATAAAATGTATGATAAAAGAGACTTTGTGGCTAGAAAACTGTCGTGGGATATCCGCGGCCAACTATGGGACTGGGTGGATCCTTGTTGGTTCGGCAGGGGGACGTCGCGTTGCACAAAGAGCAGACCCGCGTACGGCAGCGTGACAGAGAGCACACAAGCAATTTACCCAGGTTCGTGCCTCCGCGAGGTGTAAGACCTTACTCCTGCTTTGGTGGATTGATGGTGGAATGAACGTGGTGATGCGTGGTACACTTTCCCGGCAGGGTTCTCCTCGGGGCTGCAGTGACTACGCGAGTATGGTGGCTTGGGTTCCTCAACTTTCGAACCCCTCCTACGAGTGCCATGGGCCTCCTTTTATAGATTAAGGAGTCACCACAATGGCAAAGTAGTCATTATCCACTGATATGATAGCAAACAGTGCTATCATACCTAACTCTGCGGGTCAACAGGGTGCATCAAATGCGTCGCTTAGTGTCACATCGCTGGTCGCCCGGCAAGGCTTGCCGAGCTATCTTGTCAGCTCTGCGCCTGTTCCCTTGACACGTCGCAGGATGGGTGTCATCTGTAGGCTTCCTTTGTAGGAAATGGCTTCCATGTGGCAAACGACTCCCACTTAATCATCTTGCGGCTTGACACCGCACTGATTGATGACGTGGGTTGCGCTTGAGTGGTTGGTGTGGTGGTTTTGCCCTCACGAGCCCCGGCAGACCTTGTCGGGGTGCCTTGGTTGCCTGCTTTTTTGTGGTGGCCTTACCCCTTGTCGGGCTCACCTGCCTGGCAAGGGAGGCCCTTCTCTTGCCGATATCTTGCTCTTCTGGCTCGATCTTGGTCTCTCTAGGCTGCATGTTGGTTCTTCAAATCTCTTGGTCCTTCAATCTCTGATTCGGGTTGGTGCTTCAATCTTGACCTCGTGCTTGTGCACAGTCTGGGCAACAGACCCAGGGTTTGTTGTACAGACAGAAGCCCCCAGGCCTGCCCCGAATGAGCTACTGAGCGTTGTCGGGGTAGGGCCTAATAAGTGCACAGGCAAGGATGTTGAAGGGGTTCGCCCCTTGAGTTTTCCGTTGCTGCTTCACCAGCCTTTATTCCGGGCCAGTTTCCGGTTTTCCCGCGTGCGGCGCGTAATGTTGTGGGGGAATTTTTGATCGTGGCTTATGAATTTGCCTCACCCCATCATGCATGCCCCACGTCATGCATGCACCGGCCACGTGCTCCGCATGCATTGGTTGTGTTAGGTGGTAGATGCGGAGGGCATGGGGAGGAGTGCCATGGTTGAAAATCAAACGTTGATGGTTGGAGTAGAGGGTCGGTCTTGATTCCCAAAGCTGCCGAGGGTGCAGAGGGGCCGTATTGGAGGAGCAGGGCTGCCCTCTTTACTACGAAAGGCTATCCCCCTACCTTGTCCCCTCTGTAAAAAGAGACAAAGGCAGTACCCCTCTACACATACCTCTCCTTCTTCTCCGCAATTCTTCTCCCTTTGCCATTGTGAGAGGGCGAGGGCGCAGTATTGTCCCGATGGTAGCGATGAGGGCTTCCACTCGGTAGCGTATCCCTCCTCCTCCGGATCCTGAGGTGGTGGAGCCCGCTATGAGAGGAGGGAGGAGGGGGTGCGGCCGAGGCCGCCGTGGTGCTCGATGAGGAGGAGGGCGAGGGAGCTCCTTGATTGTGCCCCACCGGAGGCTCTTCCTCCGATGGAAGGCCACGTCGGGGATCAACCTCGAGAGTTCATCATCAGGCAGTACAAGCCCTTGTGTGGTAACCTTCATCTTCCAACCTTCTTTGCACGGGAGATGGAACTTGAGCAACCGCGCGCCCTGAGGCTACACATGAGGGGTTGTGGGAATGGAAGCATGTGGGTCGATGTCGATTTCCCCGCCCCTCATGTAATGTATCTTCGTCATGGCTGGAAGACCTTCTCTCATGCCCATAGCTTCTTGGAGGGGCACCTTCTCCATTTCAAATTAATGAAGAGTGGCCTGCTCTGTGTCAAGATCTTCGAGCGCTCGGGAGGCCACTTAGGGTGCTGCGTGGATAGCTCGAGCGATGATGAAAGTTCCTCCTCGAGCGAAAGCGGCGAGGAGGACAGTGACGGCGATGACGACGACAGCGGGCGAGGGGGC
Organism: Triticum urartu; assembly: GCF_003073215.2. NCBI lineage: Eukaryota > Viridiplantae > Streptophyta > Magnoliopsida > Poales > Poaceae > Triticum > Triticum urartu. Next base: position 224,752,835 of record NC_053022.1, read on the forward strand.
GACGACTCTTACTCTGGCTGAACATCGCCCGCACCATCTTCATCAGGCGGCAGCACCACCATCTGCATCCGCGCCTCTTCCCCGACAATGTTATTTGCGGGCGTGTTGGATGCAGAGGTGTGGATGGTGCTGCCGGGCTCCTCCAGCAGTCTTCCAGCTGGACTCCGGCAAGCTTCCTCTCCTGGAGCCCGACGGGGACAGGCTGGACTTCAGTTCTGGCACTCCTTTTGTCCTCCTCGCCTTTGATGGCCATGCCTTGTCAGGAACCCGTGCGGTTATATGTCCATGCAGAGGTGGAGTGCCTCTTTACTGTAATTAAGCGAGCTTTCCCTGACAGGATACCCTGCCGGCACCCTTTTCGTCTGCCGGAGAACCATGTCTGCCGGGGAACAGACTGAGGTGCCAGCCCCCCGCCCACTCCCTTTTTACCAAGGGCCACTACGACCATCCAGGCCGAAGCAGCGTTGGAGCCAAGGATGGGAGCACCCTAGTTCCAATAGAGCGGTGAGATTTCTCTACGCACAAGTTAGAGCTTACAGAACACTAATGGACAAGAGGTAAACTTATCTGTTTGGCTTGCCGGGGATCACTGTGCCGTGCAATCTTCTCGTCCCTTGTGGGAGTGAAGTTCACGGCAAGAACCTGCAACTCCATGTAGATGAGAACGAATGCATGATGCAATCCTATCTATATGCATATGCAAATGCTCATGAAATGCTTATGTAGTGATCTGGGTGTGCTCGTGCATGCATGCGATCTTGGTTGGGGCCCCCCATGGCGCTTCTTTATTTTCTCTTGCACGGGGTCATCACCCCGACTTTGTACAAGGGGTTACATGCAACTGAGGCAAGGCCTGTACAAAAGGGTGGCTGCCGGGCAGTGCCCAGCAGCCTCGCACCTTACGAGTAGTACTTACGGAGATGCTCAATATTCCATGAGTTTTGCAACTGTGTGCCACCCCTGGTCTCCAGGAAGACTACACCAGGTCTGGTGACTCATACCACCCGGTAAGGGCCTTCCCACTATGGTGACAACTTGTTTGTATCCTTGGCGGACTAAACGCGCCTAAGGACAAGGTCACCTTCCTCAAAACACTGGGCATGAACCCTACGGCTATGATAGCGATGCGGGGCTTTCTGGTAGCGTGCAGCACGCGTAGCAGCCTGATGATGGTTTTCCTCGAGTAGCACAGCATCGTTACGCCGGTGCTGATCTTGCGCTACTTCATCATAGGCAAGCATTCAAGGGGACCCATAAATGAGTTCCGTGGGGATAACATCTTCTGCCCCATAGACCAGGTAGAAGGGAGTCTGCCCGGTAGCTTGATTAGGTGTCGTTTTGAGGGACCAGAGAACTACTGGCAGCTCCTGGATCCACCACCTGTCGTGCTTCTGTAGCGTATCAAAAGTTCGTGTCTTGAGTCCAGGAAGCACTTCAGCGTTCACCCTGTCAGCTTGTCCATTGCTCCGGGGGTCTGCCACAGAAGCGAATGAGATTTTGCATCCGAGGGTATGAAAGTATTGCATGAAGGCATGGCTCGTGAACTGGGTTCCGTTGTCAGTGATGATCCTTGCCGGAACTCTGAAACAACACACCAATTCTTTCCAAGAACTTGATTGCTATCTGAGCAGTCACCTTTCTCACGGCAGTCACTTCCGGCCACTTTGTAAACTTGTCGATGGAAACGAACAAGAATTCAAAGCCCCCGATTACTTAGGGGAAGGGATCGAGGATATCAAGCCCCCAATGGCCATGATAGAGGGATTGTCTGAAGAGCTTGGGCAGGCAGGTGTATTTTCTTGGAATGCAACTGGCAGCTTCACATTTCGTGACTAACTCAACCGCATCTTGGAGGGCTGTGGACCAATAGAATCCTTGCTGGAATGTTTTCCCAACTAATACCCTTGATCCAATGTGGGAGCCGCACATTCCTCTGTGAACCTCATCCATCAGTTCCTTTCCATCCTCCCGGCAAACACACTTCAATTTCACACCGTTAGGCCTTCTTCTATATAGAGTGTCACCGACAAACTAATACATACTGGCCCTCCGAGCTACTCTTTTAGCTTCGTATTGGTTGCTAGGGAGTTCTCCGATTTGGAGGAAGTGGACAATGTGCCTTGCCCAAGTTGGAGCCTGGGGCTCGGCAACAAGGACTAGCGGCACCTCCTCTGCTGCGGGAGCACCAGCCTCGTTCACGGGGTCTATAGGCCAGGCTGGAGGGGGTGGTCTGGCAGGCTGTGAGGAGTTGTTTCCGGTAGGGTCTCTGCCGGGAGAGGATGGCTCTACCAAGAGAGGCTTACCGTAGTCCAACTTTCTCCTCTTCCGGGCCATTGTGGCGGGTGATACGGAGGGTTGAGAGAGATGGAGAACAAAAGTTCCTGGTTCCACAGGAAGCTTCTGCGCAACACACTTTCACAGGTGATCAGCTATGTTATTTTCCGCACGGGGTATGTGCTCTGTTTGCAACCCGTCAAAGTGCTCCTCCAATCTCCTTATTTCCTCGACGTATGCTTCTATCAACGGGCTTTGGTAATCCTTGTTGAATTATCTCACCAAAAGCTGTGAATCTCCTCGAACGATCAACTTCTTAATTCCCAATTCTGCTACAATCCTGAGCCCGGCAAGGAGCCCTTCATACTCGGATGTATTGTTGGTGGCTTCTTCTCGAGAAAAGTGCATCTAGACGACTTACTTCAAGTGCTCCCCGGAGGGGACAACAAGAAGCACGCCATCCCCTGCACCTTGTAGGGAAAAAGCACCATCAAGATACATGATCCATTCTTGGGGTGATTCCTTCCCGGGGATGGCTGTCTCTGTCCTTTCCTCATCGGGGGTTGGCGTCCATTATGCAATAAACTTTGCCAATGCCCTGCTCTGAATAGTTGAAGTGCTCTCAAACTTCAAACCAAAGTTGGACAACTCCAACACCCATTCCACTATTCTGCCAGTTGCCTAAGGGTTTTGGAGTATCCTTTGTAACAGAAAATGAGTAACAACCATAATCTCATGGGCTTGGAAGTAGTGGCACAGTTTCCTTGAGGCCATAATGAGACCGAAGATCAACTTTTGCACACCAGAGTACCTCGATCTAGCCCCCTGTAACAAGGAGCTGATGAAGTACACTGGGTGCTGCACCACTTTCTTCCTTCCCGTGTCCCTGGGGTTGTTTTCGTTGCCGTGCTCACTGTTGTCCTGATCCTCTTCTGACTATGATGTTCTCTGTTTAGTTTCTGTATCATCCACCTCTCGCTGCGCTACCAAGGCTGCACTGGCCACCTGGTTGGTGATAACCCACAAGTATAGGGGATCGCAACAGCTTTCGAGGGTAGAGTATTCAACCCAAATTTATTGATTCGACACAAGGGGAGCCAAAGAATATTCTCAAGTATTAGCAGCTGAGTTGTCAATTCAACCACACTTGGAAACTTAGTATCTACAGCAAAGTGTTTAGTAGCACAGTAATATGATAGTGGTGGTAGCAGCAACAAAAGTAAAGATAGCAAAAGTAATGTTTTTGGTATTTTGTAGTGATTGTAATAGTAGATGCGGGAAAGTAAATAAGCGTAAACCAGTATATGGAAAACTCGTAGGCACCGGATCAGTGATGGATAATTATGCCGGATGCGGTTCATCATGTAATTGTCATAACATAGGGTGACACAGAACTAGCTCCAATTCATCAATGTAATGTAGGCATGTATTCCGTATATAGTCATACGTGCTTATGGAAAAGAACTTGCATGACATCTTTTGTCCTACCCTCCCGTGGCAGCGGGGTCCTATCGGAAACTAAGGGATATTAAGGCCTCCTTTTAATAGAGAACCAGACCAAAGCATTAGCACATAGTGAATACATGAACTCCTCAAACTATGGTCATCACTGGGAGTTGTCCCGATTATTGTCACTTCGGGGTTGCCGGATCATAACACATAGTAGGTGACTATAGACTTGCAAGATGGGATCAAGAACTCACATATATTCATGAAAACATAATAGGTTCAGATCTGAAATCATAGCACTCGGGCCCTAGTGACAAGCATTAAGCATAGCAAAGTCATAGCAACACCAATCTCAGAACATAGTGGATACTAGGGATCAAACCCTAACAAAACTAACTCGATTACATGATAAATCTCATCCAACCCATCACCATCCAGCAAGCCTACGATGGAATTACTCATGCACAGCGGTGAGCATCATGAAATTGGTGATGGAGGATGGTTGATGATGACGACGGCGACGAATCCCCCTCTCCGGAGCCCCGAACGGACTCCAGATCAGCCCTCCCGAGAGGTTTTAGGGCTTGGCGGCGGCTCCGTATCGTAAAACGCGATGATTTCTTCTCTCTGATTTGTTTTCTCTCCGAAAGCAAATATATAGAGTTGGAGTTGGCGTCGGAGGGCATCCAGGGGGCCCACGAGGTAGGGGCGCGCCCTAGAGGGGGGGGGCGCCCCCCACCCTCGTGGACAGGGTGTGGGCCCCCTGGTCTTCATCTTTGGCGAGGATTTTTTATTATTTTTTTCTAAGATGTTCCGTGGAGTTTCAGGTCATTCCGAGAATATTTGTTTTCTGCACATAAAACAACATCATGGCAATTCTGCTGAAAACAGCGTCAGTCCGGGTCAGTTCCATTCAAATCATACAAGTTAGAGTCCAAAAAAGGGCAAAAGTGTTTGGAAAAGTAGATACGAAGGAGACGTATCAACTCCCCCAAGCTTAACCCCTTGCTTGTCCTCAAGCAATTCAGTTGACAAACTGAAAGAAAAAAAAGAAAAACTTTTACAAACTCTGTTTGCTCTTGTTGTCGTAACTATGTCAAGCCAGTATTCAAGTTTTTAGTAGAGATCATAACTAACCACATTTGCAATAATTCTCAGGTCTCATAATTACTCATATCAATAGCATAATCAACTAGCAAGCCATAATAATAAATCTCGGATGACAACACTTTCTCAAAACAATCATAATATGATATAACAAGATGGTATCTCACTAGCCCTTTCTGAGACCGCAAAACATAAATGCAGAGCACCTTCAAAGATCAAGGACTGACTAGACATTGTAATTCATGGTAAAAGAGATCCAATCATAGTCACACCCAACATAGATTAATAGTGATGAATGCAAATGATAGCTGTGCTCTCCAGCTAGTGCTTTTTAATAAGAGGGTGATGACTCAACATAAAAGTAAATGGATAGGCCCTTCGCAAAGGGAAGCAGGGATTTGTAGAGGTGCCAGAGCTCGGTTTTGAAATAGAGATAAATTGTATTTTGAGCGGTATACTTTCATTGTCAACGTAACAACTAAGAGATGGTGATATCTTCCATGCTAAACACATTATAGGTGGTTCCCAAACAGAATGGTAAAGTTTATACTCCCCCTCCACCAACAAGCATCAATCCATGACTTGCTAGAAACAACGAGTGTCTCCAACATACATCAGGTCCCAAGGGGAGTTTTGTTTGCAATTAATTTTGATTTAGTTTGCATAAAGCATGGGACTGGGCATCTCGGTGACCAGCCATTTTCTCGTGAGTGAGGAGCGGAGTCCACTCCTCTTGAGAATAACCCGCCTAACACGGAAGATAAGGACAGCCTTGGTTGATACATGAGCTATTCGAGCATACAAAATAGAATGTTTATTTGAAGGTTTAGAGTTTGGCACATACAAATTTACTTGGAACGGCAGGTAGATACCGCATATAGGAAGGTATAGTGGACTCATCTGGAATAACTTTGGGGTTTAAGGGATTGGATGCACAAGCAGTATTCCCGCTTAGTACAAGTGAAGGCTAGCAAAAGACTGGGAAGCGACCAACTAGAGAGCGACAACAGCCATGTACATGCATTAAAATTAATAAATATTGGATGCAAGCATGAGTAGGATATAATCCACCATGAACATAAATATCATGAAGGCTATGTTGATTTTGTTTAAACTACATGCGTGAACATGTGCCAAGTCAAGTCACTTAAATCATTCAAAGGAGGATACCACCCCATCATACCACATCATAACCATCTGAATAGCATGTTGGCACGCAAGGTAAACCATTATAACTCATAGCTAATCAAGCATGGTACAAGCAACTATGATCTATAATTGTCATTGCAAACATGTTTATTCATAATAAGCTAAATCAAGAACGAGGGGCTCATCATATTTACAAAAACAAAAAAGGTCGAGTTCATACCAGCTTTTCTCATCTCAGTCAGCCCATCATATATCATCATAATTGCCTTTCACTTGCACGACCGAATGATGTGAATAATAATAAGAGTGCACGTGCATTGGACTAAGCTGGAATCTGCGAGCATTCAATAAACAGGAGAAGACAAGGCAATATGGGCTCTGGGTTAATTCAACAATAATGCATATAAGAGCCACTTCAACAATTTAATTATGGTCTTCTCCTACTGACCCCCAAAGAAAAGAAAAAAAAATAAAACTATTTACACGGGAAAGCTCCCAACAAGCAAAAGAAGAACGGGAAATATTTTTGGGTTTTCTTTTTAATTATTACTACTACAGCAGAAAAATAAACTACTACTAATTTTTTTTCTTAAGGTTTATCAAACACACAAGAAGAAAGAAGGAAAAACAAAATAAACTAGCATGGATATTAAAGTGAAAGAGTATGAACACTGACATCTAGCAATGAGTGTGTGTGAGCATAAATGTATTGTCGGTGAGAAATACGTACTCCCCCAAGCTTAGGCTTTTGGCCTAAGTTGGTCTATTGCCAGGGATAGCCTGGCGGATACTCGTAAGTGTAGCTGGGGTCGTACTGCGACGAAGAATAGTTGGGATCATACTGTGATGAAGAAGAAGACTCTGACTGCCACTGGCTGATAGTCATCTCTGGATCCCAAGAATAAACAGATTGTCGTGGAGGCTCATCTTGTGGTTCCTGTTCCGGGGCTGGTGCAAGATTCTTGTAAGCTTGGACGGCAGCCCACGTAATGAGGTAGGGTCCTACAAAATTAAACAAAGAAGGAGAAGGCAACATAATAGTTTCAGGATAATGTTTATCAAAGTATAACTTATATTTGAGCTCTCCATTCCTTTCCTTAACAAGAAAATCATGGGCTATCATGCTCTTATAGTCTATATAAGCATTAGGTAGCATTTTTTCTTCTTTCTCATAATGCCTAATAGCTATGTCAAAGTGTGCAGCAAGGCGAGAAGCATAAATGCCTCCAAAGTTGGGGCCTTTAGTACGGTTCAGACTCAACCGCCTAGCAATAATTCTGCCCATACTGACAGTGTTGTCACGGTATAAACCATGGAATAGAATAATAATATCAGGAACACTAAGGTTCCCACAGTCCCCATGACCAATCAAGCATCGACTAGCAAATAAAGCAAAATAGTGTAACACAGGAAAATGTATGCTAGTGATTCTTGCATCAGAAACCTTCCTGGTTTCTCCCACAGAGATAAGGTTAATAAATGGTTCCAACTCTTTACGAGGTGGTTCCTCTAAGATACCATCAGGAGGTATGTTGTAGACTGCACAAAATTCAGACAATGGCATTTTCTTCACAACGTCATATAAATGAAACTCTACTAAAGGAGGTGACTCTTTAGGGAAAAGTAGAAGTTTTGCACAAAAGTATTTGTGAGTAAGAGATAATGTGGACGTTGGTCGCGGACGAAGTCGGTGAGGCCAGCATTCTTAATCAATGAATAGAAATCCTCATAAATCCCGGCCTCTCTCAAGAAATTATCAGAAGGCCATTCACACGGCCGGATCTCCGCGGTACGAGGAAAATTATATTTGGGCCTGTGAGCTTCTTCATTTTGTTTATCCTTTGAGCTTCGACTCGATGAACCCCTCAAAAGTCTCCTCATTATTTTTCTGAAATAATCTGAAATTTTTAGTAACTTCAAACAAAAGTGAACCAACTTCAATAAAACTTATAGCAACTACTCCTACAAGTGCCTAGAGCCTATATCAAGCATTAGAACTACTTGGAACCATATAAATTTGACATGCAAGCTCAAGAACATGGTCACCTATGCAGCACAAATTTGCAAAGAATAAAGCACTAGAATAAAAACTAGTTGGACCAATGGAGGAGTCACATACCAAGGAACAATCTCCCCAAGCAGTTTTGCGAGAGGTGCTTTGAGCAAGGAGATCGAAAATCACAGCAAAAGTGGCTGGAACTCATGCTTGAGTTGGTTTTTCAGGTTTGTGTGAGACAGAGGAAGAAGATGGGTGCTGGGATAAGTGGAGGAGGGCCATCGTGGGCCCACGAGGCAGGGGCGCGCCCTAAGGGGGGGCGCCCACCACCCTCGTGGCCAGGTGGCAGCTCCTCCCGCGGTAATTTTTGCACAGTAAATCCTCAAATATTCCCGAAAAAATCATATTAAATTGGCATGGCATTCTGAGGACTTTTATCTTCGGGATATTTTTATATTGCACGGATAAGCCAGGAAACAGACAAAAAAATACTATTTTTACTTTATTTCTACTAATTAACAGAAAGTATAGAGAGGGTACAGAAGTTTGTGCTTCTAGTTTCATCCATCTCATGCTCATCAAAAAGAATCCACTAACAAGGTTGATCAAGTCTTGTTAACAAACTCATTCCGATAATCATGAAACCGGAGAAATTTCGAATAACACTAAGTTACCTCAACGGGGATATGCACATCCCCAATAATAAGAATATCATATTTCTTTTTGACAATAGGAAGAGGAAATTCAAAACCTCCAATTATAATCGATGGAATTTTTCCAATGGAGTTGATACTATGAACTTGAGGTTGTTTCCTCGGAAAGTGTACCGTATGCTCATTACCATTAACATGAAAAGTGGCATTGCCTTTGTTGCAATCAATAACAGCCCCTGCAGTATTAAGAAAAGGTCTTCCAAGAATAATAGAAATACTATCATCCTCGGGAATATCAAGAATAACAAAGTCCGTTAAAATAGTAACTTTTGCAACCACAACAGGCACATCCTCACAAATACCGACAGGTATAGCAGTTGATTTATCAGCCATTTGCAAAGATATTTCAATAGGTGTCAACTTATTCAAGTCAAGTCTATGATATAAAGAGAGAGGCATAACACTAACACCGGCTCCAAGATCACATAAAGCAGTTTTAATATAATTTCTTTTAATGGAGCAAGGTATAGTAGGTACTCCGGGGTCTCCAAGTTTCTTTAGTATTCCACCCTTAAAAGTATAATTAGCAAGCATGGTGGAAATTTCAGCTTCCGGTATCTTTCTTTTATTAGTAATGATATCCTTCATATATTTAGCATAAGGATTTGTTTTGAGAACATCAGTTAATCGCATACGCAAAAAGATAGGCCTAATCATTTCAGCAAAGCACTCAAAATCCTCATCATCCTTTTTCTTGGATGGTTTCGGAGGAAAAGGCATGGGTTTCTGAACCCAAGGTTCCCTTTCTTTACCATGTTTCCTAGCAACAAAGTCTCTTTTATCATAACGTTGATTCTTTGATTGTGGGTTATCAAGATCAACAGCAGGTTCAATTTCTACATCATTATCATTACTAGGTTGAGCATCATCATGAACATCATCATTAATATTTTCATTAGGTTCATGTTTATTACCAGATTGTGTTTCAGCATCAGACATAGAGATATCATTTGGATTATCAGGTGGTTCAGCAATAGGTTCAATAGAAGTTTGCATAGTTCTATCATTTTTCTTCTTCTTCCTTTTAGAAGAACTAGGAACATCAATATTATTTCTTTGAGAATCTTGCTCGATTCTCTTAGGGTGGCCTTCAGGATACAAAGGTTCCTGAGTCATTCTACCAGTTCTAGTGGCCACTCTAACAGCATAATCATTTTTCTTACTATTCATTTCATCAAGCACTTCTTTTTGAGCCTTAAGTACTTGTTCTACTTGAGTGGTAACCATAGAAGCATGTTTGCTAACAAGTTTAAGTTCACCTTTAATATTAGCCATATAATCACCCAAGCGTCTAATCATATAAGCATTTTCTTTTAATTGTCTACCAAAATAAGCATTGAAGTCGTCTTGCTTAAACATAAAGTTATCAAACTCATCCAAGCACTGACTAGCAATTTTAGTAGGAGGGACTTCAGCTTTATCATATCTATAGAGAGAATTTACCTTTACTACCTGTGTTGGGATATCGGGATTAGGAGGTTCTTCAGTAAATAAAGAATTGAGATCATAAGTTTCTTCAACAGGCGGTATATTAAGACCATGTATTTCTTCAATAGGAGGTAAATTCTTAACATCTTCAGCTTTAATACCTTTTTCTTTCATAGATTTCTTTGCCTCTTGCATATCTTCGGGACTGAGGAATAGAACACCTCTCTTCTTCGGAGTTGGTTTAGGAATAGACTCAGTAATTGGAGCAGGAGCTGGCTCAGGAGGTGCCCAATTATTTTCATTTGTCAACATATTATTCAATAGAATTTCAGCTTCAACCGGCGTTCTTTCCCTGAAAAGAGAACTAGCACAACTATTCAGGTAATCTCTGGAAGCATCGGTTAGTCCATTATAAAAGATATCAAGTATTTCAGCTTTCTTAAGAGGATGATCAGGAAAAGCATTAAGTAACTTGAGAAGCTTCCCCCAAGCTTGTGGGAGACTCTCTTCTTTAATTTGCACGAAGTTGTATATTTCCCTCAAGGTAGCTTGTTTCTTATGAGCAGGGAAATATTTAGCAAAGAAGTAATAAATCATATCCTGGGGACTACGCACACAACCAGGATCAAGAGAATTAAACCATATCTTAGCATCACCCTTTAATGAGAACGGAAATATTTTGAGTATATAAAAGTAATGCGATCTCTCATCTTTAGTAAACAGGGCGGCTATATCATTTAACTTAGTAAGATGTGCCACAACAGTTTCAGATTCATAGCCATAAAACGGATCAGATTCAACCAAAGTAATTATATCAGGATCAACAGAGAATTCATAATCCTTATTAGGAACACATATAGGTGAAGTAGCAAAAGCAGGGTCGGGTTTCATTTTATCTCTTAAGTGATTCTTTGTTCCATTTAACTAATAACCTCTTAAGCTCATATCTATCCCTGCAAGCTAAAATAGCTAAAGAAGATTCTTTATCAAAAACATAACCCTCAGGATTAACAGGCATATTTTCATCATCACTATCATCATCGTATTCAGATTCAATAATTTCTTTTGCTCTAGCCCTAGCAATTTGTTCATCAAGAAATTCACCAAGGGGCACAGTAGTATCAGGCATAGAAGCAGTTTCATCATAAGTATCATGCATACCAGAAGTCGCATCATCAATAACATGCGACATATCGGAACGAATAGCAGAAGCAGGTTTAGGTGTCGCTAGCTTACTCATAACAGAAGGTGAATCAAGTGCAGAGCTAGATGGCAGTTCCTTACCTCCCCTCGTAGTTGAGGGATAAATTGTTGTCTTAGCGTCTTTCAAGTTGTTCATAGTGTCCAGTAGATATAAATCCCAAGTGACTCAAATAATAGAGCTATGCTCCCCGGCAACGGCGCCAGAAATTAGTCTTGATAACCCACAAGTATAGGGGATCGCAACAGCTTTCGAGGGTAGAGTATTCAACCCAAATTTATTGATTGGACACAAGGGGAGCCAAAGAATATTCTCAAGTATTAGCAGCTGAGTTGTCAATTCAACCACACCTGGAAACTTAGTATCTGCAGCAAAGTGTTTAGTAGCATAGTAATATGATAGTGGTGGTAGCAGCAACAAAAGTAAAGACAGCAAAAGTAATGTTTTTGGTATTTTGTAGTGATTGTAACAGTAGCAGCGGGAATGTAAATAAGCATAAACCAGTATATGGAAAACTCGTAGGCACCGGATCAGTGATGGATAATTATGGCGGATGCGGTTCATCATGTAACAGTCATAACATAGGGTGACACAGAACTAGCTCCAATTCATCAATGTAATGTAGGCATGTATTCCGTATATAGTCATACGTGCTTATGGAAAAGAACTTGCATGACATATTTTGTCCTACCCTCCCGTGGCAGCGGGGTCCTATCGGAAACAAAGGGATATTAAGGCCTCCTTTTAATTGAGAACCGGAACAAAGCATTAGCACATAGTGAATACATGAACTCCTCAAACTATGGTCATCACCGGGAGTGGTCCCGATTATTGTCACTTCAGGGTTGCCGGATCATAACACATAGTAGGTGACTATAGACTTGCAAGATAGGATCAAGAACTCACATATATTCATGAAATCATAATAGGTTCAGATCTGAAATCATGGTACTTGGGCCCTAGTGACAAGCATTAAGCATAGCAAAGTCATAGGAACATCAATCTCAGAACATAATGGATACTAGGGATCAAACCCTAACAAAACTAACTCGATGACTTGATAAATCTCATCCAACCCATCACCGTCCAGCAAGCCTACAATGGAATTACTCACGCACGGCGGTGAGCATCATGCAATTGGTGATAGAGGATGGTTGATGATGACGACGGCGACGAATCCCCCTCTTCGGAGCCCCGAACGGACTCCAGATCAGCCCTCCCGAGAGGTTTTAGGGCTCGGCAGCGGCTCCATATCGTAAAACGCGATGATTTCTTCTCTCTGATTTTTTTCTCTCCAAAAGCAAATATATAGAGTTGGAGTTGGCGTCGGAGGGCATCCAGGGGGCCCACGAGGTAGGGGGGCGCGCCCTAGAGGGGGGGCGTGCCCCCCACCCTCGTGGATAGGGTGTGGGCCCCCTGGTCTTCATCTTTGGTGAGGATTTTTTTATTTTTTTCTAAGATGTTCTGTGGAGTTTCAGGTCATTCCAAGAATATTTGTTTTCTGCACATAAAACAACATCATGGCAATTCTGCTGAAAACAGCGTCAGTCCGGGTTAGTTCCATTCAAATCATACAAGTTATAGTCCAAAACAAGGGCAAAAGTGTTTGGAAAAGTAGATACGACGGAGATGTATTAGTTGGTTGCCTCCATGTATCGCAACAACGGTTCTTGAGGTCTGGCCGCAACCAAGGTGGGTATGGACGACAGGTAGGCTTTTAACTCTTGTAGAGCTACATATGCTTCCGGGGTCCACTTCATAGGCCATGCCTTCTTCAAAACCTTGAAGAACGACAGGGCATAGCCGGCAGACTTGGAGATGAATCTGCTCAGCGCGGAAACACATCCCGTCTAGTGCCTCAAATCTTTAATCGTCCTTGGCGCTTGGATCTGCTCAATGGCCTTGATCTTGTCGGGGTTGGCTTCGATCCCCCAATGGGAGAAGAAGAAACCAAGTAGCTTGCCAGAGGGAACACCGAATACACACTTCTCCGGATTAAGCTTCAGATTGATCTTGCGTAGATTAGCAAATGTTTCTTCCAAATCCTCGATAAGGGTGGACTTATCCTTGGTTTTGACCACGATATCATCCATATAGGCTTCTATATTTCTGTGCAGTTGTGGCTCAAAACCGATCTGGACCATCCTTGCAAAAGTGGACCTGACACTCTTTAATCCAAACGGCATGCGGACAAAGCAGTATGTACCACATGGAGTGATGAATGATGTCTTCTCTTCATCTTCCTTGGACATGAAGATCTGATGATACCCGGAGTATGCATCTAGAAAGGAAAGAAAATCACATTCTGAAGTAGAATCCACGATCTGGTCGATGCATGGCAAGGGAAATGAGTCCATCGGGCAAGCCTTGTTGAGCTCTGTGAAATCAATGTAAAGCCTCCAATTCCCATTAGCCTTCCGGACCACTACTGGATTTGCCAACCATGTAGGATGCAGTACTCCTCTGACCTAACCAGCCGCCTCCAATTTCTTGATCTCTTCGGTAATGAACTGCTGCCTCTCCAAGGCCTACTCCCGTACTTTCTGCTTGATGGGTCAGGCATGTGGGTAGACAGCAAGGTGGTTCTCAATTACCTCCCTGAGAACACCGGGGATATCAGATGGTTGCCAAGAAAACACATCGATAATCACCCGCAAGAAGGCAATGAGCGCGCTTTCCTTTTTGTCATCGAGGGTCTCACTGATAGTGAAGGTACCATCAACGCCAGGCAGGCCTGCCGGGACGTTCTTCACTCGGGGTGCAGTAACCTTGGATCTCTTGTTGTTGGAACACTCCGGTACGTCGTCAACGGGTGTCGTGCACTTGGAGGGGGCACGCTTCCCGGACTCCTTGCTAGACGTCCTACAATCCCTCTTCTTTCTTTTGCTTTCCTTGGCGGGAACTGTCGTTGTTGCTGCTTCCACTGCAACTGCATCGCGATACATCTTGTCCACACAGATAATTGCATTCTTCTCATCAGATGGGATAGTGAGGACCCCCAGTGGCCCAAGCATTTTAAAGCTGTTGTAAGCATAGAGGGATGCTGCCATGAACTTGGCCAGGGCTGGTCGTCCAAGAATCCCATTGTACGGTAGGGGGAGATCAACCACATCAAACACAATCTTCTCAGTCCGATAGTTCAGTTCTCCCCCCAAACGTCACCGGCAATGTAATCTTCCCCTTAGGATGACTCCTGCTGGGATTAACTCCTTGAAACGTGGCGGTGGCCTCTAGCTCTTCTTCTCCTATCTAATGTTTGCTGATAACTGCTGGGGAAATCAGATTCAACCCGGCCCTGCTATCCACTAGCATCTTTGTAACCTTGAGGCCGCGAATTGTTGGGGAGACCAATAACGGCAAACACCCTACCACAGTGGTGCGATCAGGGTGATCCTCTTTGTCAAAGATGATGGGTGTGCGGGACCATTTGAGCAGTTTCCGGGCCTCTGGCGCTGGTTCCACGACATTGACCTCTCGTGCCCATCGCTTGAGTTGGCGATGAGAGGTGTGCAAAGATGCACCCCCATCAATGCATAGGGCGTCACTAGCCTTCTGAAATTCCTCCTCACTAGTTTCCTCTTCATCCCCTCCATCAACGGCATCATCACAGGTTTCCTTCTCTTAGCCCCTGGCGGGCTTTCGTTGGTTCCGAAAGGGTCTACTGGGGCGATTTGCTCCACCACCCCCGCCCTTACCGCCAGCAGCATTCTAACCTT
The DNA here is from genome assembly GCF_003073215.2 of Triticum urartu. Taxonomy (NCBI): domain Eukaryota; kingdom Viridiplantae; phylum Streptophyta; class Magnoliopsida; order Poales; family Poaceae; genus Triticum; species Triticum urartu. The sequence continues at coordinate 224,767,868 of NC_053022.1, forward strand.
TCTCCTTGTCACGCTTATCATACTCTGCCCTCTGCTTCTTGAAGAGTTGCTCAACCTGATAATACTCCTGAAGGTCGTGGCCTTTGGTCCGGTGGATCTTGTAGTACGGCCCATCGTCTTTCCCAACTTTTTCGGTGGCAGTGGCTTCCCGGCAGCCAGTGCACGCGGCAGCTTCCTTGCTGGGGCCTTAACCTTGGCCTTCTTGCCAGTACTAGGCATGCCCAATCCTTCCACAATCATTACTACCTTATCCCTTGGCTTCTTATTGCGCTTCTTGCCCTTCTTCTGACTAGTTGATTCATCCTCATCTTCTGAATCAACATTAATGCAATCTTCTTCTCCGGGCAATTTCCTTTCTTCTTCCATCCGGGCACATTTATCCACCAGCGTATATAGTTCTTTCACAGTCTTGGGCAACCGCACGTTCATTTTGGAACGAATGCGGCGGTTGCGCACATTGGACTAGAAAAGCTGCTATAACGGTTGCCGGATGGATATTTGGAATATTTGTATGAACTTTATTAAATCTCTGCAAATACTTACGGAGGGTTTCTCCTTTCTTCTTCTGGAGAAGCTGCAGGTCGCTGGGCCTGCCGGGCTCTTGGTGACCACCGGCGAAGGCACCGATGAACTCGTGGCACAGGTCTGCCCATGACGAAATGGAGTTCTCCGGCAGGTGCATCAGCCAAGACCTCACATTGGACTTGACGGCCCAAGGGAAGTAGTTGGCGAACACCTTCTCATCTCTTCCCCCCAGCAGCCCGAGCAGCGATGGTGTACATGCTTAGGAACTCTACCGGGTTCAGCCTCCTGTTGTACTTCTCAGGTATCTCTGGCTTGAACATGTGAACGGACGGCCAACAGACTTGCCGCAGCTCTCGTTAAAGGCAGGGTAGCCGACCTTGAAAGGTAGGCACCCGCCAACACCGAGCGCAGGCTCATCGACATTCAGGCCGTCACACCTGTCGGTCTGGCGGGGGTCGTTGCGGCGCCGTTCGGCGATGACGCGCGCGTCTCCCCGCCGCCTGTCTTCCAGGGTTCGATGTTGGCCTGGACGTGCTTGAGGGTCAGAACAGGCCATCGAGACGTCATCGGGGTCCTGATTCTACTATGCCCTCGCCGGCTGCCGTGGTGGGGACTGAATCATGGGGACAGCCCCCTTCGTACGGCCAGCGGTACGGGTGATGGCTGTCGCTTGGGGAGGTTGTAGTGGGAAAGCTCGTCAAGAGTCCCCAGCTTCAGCGAAACAAAGCATGCTTTGGATGGTGCGATACGTCTCCAACGTATCTATAATTTTTGATTGCTCCATGCTATATTATTTACTGTTTTGAATGTTTATGGGCTCTATAATACACTTCTATATCATTTTTTGGGACTAACCTATTAACCCAGAGCCCAGTGCCAGTTTCTGTTTTTACCCTGTTTTAGGGTTTCGAAGAAAAGGAAAATCAAACGGAGTCCAATTGACCTGAAACTTCACGGAACTCATTTTTGGAAGGAAAGAAGCCCAGAAGACTTGGAGTGCACGTCGGGGGATCTACGAGGAGGTCACGAGGCAGGGGGGCGTGCCCACCCCCTGGGCGCGCCCTCCACCCTCGTGAGCCCCTCGTGGCCCCCCTGACGTACTTCTTCCGCCTATATATCTCGATATACCCTAAAAACATCCGGGAGCACAATAGATCGGAAGTTCCGCCGCCAGAAGCCTCCGTAGCCACCAAAAGCCAATCTAGATCCGTTCCGGCACCCTGCCGGAGGGGGCAGTCCTTCTCCGGTGGCCATCTTCATCATCCCAGTGCTCTCCATGACGAGGAGGGGGTAGTTCTCCCTCGGGGCTGAGGGTATGTACCAGTAGCTATGTGTTTGATCTCTCTCTCTCGTGTTCTTGATTTGGCACGATCTTGATGTATCGCGAGCTTTGCTATTATAGTTGGATCTTATGTTTCTCCTCCCCCTCTTCTCTCTTGTAATGAATTGAGTTTTCCCCTTGAAGTAATCTTATCGGATCGAGTCTTTAAAGATTTGAGAACACTTGATGTATGTCTTGTCGTGGATATCTGTGGTGACAATGGGATATCACGTGATTCACTTGATGTATGTTTTGGTGATGAACTTGCGGGTTCCACCCATGAACCTATGCATAGGGGTTGGCACACGTTTTCGTCGTGATTCTCTAGTAGAACTTTGGGGCACTCTTTGAGGTCCTTTGTGTTGGTTGAATAGATGAATCTGAGATTGTGTGATGCATATCGTATAATCATACCCACGGATACTTGAGGTGACATTGGAGTATCTAGGTGACATTAGGGTTTTGATTGATTTGTGTCTTAAGGTGTTATTCTAGTACGAACTCTAGGGCTGTTTGTGACACTTATAGGAATAGCCCAACGGATTGATTGGAAATAATAACTTTGAGGTGGTTTCGTACCCTACCATAATCTCTTCGTTCGTTCTCCGCTATTAGTGACTTTGGAGTGACTCTTTGTTGCATGTTGAGGGATAGTTATGTGATCCAATTATGTTAGTATTGTTGAGAGGACATGAACTAGTGGAAGTATGAACCCTAGGCCTTGCTTACCATCATTGCAATACCATTTACGCTCACTTTTATCACTTGCTAACTTGCTGTTTTTATGATTTCATATTACAAATACCTTTATCTGCTATCCATATACCACTTGTTTCACCATCTCTTCACCGAACTAGTGCACCTATACAATTTACCATTGTATTGGGTGTGTTGGGGACACAAGAGATTCTTTGTTATTTGGTTGCAGGGTTGCTTGAGAGAGACCATCTTCATCCTACGCCTCCTACGGATTGATAAACCTTAGGTCATCCACTTGAGGGAAATTTGCTACTGTCCTACAAACCTCTCCACTTGGAGGCCCAACAACGTCTACAAGAAGAAGGTTGTGTAGTAGACATCAAGCTCTTTTCTGGCGCCGTTGCCGGGTAGGTGAGTGCTTGGAGGTATAACTTTAGATCTTGCAATCGAGTCTTTTAGTTTCTTGTTTTATCACTAGTTTACTTTATAAAATAAAATTACAAAAAAATGGAATTGACTTTGTCTCATACGCTTCACCTTTTTAATATCTTTCGTGAGTATGATGGAAAGGATAATTGTGCTCAAGTGCTAGAAGAAGAAGGCATTAGAATGTTTGGAACTAAATATTTGAATGATGTGCATGATTGCAATGTTGTTAGTACGAATTCCTTGAATATCCATGATGCTAATGATATGCAAAGCCACAAGCTTGGGGAAGCTATGTTTGATCAAGATGATATTTCTTGTCCCCCAAGTTTTGATGAGCAAATTTATTATAATGAAAGCATGCCTCCTATCTATGATGATTATTGTGAGGACACGTATGCTTTAAAGAATAATAATAACAATGAAACTTGTCATCTTGATTTCAATTTTCAATCCTATGATAGTTACTTTGTTGAGTTTGCTCCCACTACTATTAATCAGAAGAATTTTGCTTGTGTGGAGAGTGATAAAATTTCTATGCTTATGCATCATGAAAATAATGCTTTAGGTGCTGGCTATATTGTTGAATTCATTCATGATGCTACTGAAAATTATTATGAGGGAGGAACATATGCTTGTAGGAATTGCAGTAATATCAAGTTTCCTCTCTATGTGCTTTAAATTTTGAAGCTATGCTTGTTTTGTCTTCCTATGCTAGTTGATTATTGTTCCCATAAGTTGTTTGCTCACAAAATCCCTATGCGTAGGAATTATGTTAGACTTAAATGTGCTATTCATATTCTTCATAATGCTCTCTTTATGTTTCAATTCTTATCTTTTATGTGAGCATCATTGAAATCATCATGCCTAGCTAGGGGCATTAAACGATAGCGCTTGTTGGGAGGCAACCCAACTTTATTTTTCTTCCTTGATTTTTGCTCCTGTTTAGTAATAAATAATTTATTTAGCCTCTGTTATGATTTATTTTTTTTATGTTTCAATTAGTGTTTGTGCCAAGTAGAACCGTTGGGAAGACTTGGGGAAAGTCTTTGCGATCATGCTGTAAAAAACAGAAACTTTAGCGCTCACGAGAATTGCTGTCATTTTTATTTGGAGAGTGATATTTAGTTAATTCTTTTTTCAGGTGATTAATAGATAAATTCCTCAGGTCCAGCAATTTATTTGAGAATTTTATGAGTTCCAGAAGTATACGTTTGATCCAGAGTACTACAGACTGTTCTGTTTTTGACAGATTATGTTTTTCATGTATTATTTACTTATTTTGATGAATCTATGGCTAGTAAAATAGGTTATAAACTATAGAGAAGTTTGAATACAGTAGTTTTGACACCAATATAAATAAATAATGAGTTCATTACAGTACATTGAAGTGGTGATTTATTTTCTTATACTAACGGAGCTTACGAGTTTTCTGTTAAGTTTTGTGTTGTGAAGTTTTCATGTTTTGGGTAAAGATTCGATGGACTATGGAATAAGGAGTGGCAAGAGCCTAAGCTTGGGGATTACCAAGGCACCCCAAGGTAATATTCAAGGACAACCAAGAGCCTAAGCTTGGGGATGCCCCGGAAGGCATCCCCTCTTTCGTCTTCGTTCATCGGTAACTTTACTTGGAGCTATATTTTTATTCGCCACATGATATGTGTTTTGCTTGGAGCATCAATTTATTTTGTTAGGATTTTCTTTATGTTATTTAGAACAATGTTTTGCATCTTTTATTTCAATAAAAGTGACATTAATAGTCTTTACTATGCCTATGTTACAAGTATACATGTTGCGTTTTGAAAACAGAAAGTTTACCGCTGTTGCAATAATTCCCTAGAAAAGTCAGAATGTGATAAAATGTTGAAACCTTTTGCATATTAAGATCTGATAAATTTAATACAGTGGGAATATTCTGTCAGAATTTTTAGAGCAATGGAAGTATGGATGTTGTTGCATTCTTTACAGACTGTCCTGTTTAGGCAGATTGCTGTTATGTTTGCATTGTTTGCATATGTTTGCTTCTTTAATGATTCTATTTGAGGATAGGAATATTAAATATGCAGAGGCATTTAGTATGCAATGTTGAATAATAATTTTAGTGATTTGCTACAGTAGAGTATGATAAGGTTTTGGCAATGGTTCATACTAACTTATCTCACGAGTCCTTGTTGAGTTTTGTGTGGATGAAGCTTTTGAGATTTAGGGAGACCGTGATATGAGAGGAATTAAGGAGACACAAAAGCTCAAGCTTGGGGATGCCCAAGGCACCCCAAGATAATATTTCGAGAAGTCTCACGCGTCTAATCTTGGGGATGCCCCGGTTGGCATCCCACCTTTCTTCTTCAACAACTATCGGTTAGTATCTGTTGATCCTAAGTTTTTGCTTCTTCACATGATGTTAGCTGTTCTTAGATATCATTTTCTTTTGCTTTGCGTGCTGTTTGAATAAAATACCAAGATTTGAAATTATTAAATGTTAGAGAGTCTTCACATAGTTGCATAATTATTAAACTACTCATTGATCTTCACTTATATCTTTCAGAGTAGTTTGTCATTTGCTCTAGTGCTTCACTTGTATCTTTTAGAGCATTGTCGTAGTTTATTTTGAAGAAGTAGATGAACTCTCATGCTTCACTTAGATCATTTTGAGAGTCTTAAATAGCATGGTAATTTGCTTAAAATCCTAATATGCTAGGTATACAAGATTAATAATAAAATTCTCTTATGAGTGTGTTGAATACTATGAGAAGTTTGATAATTGATAATTGTTTTGAGATATGGAGATGGTGATATTAGAGTCATGCTAGTTGAGTGGTTATGAATTTGAGAAATACTTGTGTTGAAGTTTGTGATTCCCGTAGCATGCATGTATGGTGAACCGTTATGTGATGAAGTCGGCGCATGATTTATTTATTGATTGTCTTCCTTATGAGTGGCGGTCGGGGACGAGGGATGGTCTTTTCCTACCAATCTACCCCCCTAGGAGCATGCGTGCAATACTTTGCTTTGATAACTTGTAGATATTTGCAATAAGTATATGAGTTCTTTATGACTAATGTTGAGTCCATGGATTGTACGCACTCTCACCCTTCCACAATTGCTAGCCTCTCTAGTACAGCGCAACTTTCGCCGGTACCTTAAACCCACCATATAGCTTCCTCAAAACAGCCACCATACCTACCTATTATGGCATTTCCATAGCCATTCTGAGATATATTGCCATGCAACTTTCCACCATTCTATTTATTATGACACGCTTCATCATTGTCATATTGCTTTGCATGATCATGTAGTTGACATCGTATTTGTGGCAAAGCCACCATTCATAATTCTTATATACATGTCACTCATGCATCATTGCACATCCCGGTACACCGCCGGAGGCATTCATATAGAGTCATATCTTGTTCTAAGTATCGATTTGTAATTCTTGAGTTGTAAGAAAAATAGAAGTGTGATGATCATCATTATTAGAGCATTGTCCCAGTGAGGAAAGGATGATGGAGACTATGATTCCCCCACAAGTCGGGATGAGACTCCGGACGAAAATAAATAAATAAAAGAGGCCAAAGAAGCCCAAATAAAAAAAGAGAAAGAGGCCATAAAAAAGGAGAAGGCCCAAATAAAAAAAAAGAGAGAAAAAGAGAGAAGGGGCAATGCTACTATCCTTTTTACCACACTTGTGCTTCAAAGTAGCACCATGATCTTCATGATAGAGAGTCTCCTATGTTGTCACTTTCATATACTAGTGGGAATCTTTCATTATAGAACTTGGCTTGTATATTCCAATGATGGGCTTCCTCAAAATGCCCTAGGTCTTCGTGAGCAAGCAAGTTGGATGCACACCCACTTAGTTTCTTTTTGAGCTTTCATACACTTATAGCTCTAGTGCATCCGTTGAATGGCAATCCCTACTCACTCACATTGATATATATTGATGGACATCTCCATAGTCCATTGATATGCCTAGTTGATGTGAGACTATCTTCGTGAGTGGCGCGCCAATGCTGCTGTGGGACGACCACCGGGGCAACGGGGGTGTGCGGCGCTGGTGCTCGAAGATCAGTGGCTCCGTTGAGTGCAGCGGTCTGGTTGGCTCGTCCGCGAGGAGGCGCATGTGCCGCGGTCGCTCCCGTGGTGTGGGCGATCGGAGGGCGACGGCTCACCCCGGACCGAGCGTCGTTGCTGTGGCTATGCTCGTCGGTGAGAGGAGGGGGCGTGGACGGAGTGACCCCCTCACCCGCATCTTGTAGAGCCTGACCGTCGAGATGCTACTGATATTGTTCTCTCCCGGTAGCTCCGGCCCTAGTGTCGGCCGCGGGGGAGGTGGTAATGGCGCCACCTGCCCCATCCACGTCCCCAGCAGCGTCTACGTCCTTGCGTGCCCCGTATCCCCTGTGGTGTTAGAGGCCGTGGGCGGTGGAGCCTTCGAAGTGGATGTTGGGCCAAGGTACCAGAATTCTTCTTGGGTGCCATGGTCGATGGTGCTATCGAGGATGAAGATGACGCGTTGTGTACACTTTTAGGTTTGCACAAGTGGTCCCGTACCTGGCGCGCTAAAGATGTCGCGAGATATTCGCGGCCACCTATGGGACCGGGTGGCCCCTTACTGGTTCGACAGGGGGACGTCGCGTTGCACAAAGAGCAAACTGGTGTACGGCAGCGCGACAGAGAGCACACAAGAAATTTACCCAGGTTCGGGCCGCCGCGAGGCGTAAGTCCCTACTCCTGCTTTGGTGGATTGATGGTGGAATGAACATGGTGATGCATGGCACACTTGCCCGGCAGGGTTTGCCTTGGGGCCGCAGCGACTATGCGAGTATGGTGGCCTGGGTTCCTCAACTTTCCAACCCCTCCTACGAGTGCCATGGGCCTCCTTTTATAGATTAAGGTATCACCACAACGGCAAAGTAGTCATTATCCACTCATATGATAGCGGAGAGTGCTATCATACCTAACTCTGCGGGCAGACATGGTGCATTAAATGAGTCGCTTAGTGTCACATCGTTGGTCGCCCGACAAGGCTTGCCGGGCTATCTTGTCAGCTCCGCACTTGTTCCCTTGACACATCGCAGGACGGGTGTCATCTGTAGGCTTCTTCAATAGGAAATGGTTTCCATGTGGTGAACGGCTGCCACTTAATTATCTTGTGGCGTGACACCGCACTGATTGACGACGTGGGTCGCGCTTGAGTGGTTGGTGGGGTGGTTCTGCACCTGCGAGCCCCTGCAGACCTTGGTAGGGTGCCTCAGTTTCCTGCTTTTTTGTGGTGGCCTAGCCCCTTGCCGAGCTCGCCTGCCCGGCAAGGGAGGCCCTTCTCTTGTCAATATCTTGCTCTTCTGGCTCGATATTGGTCTCCCTGGGCTGCGTGTTGGTTCTTCAAATCTCTTGGTCCTTCAATCTCTGATTTGGGTTGGTGCTTCAATCTTGATCTCATGCCTGTGCGTAGTCTGGGCAACAGACCCAGGGTTTGTTATACCAACAAAAACACGGTAAAGAAAGAGAACCGTGGGTTTAAAAACCTATGCCTTTTCCACCTAAGTCGAGTAAAAAGAATGATGATGAAGAATTTGAACGCTTTGCTGAAATGCTGAGGCCCGTCTTTTTTAGTACTCGCTTGACTGATATCTTGAAAATGTCTCCTTACGCAAAGTATATGAAAGACATCATCACAAATAAGAGAAAAATACCGGAAGCTGAAATCTCCACTATGCTTGCTAATTATACTTTTAAAGATGGAGTGCCTAAAAACATGGAGATCTGGGAATACCAACTATACCTTGCTCTATCAAAAAGAATTATGTGAAAACTGCTTTGTGTGATTTAGGAGCTGGAGTTAGTGTTATGCCTTTCTCTTTATATAAAAGACTTGATTTGAATAAACTCACACCTACTGAAATATCTTTGCAAATGGCTGGCAAATCAACTACCATACCTATCGGTATTTGTGAGGATGTGCCCGTTGTTGTTGCTAATGTTACTATTTTGACTGACTTGGTTATACTTGAGATGCCCGAGGACGACAACATGTCGATTATCCTTGGTAGACCCTTCTTGAATACTGCAGGGCTATTATTGATTGCAATAAAACCAAGGTCACCTCTCATATCAATGGTAATGATTATATGGTGCACTTTCCGAAGAAACAATTCCAAGTGAATGGTATTAATGTTATTGAAAAATCTCTCACAATCACTATTGGAAGTTTTCAAATAACTCTACATACTGCCAAAAAGAAATATGAAATGCTTATTCTTGGGGACATTCATATCCCCATTGAAGTAACTTAGTGATCTACGAAAGTTCTTCGGTTTCATGCTAATCGAAAATGGTTGTTAATAAGACTTGATCAACCTTATTAATGGATCATTTTTCAGCGCTATGAAGTTGATGAATTTAGTAAGCACTACCTTCTGTCCCTACTTTATATTCTCTGTTTTTATTAGTTAACTAAAATAAAATGTCATGTTTTGCCTGTTTTCTGATTTTCCTGTGAAATAAAAAAAATGACCCAAAAATAAAAGTTCTTAGAATGCCTTGAAATTTTAATACGATTTTTTCTGATTTTTTCTGAATTTTTGGTGCAAATAACATCAGAGGGAGGTGCACCAGCTGACACAACCCACCTGGGTGCGCCAGGACCACTAGGAGTGCCCTGGTGGGTTGTGGTCCCCACGTGGGCCCCCTCACTTATCTCTTTATACCACATCATCACCTACCTCCAGAAAAATTCTACATTGCTCTCTCTCCCGTGTTGTTGCTCTCAAGCCCGTGGGTTTCGATCTCTTTGCTCGAAGCTCCATTTTCGAAACTGTTTCGAGGGATTGTTGCTTGGTATGTGACTCCACCGTTTGTCCAATTAATTTTTGTTTTAGTGGTTTATATTTTGAATATTTAACTACTCTTGGTGCTGCTGTAGATGAGCTTGCATGATGAATTCTTAGTGTTCTAAGTAGTTTGAATGCTTGCTATGGCCTCTATGTATCCCAATGAGTAGTTGGTATCATTTTTGTCAAGTTTTGTTGAGAAAATTTGGTGGGCTAATAAATTTCAGAATTTTGTTCATAGGAAAACCATGAATATCTTTAGGAAATTTAGCTCTAAGAAGAACTCCAATGGTGTTATTGGGGAGTCATCCGATAGTGATCTTCATCCTCGGAGGTTGGCGGAAGTACAACCATGTGAATGGCCGCACACCCCGTTCCTGGAAGAGGCTAGAATCCTTCAGGAGTTCACGCAATATGTTGCTAATGCCGGCATCACCGACTTCATCACAGATGAGTGTGAACAGCACCAAATCCTCACAAATATCTTTGCTCAAAGCTTTACTCTCCTGCCTAGAAATAATCCTCCTAAAGTGAGCTTTGATTTATTTGCTGAAAACCATCAGATACCACTTACTGAATTTTGTGACATATGCATGATCCCTTCTGATGGGATCTTAGCCAAGCCTAGGCCGGATGAGTTTGAGGCCTTTCATCGCACTTTGACAGTGGGAGATGAGAGAGGGGTGTCAGCTATCACTGCCACTGGCTTGCATTTTCCTCTGGTTCATTACTTTGCTCTTTTCATTGCAAAATGCTTGCTTGCTTGGGAGAAGGTGGGTGCGCTCAGCTCACCAGACCTTGTTGTTCTGCGTCGTGCATTAGAGAGTGACAACACATATAGCTTGGGATCTATTGTGGCTCATCGCCTCCACCTTAATAAATCCAAGGGTAAAGTTCATGGTGGAATTTATGCTACTCGTTTGGCGGCTCACTTTGAGTTTGAGATACACCCTCTTGATTACCCTCTAACCAAGGTTCACCTAGACCGTGCTGCCACGGATCACCACCATTTTGCTAATAAATCTCCTCACATTCCTATTCCTTATAACCTGGTTTTTAGCATTGAAACTCATGATATTATTCCACTGCCAGCTCCTGCTTTGTTTGATCCTATTGCCAGGGGCGGATATAGGATTATGCATGTAGACATCATCACCTACCGAAATGCTCAGGCTGCCGCAGAGGCAGTGGAGGAGCCTCGGCACTGGGATTAGTGGATGCCCGCTCCTCAGTACCCCTACTACCATCCCGGCTACTGATCGATTACCAAGTTAGGCCAAAAGCATAAGCTTGGGGGAGTATGTGTTCTCACCGACATTACATTCATGTCCACTAATTCATTTTGTCAGGGTTCACACTTTTTCATTGTATCATCCATGTTTAAATTCTATTGTTCTGGGTTTCTTCTTGTGTGTTTGAAAAACTTTAGAAAAACAAAAAAAAATTAGTTGTGGCTAGTTTACTTTCTTTGCATGCTTAGCTGTAGTATTAAAAAGAAAACCCAAAAAGATTTCCTTGTTCTTCTTTTGCTTGTTGGGAGTTTTCCCGTGTAAATAGTTTTTCTCATTTTTGCTTTTCCCTTTTATTTGCTTGTTCAAGAAAACCAAAAAGTCCAAAAATATTTCAGTGTGTTTCTCTGAATTTCTTTTCCTTTTATTCGAGTTCTACCAAGGAGAAGACCACGATGAAAATGTTGAATGGCTCTCATATGAATAATTGTTGAACTAATAAAGAGCACATTTTACCTTGTCTTCTCCTGTTGAATAAAATATTTTGCAGATTCCAGCTTAGTCCATGGCACTCTTGCACTATTATTATTTTCACATCGTTCGGTCGTGCAAGTGAAAGGCAATAATGACGATATTTGATGAACTGGCCGTGGCAGAGAGAAACCGGTATGAACTCGACTTCTTCTGTTTGTGTAAATATGTTTAACCTAGTATCCATGATTCAGCCCATTATGATTAAACATGTTTGCAATGAAAATTAGAGATTATAGTTTCTCATGCCATGCATAAGTAGCTGGGAGTGGATAATGATCTATCTTGGATATCAACATTGCGTTAAAATGATTGTGATGTAGTATGATGATATGGTATCCTCCTCCGAATGTTCGAGTGGCTTGACTTGGCACATGTTCATGCATGTAGTTGAATCAAAACAAACATAGCCTCTATGATATTTATGTTCATGGTGATCATATCCTACTCATGCTAGTGTCCAATGTTACTTATGCATAATGCACGATCATGATTGTTGTTTCTCTCTAGCTGGCCGCTTCTCAATCTAATTGCTAGCCTTCGCCTGTACTAAGTGGGGATTCTGCTTGTACATCAAAAAACCTTGAACCCAAAAGTTATTCCATATGAGTCCACCATACCTACCTATATGCGGTATTACCCTGCAGTCCTAAGTAAATTTGCATGTGCCACCTCTAAAAACTTCTAAAAAAATATCCTTTTTATGTGCCTGGATCGTTCATGGAACAACAGGAGGTGGTCGGTATCTTCCATGCTAAGTTGGTTATTCTCAGGTCAAGTGTTTATTCACTCACCATCGCACGAGAAAAGGGCGGTAATAGGGTGCCCAGTCCCAAACTACAAAACACAAAAAGAGTTAATCTGTCAAATAATCAAACACAAACTCCCAATGGAGTCAAAACCTTTACTTTTTATCTCTTGGGAACCACCACTAGCTTCTTTAGCATGGGAGATATTGATAACTGGTGGTCGTGAAGTAAATGAGAAGGGTGCATGTCTCAAAATATCATTTATCTCTTTTAAAAACTTGAGCTCTGGCACCTCTGCAGATCACTACTTCCCTCTACGAAGGGACTATCTATTTACTTTTATGTTGTATCGTCACCTTCTAAAACAAGCGCTAGAACCTGATAGCACAGTTGTCATGACTTATGCATTGTGTGTAGCTAATGTTGGGGGCATCATGACTAGATCTTTTCTACCATGAATTACAATGTCTAGTTGCTGCTTGGACTTTGGAGGTGCTCTGCATTTATGTTTTGCGGTCTCAGAAAGGGCTAGCGAGATACCACTATTGTCATATTATATCATGGTTGTTTTGACAACATGTTGCTGTTTGAGATGTCTTATTATTGCTCGCTAGCTGATTATGTCATTGTTATGAGATAAAATAATCTTTAAGAGTTATTGTCAGCATGGTTAGTTATAATGTTGGCTGAAAACCTGGGTGTTGTTTAAGCCTATTTATGCAAACAAGAGCAAAAGAGTTCGTAAAAGTTTTTCTTTTTCACTTTTAGTTTATCATCTAAATTGCTTGAGGACAAGCAAAGGTTTAAGCTTGGGGGGAGTTGATACGTCTCCAATGTATCTACTTTTCCTAACGCTTTTCCTCTTGTTTTGGACTCTAATTCACATGATTTGAATGAAACTAACCCCGGACTGACACTATTTTCAGCAGAACTACCATGGTGTTGTTTTGTGCAGAAATAAAAGTTCTCAAAATGGAACGAAACTTTGCGAGGAATTTTTATGCAATAAATAAGAATTTCTGGTGCCAAGATCCACCGGAGAGGGGCACCTGTGTGGGCACAACCCACCAGGGTGCGACCCCCCTCACTTGGCATGCCCAGGTGGGTTGTCCCCACCTGGTGGCCTCGCAAACCCTGAAACCGATGCTATAAAATCCTATTTTTCCAAGAAAAATCAGGGAGAAAGAATTATCACGATCCACGAGATGGAGCCGCCGTCACCTCCTGTTCTTCATCGGGAGGCCGGATCTGGAGTCGGGGCTCCGGAGAGGGCGATCTTCGTTCTTCGTCACCACCAACCCTTCTCCATCGCCAATTCCATGATGCTCCCCACCGGGAGTGAGTAATTCCTTCGTAGGATCGCTGGTCGGTGAGGAGTTGGATGAGATTCATCATGTAATCGAGTTAGTTTTGTTAGGGCTTGATCCCTAGTATCCACTATGTTCTTAGATTGATGTTGCTATGACTTAGCCATGCTTAATGCTTGTCACTTTGGGCCTGGGTGCCATGATTTCAGATCTGAACCATTTATGTTATCACCATTATATCCATGTTCTAGATCCGATCTTGCAAGTTATAGTCACCTACTACGTGTTATGATCCGGCATTCATGGAGTGACAGAAACCGGGACTACTCCCGGTGATGACCGTAGTTTGAGGAGTTCATGTATTCACTATGTGTTAATGCTTTGCTCTGGTTCTCTATTAAAAGGAGGCCTTAATATCCCATAGTTTCCAATATGGACCCCTCCTACCTCTTGAGCACTGCGTTGGTTTTCCCCGAAGAGGAAGGGATGATGCAGCAAAGTAGCGTAAGTATTTCCCTCAGTTTTGAGAACCAAGGTATCAATCCAGTAGGAGGCTACGTGCAAGTCCCTCGTACATGCACAAAACAAATAAATCCTCGCAACCAACGCAAATAGGGGTTGTCAATCCCTATAAGGCCACTTACGAGAGTGAGATCTGATAGATATGATAAGATAATATTTTCGGTATTTTTATGATAAAGATGCAAAGTAAATTAAAGGCAAAGTAAATAGCAAAGGAAATAACTAAGTAGTAGGTGATTAATATGATGAAGATAGACCCGGGGGCCATAGGTTTCACTAGTGGCTTCTCTCGAGAGCATAAGTATTCTACGGTGGTGAACAAATTATTATTGAGCAATTGACAGAATTGAGCATAGTTATGAGAATATCTAGGTATGATCATGTATATAGGAATCACGTCCGAGACAAGTAGACCGACTCCTGCCTGCATCTACTACTATTACTCCACTCATCGACCGCTATCCAGCATGCATCTAGAGTATTAAGTTAAAAACAGAGTAACACCTTAAGCAAGATGACATGATGTAGAGGGATAGACTCATGCAATATGAAGAAAACCCCATCTTGTTATCCTCGATGGCAACAATACAATACGTGCCTTGCTGCCCCTACTGTCACTGGGAAAGGACACCGCAAGATTGAACCCAAAGCTAAGCACTTCTCCCATTGCAAGAAAGATCAATCTAGTAGGCCAAACGAAATTGATAATTCGAAGAGACTTGCAAAGATAACCAATCATACATAAAGGAATTCAGAGAAGATTCAAATATTATTCATAGATAGACTTGATCATAAACCCACAATTCATCGGTCTCAACAAACACACCGCAAAAAGAAGATTACATCGAATAGTTATCCACAAGATAGGGGGAGAACATTGTATTGAGATCCAAAAAGAGAGAAGAAGCCATCTAGCTACTAACTAAGGACCCGTAGGTCTGAAGTAAACTACTCACACTTCATCGGAGAGGCTATGGTGTTGATGTAGAAGCCCTCCGTGATCGATGCCCCCTCCGGCGGAGCTCTGGAACAGGCCCCAAGATGGGATCTCGTGGGTACAGAAAGTTACGGCGGTGGAATTAGGGTTTTGGCTCCGTATCTGATCGTTTGGGGGTACGTAGGTATATATAGGAGGAAGGAGTACGTCGATGGAGCAACAGGGGGCCCACGAGGGTGGAGGGCGCGCCTGGTGGGGGTAGGCGTGCCCCCCTACCTCGTGCCCTCCTTTTTTATTTCTTGACGTAGGGTCCAAGTCTCCCGAGTCTTGTTCGTTGAGAAAATCACATTCCCAAAGGTTTCATTCCGTTTGGACTCCGTTTGATATTCCTTTTCTTCGAAACCCTAAACAGGCAAAAAAACAGCAATTCTGGGCTGGGCCTCCGGTTAATAGGTTAGTCCCAAAAATAATATAAAAGTGGATAATAAAGCCCAATAATGTCCAAAACAGTAGATAATATAGCATGGAGCAATCAAAAATTATAGATACGTTGGAGACGTATCAAGCATCCCCAAGCTTAATTCCTGCTCGTCCTCGTGTAGGTAAATGATAAAAACAGAATTTTTGATGCGGAGTGCTACATGGAATAATTTTAATGTAATTCTTCTTAATTGTGGTATGAATATTCAGATCCGAAAGATTCAAGACTATTATTCATATTGACATAAAAATAATAATACTTCAAGCATACTAACAAAGCAATTATGTCTTCTCAAAATAACATGGCTAAAGAAAGTTATCCCTACAAAATCATATAGTCTGGCTATGCTCTATCTTCACCACACAAAATATTTAAATCATGCACAACACCGATGACAAGCCAAGCAATTGTTTCATATTTTTGACATTCTCAAAACTTTTTCAATCTTCACGCAATACATGAGCGTGAGCCATGGATATAGCACTATAGGTGGAATAGAGTGGTGGTTGTGGAGAACATAAAAAGGAAGAAGATAGTCTCACATCAACTAGGAGTGTCAACGGGCTATGGAGATGCTCATCAATAGATATCAATGTGAGTGAGTAGGGATTGCCATCCAACGGATGCACTAGAGCTATAAGTATATGAAAGGTCAACAAAAGAAACTAAGTGGGTGTGCATCCAACTTGCTTGCTCATGAAGACCTAGGGCATTTTGAGGAAGCCCATCATTGGAATATACAAGCCAAGTTCTATAATGAAAGATTCCAACTAGTATATGAAAGTGATAACATGAGAGACTCTCTACTATGAATCATGGTGCTACTTTGAAGCACAAGTGTGGTAAAAGGATAGTAACATTGTCCCTTCTCTCTTTTTCTCTCATTTTTTATTTGGGCCTTTTCTCCTCTTTTTTATGGCCTCTTTTATTTCTCTTTTTTTTCGTCTGAAGTCTAATCCCGACTTGTGGGGGAATCATAGTCTCCATCATCCTTTCCTCACTGGGACAATGCTCTAATAATGATGATCATCACACTTTTATTTTTCTTACAACTCAACAATTACAACTCGATACTTAGAACAAAATATGACTATATGAATGCCTCCGGCGGTGTACCGGGATATGCAATGAATCAAGAGTGACACGTATGAAAGAATTATGAATGGTGGCTTTGCCACAAATACGATGTCGACTACATGATCATGCTAAGCAATATGACAATGATGGAGTGTGTCATAATAAACGGAACGGTGGAAGGTTGCATGGTAATATATCTCGGAATGGCTATGGAAATGCCATAATAGGTAGGTATGGTGTCTGTTTTGAGGAAGGTATATGGTGGGTGTATGATACCGGTGAAAGGTGTGCGGTATTATAGAGGCTAGCAAAGGTGGAAGGGTGAGAAAAGTGCGTATAATCCATGGACTCAACATTAGCCATAAAGAACTCATATACTTATTGCAAAAATCTACAAGTTATCAAAGAAAAGTATTACGCGCATGCTCCTAGGGGGATAGATTGGTAAGTGAAGACCATCGCTCGTCCCCGACCGCCACTCATAAGGAAGACAATCAATAAATAAATCGTGCTCCGACTTCATCACATAACGGTTCACCATACGTGCATGCTACGAGAATCACAAGCTTCAACACAAGTATTTCTCAAATTCACAACTACTCAACTAGCATGACTTTAGTATCACCATCTCCATATCTCAAAGAAAATATCAAGTATCAAACTTATCATAGTATTCAACACACTCATAAGAGATTTTTTTTTATTCTTGAATACCCAGCATATTAGGATTTAAAGCAAATTACCATGCTATTAAGACTATCAAAATAATCTAACTGAAGCATGAGAGATCAATGGTTTCTATAAAACAAATCCACCACCGTGCTCTAAAAGATATAAGTGAAGTACTAGAGCAAAATTATATAACTCAAAAGATATAAGCGAAGCACATAGAGTATTCTAACAAATTCTAAATCATGCATGGCTCTCTCAAAAGGTGTGTACAGAAAGGATGATTGTGGTAAACTAAAAATCAAAGACTCAGATAATACAAGACGCTCCAAGCAAAACACATATCATGTGGCGAATAAAAATATAGCTCCAAGTAAAGTTACCGATAGAAGTAGAGGAAAGAGGGGACGCCTTCCGGGGCATCCCAAAGCTTTGGCTTTTAGGTGTCCTTAGATTATCTTGTGGGTGCCATGGGCATCCCCAAACTTAGGCTCTTGCCACTCCTTGTTCCATAATACATCAAATCTTTACCCAAAACATGAAAACTTCACAACACAAAACTTAAATTAGAAAATCTCGTGAGCTCCGTTAGCGAAAGAAAATAAAAGACCACTTCAAGGTACTGTAATGAACTCATTCTTTATTTATATTGGTGTTATACCTACTGTATTCCAACTTCTGTATGGTTTATAAACTATTTTACTAGCCATAGATTCATCAAAATAAGCAAACATCACACGAAAAACAAAATCTATCAAAAACAGAACAGTCTGTAGTAATCTGTAGCTAGCGCAAGATCTGGAATCCCAAAAATTCTAAAATAAATTGCTGGACGAGATTAATTTATATATTAATCATCTGAAAAAAGAATTAACTAAATAGCGCTTTCCAAATAAAAATGGCAGTAGTTCTCGTGAGCGCTAAAGTTCTGTTTTTTACAGCAAGTTCAACAAGACTTTCCCCAAGTCTTCCCAAAGGTTCTACTTGGCACAAACACTAATTAAACACAAAAATCACAACCAAAACAGAGGCTAGATAAATTATTTATTACTAAATAGGGGAAAAAAGCAAGGAATAAAAATAAAATTGGGTTTCCTCCCAACAAGCGCTATCGTTTAACGCCCCTAGCTAGGCAAAACAAGCAAGAATAGATCTAGGTATTGCCATCTTTGGTAGGCAATCCATAAGTGGATATCATAATAGATTCATAAGGTAATTTAATTTTTTTTCTACGATAGTGTTCCATGCCTTTCCTTAATGGAAATTGGAATCTAATATTTCCTTCCTTCATATCAATAATTGCACCAATCGTTCTAAGGAAAGGTCTACCGAGAATAAATGTCAAGAACAATAAAATCTACTGGCACATAATTCCTATTTGCAACAATAATAACATCATTAATTCTTCCCATAGGTTTCTTAATAGTGGAATCCGCAAGGTGCAAGTTTAGAGAGCAATCATCAAAATCACGGAAACCTAACAAATCACACAAAGTCTTTGGAATCGTGGAAACGCTAGCACCCAAATCACATAAAAGCATAGCATTCATGATCTTTAATTTTAATTTTAGTAGTTGGTTCCCACTCATCATAAAGTTTTCTAGGGATAGAAACTTCCAACTCAAGTTTTTCTTCATAAGATTGCATCAAGGCATCAAAAATATGTTTAGTAAGCGCTTTATTTTTACTATAAGCATGAGGAGAATTTAGCACGGATTGCAACAAGGAAATACAATCAATCAAAGAGCAATTTTTATAGTTAAATTCCTTGAAATCCATAATAGTGGGTTTAGCAACATCTAGGGTTTTAATTTCTTCAATCCCACTTTTGTCAAATTTAGCATCAAGACCAACAAATTCCGAATTCTTGGAACGCCTTCTAGGTAAATGATAGAGACGAGGGTCCCGATGTTTCGATGAGATGATAACTATCGATTTGGTGGAGACGACTTTGACGATCCGACTACAAACGTGCACGACGTTGCGCCTTAGCAATCGCTAAACCAATCTCCTAAGGTTACTGACGATGCTGGAAGCACGGTCAGCCTGACCACGAAGGTCTATTCCTGCAAGCAATCAAAGGACGAGCAAGAATATGATAAAGCAATCTGAATATTGCAAATAAATATGAAGTATTGATAATGGTGGGGATCCGGAAGCGGTCTTGGTCTGGTCGTTGGACACAAACAAAGTACACGAAGTTGCAATGGCTAACTTTTAACTAAACAAATCCCAAGGAAAAAGCTACTAGATGGATCTACTTATATAGGAGCAAGGGGTGGCGGCCAAGGAGGTAGGAGGACGTCCCAAGGCAGCCTAAAACTAACCCTAGGTCGTACAAGGCTCATGGGCCCAAGTGGAGGTGATGCAACACCTTTGGGCTTGTAGTTTGACTCGGATTCTGCTGCAACGTCAGATTGTTTCGTCCGTAACTCAACGCTCCGGACGAATTTGAAGGTGAATCCAATTGGGTTGGAAATAGCACGAAATCTAGTTTCCAACAAAAAAATAATCACCCAATTCGGAGTCCGTATGAAAAAGTTGTTGGCGTTTTGAGTCAGGTATGTCTGTGCAGTCCGAATCTGAATCCAGAACATGAGAGACTTGGACTCTATCTTCTCTTGGCCCAAAAGTGACGTGAGAGGACTTTTTGAACACAACCTAAACTTCTCCTTTTCCCTTATCTTCATATGTGGATTGTACAAATGTCCCATACACCTGCAATTAGACAAAACACAAAAGTGTGTGAAGTATTTTTGTTCTGGATAACATAAATAGATTATTGAATAGTTTGCATTAGAAATCACCTGACAAATATGCATGTATGCAATATTTTTGGTCGTATCCAAGGTATTCATGTCCTCATCATCCTCCCCTTTTTGAAAACAAAGCCGTCCTCGGCGTTGCTTAATCTGAAATGTGGCTAACAAAAGAGACAAGATGTACATGTTGTATATGTATATGTCATCCAGTTTAACTTCCCTTGATTTTTGCACGTATGACACATGTATACATGAGTAACTTTCATAGTTCATAAAAACTAAAGCCAAAAAATTATCACAAGAAGTAGAAGGCATGAAAATATTAGAACTCAGTTTGCACATATAAGTGAAGCTCTTATTCTTTCAAAAGATTGGCAATGTTCATCATTAAACCATCCTAACTTTGGTGAATAAACCTTACTTGCATCAAATTTACATGCTACAACATGCTTAAATAAGCAAACATGCAATAAGTCATTGGACACAGAATCATCATCAAGATTAGAGGTCATATCAAAATGATTAAACATTGGTTCTTTTGCATCAACAGTTAATTCAATGGGTGCACTCAAAATTGTTGATATTTCAGTTGTTTGATCACATGACGCATTCATGACAGTAACAAGAGTCTCTAAAATAGGTGGTGTGCTCAAATCAACAGGTAACTCAACACATGATGCATTCAAGTTAACTAGGCATGCTTCATTCTCATGTGAAGTTATATCATCAATACCTTTACTGTTACCTCGCAGAGATGTAGCTGATGTAGGTACGGACGTTGACAATGTACCATACTCTTGAGATGAATTGCGCTCACAATCCGAGGTGGGGCTGCTCTAGTAGGTGCAATAGTGGAGTAACCAACCGGCGATGGTGAGCATGAACTGGAATAGTAGTTGTTGTAGTCACCCAATGCATCCTCCTGTATCTGTCTCTCAAAGGTACAAGCACGGACATACATACCAGTAATGCAACGAGGAATATACCGAAATCTTGCCTGAATATCATGGTTCAAACCACCAAAAAATCTATTCATTGTATCATCCTCAGATTCTTCTATGTCACAATGATGCATATAAGATTTGAACTCTTGGTAGTAAGCATGAACATTGTTACTGCCTTGTTTTAATTGCTCCAATTTGCAACGCAATTCACGACGATAGTAAGGAGGAAAAATTGTTGTCTCATTACAGCTTTCAAAACTTTCCAAGTTGTGGGTTGGTTATCAATGTTTTTCTTACAATGTACACTCCACCAAACAGAAGCAAAACCAGTAAATGCTCTAATGGTAGCTCGTAACTCTCTCAAGTTCAGAAAAATCATGGTGACTAAAAACTTGTTCTACTTCAAGCTCCCAAGCTAGATAAGTAGTAGGATTAAATCTACCCTCAAATGACGGTAAAAAGATAACCTGACCATGTGCTTGTGTGTGTTGTCCCAACTCTCGTGATGGTGAAGATGTGTCCGTCGTCCAAGAACTTCTATCTCTGGAACCTGTCATGATTAGTAGAAACAAGAACCAAAATTCGAGAATAATGTTCCTATGAACTACTAGGATGTGGTTGTAAAGTGCTCACAGTAAAGCAAATATCAATATCTTACAAGTTCTTACCATGCGGCAGGTGGTGACAGGCAACCAGCGGTGTCAAATAACTCCGAAGATTGTGTAAAGCGATTGCCAGGGGAACGTGCGTATACACGGTGTAGAAATATGTGGAGCTGGGTTGGCTATATATGGTAGCAAAAGATTAGCAATAATCAATTCAGAGATGCAATGTTGAATAAACGCTCAACGACGGTACTGTGCTGGTCCTAGGCTAGACCGAACTAGAGACGCGAGCCTAGAACACTAATGAGGTCACGTCGTAGCACAACCAGCATCAATGAAGGATACTAAGTAGCTCTGGACAGCAAGATATAAGTGAAGATCACAACGGCAGTAAAGATAATGATGTGAAACAACAGCCAAGCTGTTTTACTGAACAGTGCACAAAACAGATTCCAATCCGAATTCAACTACGAGATTGAGTCTAAAAAGATCTGAATTTTGTTTTTTTTCTCTTTTTTTTCTCGCACTTTTTTTTTCTTTCTCTCCTTTTTTTCTCTGACTTTTTTTTCTCTTTTTTTTCTCTCGTTTTTTTTTCTCTCTTTTTTTTCTCCCTCTTTCCAACACAAACTAGATAAGATGCAGATTGGATCAAGTGAAGATGTGAACGATCTCAACTATTATTATGACAATGAATGGTGGGTAGCACGTGGTGGAAATTGATGGATGGGTGGTGGACAGCGGAAGAGATAATGATGCAGCAGTGGCGTGACTAATGTGAACAGAACTCGAAACTCTAAACGAACTAGACACTAAGACCAGCAACTCGACACGACGATGCAACCGATAATTCAACTATGCAAGCAATGAAAAGAAAATTGCAAAGGCTCAGACTGGCTTGGACCAAGGATGAATAGATCTAACTCTTTTTTGTGGCTTTTTCTTGGACAATAGGTAAGAAAATAAATCTAATCTAGGAAAACTGGAAATTCTCACCGAGCAACCTGAAAACTGATACCACTTGATAGAGACGAGGGTCCCGATGTTTCGATGAGATGATAACTATCGCTTTGGTGGAGACGACTTTGACGATCCGACTACAAACGTGCACGACGTTGCGCCTTAGCAATCGCTAAACCAATCTCCTAAGGTTACTGACGATGCTGGAAGCACGGTCAGCCTGACCACGAAGGTCTATTCCTGCAAGCAATCAAAGAACGAGCAAGAATATGAATATTGCAAATAAATATGAAGTATTGATAATGGTGGGGATCCGGAAGCGGTCTTGGTCTGGTCGTTGGACACAAACAAAGTACACGAAGTTGCAATGGCTAACTTTTAACTAAACAAATCCCAAGGAAAAAGCTACTAGATGGATCTACTTATATAGGAGCAAGGGGTGGCGGCCAAGGAGGTGGGAGGACGTCCCAAGGCAGCCTAAAACTAACCCTAGGTCGTACAAGGCTCATGGGCCCAAGTGGAGGTGATGCAACACCTTTGGGCTTGTAGTTTGACTCGGATTCTGCTGCAACGTCAGATTGTTTCGTCCGTAACTCAACGCTCCGGACGAATTTGAAGGTGAATGCAATTGGGTTGGAAAGAGCACGAAATCTAGTTTCCAACAAAAAAAGAATCACCCAATTCGGAGTCCGTATGAAAAAGTTGTTGGCGTTTTGAGTCAGGTATGTCTGTGCAGTCCGAATCTGAATCCAGAACGTGAGAGACTTGGACTCTATCTTCTCTTGGCCCAAAAGTGACGTGAGAGGACTTTTTGAACACAACCTAAACTTCTCCTTTTCCCTTATCTTCATATGTGGATTGTACAAATGTCCCATACACCTGCAATTAGACAAAACACAAAAGTGTGTGAAGTATTTTTGTTCTGGATAACATAAATAGATTATTGAATAGTTTGCATTAGAAATCACCTAACAAATATGCATGTATGCAATATTTTTGGTCGTATCCAAGGTATTCATGTCCTCATCAGTAAAGGTGGATCATAATCAGTCCCATAATTATCAAGATTCATATTGCAAAACAAAGATTTAATAGGGGACACATCAATAACTTTTAGATCTTCATCTTTATTTTCATAGGAACTAGAAGAACACGCTCTTATAAATGCATCTTTCTTAGCACGCATCCTAGCAGTTCTTTCTTTGCACTCATCAATGGAAATTCTCATGGCTTTGAGAGACTCATTGATATCATGCTTAGGTGGAATAGATCTAAGTTTCAAAGAATGAGCATCAAGAGCAATTCTATCAACGTTCCTAGCCAAATCATCAATCTTAAGCAATTTTTCTTCAATCATAGCATTAAAATTCTTTTGCGAAGTAATAAATTCTTTAATATTAGATTCAAAATAAGAGGGCATATTATTATAATTTCCATAAGAAATGTTGTAGGAATTACCATAATTATTATAGGAATTACTAGGATAAGGCCTAGGATTGAAATTTCCTCTATACGCGTTGTTACCAAAATTGTTCCTACCAACAAAATTCACATCCATAGATTCATTATTATTCTCAATCAAAGTAGACAATGGCATATCATTAGGATCAGAATAAATACTCTTATTAGCAAATAATTTCATAAGTTCATCCATCTTGCCACTCAAAACTTTAATTTCTTCTATCGCATGCACCTTTTTATTAGTAGATCTTTCAGTATGCCATTGAGAATAATTAACCATAATATTATGTAGGAGTTTAGTAGCTTCTCCTAAAGTGATTTCCATAAAAGTGTCTCCCGCGGCCGAATCTAAAAGATTTCTAGAAGCAAAATTCAATCCGGCATAAAATCTTTGAACAATCATCCACAAATTTAAACCATGAGTAGGGCAATTACGTATCATTAGTTTCATTCTCTCCCAAGCTTGTGCAACATGTTCATGATCAAGTTGCTTAAAATTCATAATATCGTTTCTAAGAGAGATGATCTTAGTGGGAGGAAAATACTTAGAGGTAAAAGCATCTTTGCACTTGTTCCATGAATCAATATTATTTTTAGGCAAAGACGAAAACCAAGCTTTAGCACGATCTCTAAGCAAAAAAGGAAATAGCTTCAATTTAACAATATCATTATCCACATCTTTCTTCTTTTGCATGTCACACAAATCAACGAAGCTATTTAGATGGGTAGCGGCATCTTCACTAGGAAGGCCGGAGAACGGATCTTTCATGACAAGATTCAGTAAAGCAGTATTAATTTCACAAGATTCAACATCGGTAAGAGGAGCAATCGGAGTGCTAATAAAATCATTGTTGTTGGTATTGGTGAAGTCACACAATTTAGTATTATCTTGAGCCATCATGACAAGCAAGCAAACTAACACACAAGAAAACAGAAAGCAAGCGGGCAAAAAGAGGCAAATAGAGAAAGAGAGGGAGGATAGAGAGAGAGAGGGCGAATAAAACGCCAAGGGTGAAGTGGGGGAGAGGAAAACGAGAGGCAAATGGCAAATAATGTAATGCGGAAGATAAGGGTATGTGATGGGTACTTGGTATGTTGACTTTTGTGTAGACCTTCCCGGCAACGGCGCTAGAAATCCTTCTTGCTACCTCTTGAGCACTGCGTTGGTTTTTTCCGAAGAGGAAGGGATGATGCAGCAAAGTAGCATAAGTATTTCCCTCAGTTTTTGAGAACCAAGGTATCAATCCAGTAGGAGGCTATGCGCAAGTCCCTCGTACCTGCACAAAACAAATAAATCTTCGCAACCAACGCAAATAGGGGTTGTCAATCCCTATAAGGCCACTTACGAGAGTGAGATCTGATAGATATGATAAGATAATATTTTTGGTATTTTTATGATAAAGATGCAAAGTAAATTAAAGGCGAAGTAAATAGAAAAGGAAATAACTAAGTAGTAGGAGATTAATATGATGAAGATAGACCCGGGGGCCATAGGTTTCACTAGTGGCTTCTCTCGAGAGCATAAGTATTCTACGGTGGGTGAACAAATTACTGTTGAGCAATTGACAGAATTGAGCATAGTTATGAGAATATCTAGGTATGATCATGTATATAGCATCACGTCCGAGACAAGTAGACCGACTCCTGCCTGCATCTACTACTATTACTCCACTCATCGACCGCTATCCAGCATGCATCTAGAGTATTAAGTTAAACACAGAGTAACGCCTTAAGCAAGATGACATGATGTAGAGGGATAGACTCATGCAATATGAAGAAAACCCCATCTTGTTATCCTCGATGGCAACAATACAATACGTGCCTTGCTGCCCCTACTGTCACTGGGAAAGGACACCACAAGATTGAACCCAAAGCTAAGCACTTCTCCCATTGCAAGAAAGATCAATCTAGTAGGCCAAACCAAATTGATAATTCGAAGAGACTTGCAAAGATAACCAATCATACATAAAAGAATTCAGAGAAGATTCAAATATTATTCATAGATAGACTTGATCATAAACCCACAATTCATCGGTCTCAACAAACACACTGCAAAAAGAAGATTACATCGAATAGTTCTCCACAAGAGAGGGGGATAACATTGTATTGAGATCCAAAAAGAGAGAATAAGCCATCTAGCTACTATCTATGGACCCGTAGGTCTGAAGTAAACTACTCACACTTCATCGGAGAGGCTATGGTGTTGATGTAGAAGCCCTCTGTGATTGATGCCCCCTCCGGTGGACCTCCGGAACAGGCCCCAAGATGGGATCTCGTGGATACAGAAAGTTACGGCGGTGGAATTAGGGTTTTGGCTCCGTATCTGATCGTTTTGGGGGTACGTAGGTATATATAGGAGGAAGGAGTACGTCGGTGGAGCAACAGGGGGCCCACGAGGGTGGAGGGCGCGCCTGGTGGGGGTAGGCGTGCCCCCTACCTCGTGGCCTCCTCTTTTCTTTCTTGACGTAGGGTCCAAGTATCCCGGGTCTTGTTCGTTGATAAAATCACGTTCCCGAAGGTTTCATTCCGTTTGGACTCCTTTTGATATTCCTTTTCTTCGAAATCCTAAAACAGGGAAAAAACAGCAATTCTGGGCTGGGCCTCCGGTTAATAGGTTAGTCCCAAAAATAATATAAAAGTGGATAATAAAGCCCAATAATGTCCAAAACAGTAGATAATATAGCATGGAGCAATCAAAAATTATAGATACGTTGGAGACGTATGAACCCCGCTACCACCGGAGGGTAGGATAAAAGATGTCATGCAAGTTCTTTCCATAAGCACATATGACTATTTATGGAATACATGCCTACATTATATTGACGAACTAGAGCTAGTGTTGTATCGCCCTAGGTTATAACTGTCTCATGATGAATATCATCCAACAAGTCACCGATCCAGTGCCTATGAATTTATCTTATATTGTTCTTGCTAAGTGACAGAAACTATTGCTATCACTGTTACTGTTACCGTTACTGTTGCTACTATTATCAAAACTATCATACTACTTTGCTACTGATCACTTAGCCGCAGATAATTAATCTCCAGGTGTGGTTGAATTGACAACGCAGCTCCTAATACCTTCAAATATTCTTTGGCTCCCCTTGTGTCGAAACTATAAATTTGGGTTGAATACTCTTCCCTCAAAAACTGTTGTGATCCCCTATACTTGTGGGTTATCATTCGCTTCCCCAAAGTGAGCCTCACCCCTCTCGTAGTACAACAACACTCTCCCATTCTCTACAAAATCACTCTCACATTCTCTCCCGATCTCCCCGCCTCCCATCTGCCACCCTGTTTCGTTCCATTTGGTACGATGAGTGATGAGCTACTGGAGCTTCTATACTTCATTGCAAGTAGTCAAAAGGAAGATGTTGAAAAAATTGATCTCAAGAAGGATGCTCTTCAAGCTAGCCGGATGAAGGATGGAACCAGTGAGGCCCCTCCTATGAGTATTCGTCCCGTTGCCCTATATGATGATTTCGATCTTTATGGGGGTTTTCAAGTCTATAGAGTCTGCATGTAGTAATGAAGCTGATGCCCTAGTTTGTTCAGGTATTGTGGACTTCAGATTTCGAGTACCACTTACCTGTCAAAATCTTTCATCTTTTACTTAAAACAGTTGATTGATCATACATTGAGTACCATTTAACTGGAATTAACCGACGCAAGTCCAAGAAAGATTTGTCGGTGCTGCTGCTACCTCTTGAGCATGCGTTGGTTTTTCCCTTGAAGAGGAAAGGGTGATGCAGCAAAGTAGCGTAAGTATTTCCCTCAGTTTTGAGAACCAAGGTATTAATCCAGTAGGAGACTATGCAACAAGCCACCGAATACCTGCACAAACAAACACCAACTTGCAACCAATGTGACAAAGGGGTTGTCAATCCCTTCACAGTTATTCGTGAAGTGAGATCTGATAGAGATGGATAAAAGGTAAAGTAATATTTTTTTTGTATTTTTGGTTTATGGAACGGAAAGTAAAAGATTGCAAAGGAAAGTAAATAGGAAACTAGAATTTTAGATCAGAAACTTATATGATGGAAAATAGACCCGAGGGCCATAGGTTTCACTAGAGGCTTCTCTCGAGATAGAAGTTATTATGGTGGGTGAACAAATTACTGCCGAGAAATTGATAGAAAAGCGCAAAGTTATGACGATATCTACGGCAATGATCATGAATATAAGGATCATGTTTGTGTTAAGTAGACCGAAACGATTCTATATCTACTACTATTACTCCACACATCGACCGCTATCCGGCACGCATCTAGAGTAGTAAGTTCATAAAGAATGGAGTAACACCTTAAGCAAGATGACATGATGTAGAGGGATTAACTCAAGCAATATCATGAAAACACCATCTTTTTATCCTCGATGGCAACAATACAATATGTGTCGGTTCCCCTTCTGTCACTAGGATCGAGCACCGCAAGATTGAACCCAAAACTAAGCACTTCTCCATTGCAAGAAAAACCAATCTAGTTGGCCAAACCAAATCGATAGTTCGAAGAGACTTGCAAAGATATCAAATCATGCATATAAGAATTCAGAGAATATTCAAATAATATTCATAGACAAGCTAATCATAAATCCACAATTCATTGGATCTCGGCAAACACACCGCAAAATAGTATTACATAGAATGGATCTCCAAGAACATCGAGGAGAACATGGTATTGACAATCAAAGAGAGAGAAGAAGCCATCTAGCTACTAGCTATGGACCCGTAGGTCTGAAGTAATCTACTCAATCTTCATTGGAGAGACAATGGTGTTGATGTAGAAGCCATCCATGATCGATTACCACTCCGGCAGGATGCCGGAAAAGGCCCAAAGATGGGATCTCACGGGTACAGAAGGTTGCGGCAGTGGAAAAGTGGTTTCGTAGCTCCCCTGGATGTTTTGGGGTATAAGAGTATATATAGGCAAAAGAATTAGGCCAGGGGAGATACAAGGGGCCCAGAAGGTCGGGGGTGCGCCCCACCCCCATGGCGCGCCCTCCACCCATGTGGTCGCCTCGACGCTCCTCTGACTTGCACTCCTAGTCTTCTGGGTGTCTTCTGGGCCAAGAAAAATCATCGCAAAAGTTTTATTCCGTTTGGACTCCGTTTGGTATTCCTTTTCTGCGAAACCCTAAAACAAGGAAAAAACAGAAACTGGCACTTGGCTCTAGGTTAATAGGTTAGTCCCAATAATCATATAAAATAGCATATTAATGCATCTAAAACATCCAAAACAGATAATATAATAGCATGGAACAATCAATAATTATACATACGTTGGAGACGTATGAAGCATCCCCAAGCTTAATTCCTGCTCGTCCTCGAGTAGGTATATGATAAAAATAGAATTTTCCATGTGGAATGCTACCTGACATATTTATCCATGTAATTCTCTTTATTGTGGCATGAATGTTTAGATCTGTAATATTCAAAACAAAAGTTTAATATTGACACAAAAACAATAATACTTCAAGCATACTAACAAAATAATAATGTCTTCTCAAAATAACATGGCCAAAGAAAGCTTATCCCTACAAAATCATATAGTCTGGCTATGCTCCGCCTTCACCACACAAAATATTTAAATCATGCACAACCCCGATGACAAGCCAAGCAATTGTTTCATA
This sequence comes from Triticum urartu, assembly GCF_003073215.2. Lineage (NCBI taxonomy): Eukaryota > Viridiplantae > Streptophyta > Magnoliopsida > Poales > Poaceae > Triticum > Triticum urartu. The sequence goes on from NC_053022.1 coordinate 224,797,528, forward strand.
CTTTTAATGTTCTCAAACTTTTTCAACTTTCACGCAATACATGAGCGTGATCCATGAATATAGCACTATAGGTGGAATAGATGGTGGTTGTGGAGAACACAAAAAGAAGGAGGTAGTCTTACATCAACTAGACATATCAACGGGCTATGGAGATTCCCATTAATAGATATCAATGTGAGTGAGTAGGGATTGCCATGCAACGGATTCACTAGAGCTATAATTTTATGAAAGCTCAAAAATAAAACAAAGTGGGTGTGCATCCAAATTTCTTGCTCACGAAGACCTAGGGCAATTTGAGGAAGCCCATCATTGGAATATACAAGCCAAGTTCTATAATGAAAAATTCCCACTACTATATGAAAGTGATATCATAGGAGACTCTCTATCTTGAAGATCATGGTGCTACTTCGAAGCACAAGTGTGACAAAAAGGATAGTAACATTGTCCCTTCTCTCTTTTTCTTCATTTTTTATTTGGTCCTTCTCACATTTTTTGGCCTCTTTTTTCGTCCGGAGTCTCATCCCGACTTGTGGGAGAATCATAGTCACCATCATCCTTTCCTCACATGGGAGAACGCTCTAATAATGAAGATCATCACACTTTTATTTACTTACAACTCAAGAATTACCACTCGATACTTAGAACAAAATATGACTCTATGTGAATGCCTCTGGAGGTGTACCGGGATGTGCAATGAATCAAGAGCGACATGTATAAAAAATGATGAATGGTGGCTTTGCCATAAATACGATGTCAACTACATGATCATGCAAAGAAATATGATAATGATGGAGCGTGTCATAATAAACAAAACGGTGGAAAGTTGCATGGCAATATATCTCGGAATGTCTATGGAAATGCCATAATAGGTAGGTATGTTGGCTGTTTTGAGGAAGGATATGTGGTGGGTTTATGGTACCGGCGAAAGTTGCGCGGTACTAGAGAGGCTAGCAATGGCGGAGAGGTGAGAGTGCGTATAATGCATGGACTCAACATTAATCATAAAGAACTCACATACTTATTGCAAAAATCTATTATTCATCGAAACAAAGTACTACGCGCATGCTCCTAGGGGGATAGATTGGTAGCAAAAGATCATCGCTCGTCCCCGACCGCCACTCATAAGGAAGACAATCAAAAATAAATCATGCTTCCGACTTCATCAAATAACGGTTCACCATACGTGCATGCTACGGGACTCACAAACTTTAACACAAGTATTTCTCAAATTCATAACTACTTACTAGCATGACTCTAATATCACCATCTTCATATCTCAAAATCATAAGGAATCAAACTTCTCATAATATTCAATGCACTTTATATGATTTTTTTATTATATCCCTCTTGGACGCCTATCATATTAGGACTAATTTTATAACCTAAGATAATTACCATGCTGTTTAGAGACTCTCAGAATAATATAAGTGAAGTACGAGAGTTCATCAATTTCTATAAAATAAAACCACCGTCGTGCTGTAAAAACATATAAGTGAATTACTAGAGAAAATTTTGCCTAGCTTAAAAGATATAAGTGAAGCACATAGAGCATTCTAATAAATCACGATTCATGCATGTCTCTCTCAAAAGGTGTGTATAGCAAGGATGATTGTGGAAAACTAAAAAGCAAAGACTCAAATCATACAAGACGCTCCAAGCAAAACACATATCATGTGGTGAATAAAAATATAGCCTCAAGTAAAGTTACTAATAGACGAAGATGAATGATTGGATGCCCCAAGCTTAGGCTTTATGTCATCCTTGAATATTACCTTGGGGTGCCTTGGGAATCCCCAAGCTTAGGCTCTTGCCACTCCTTATTCCATAGTCCATTAAATACTTATCCAAAATTTGAAAACTTCACAACACAAAACTCCAACAGAAAATCTCATAAGCTCCGTTAGAATAAATCACCACTTTCGGTACTGTTGTGAACTCATTCTTTATTTACAACTTTTCCATGGTTCATACCTCCGATACTAGCCATAGATGCATCAAAATAAGCAAACAACACATGAAAACAGAATCTTTCAAAAACAGAACAGTCTGTAGAAATATGGGTATTTCGAGTACTTCTGTAACTCGACAAATTCTTAGAAATTAGGAAGTCCTATATAATTTATTCATAAATCCTCTGCAAAAAGAATCAGTATTTTATCACACTACTCTTAAAAACTAAAACTAATCTCCTGGGCACAAAAGTTTCTGTTTTTCAGCAGGATCAAATCAATTATCACCATAAGCTATCCCAAAGGACTTACTTGGCACAAAATTTAATTAAAACACAAAAAACACATCTAGCCAGAGTCTAGATGATTTATTCAAAGCAAAACAGGACCTAAAAAGCAAGAACAAAAATAAAATTGGGTTGCCTCCCAATAAACACTATTGTTTAACGCCCCTAGCTAGGAATAAAAACATGAATAGATCTATTATCATCTTTGTCATGCAATCCCTAAGTGGCTCTCATAATAGATTCATAAGGTAATTTAATTTTCTTTCTTGGAAAGTGTTCCATGCCTTTCCTTAACGGAAATTGAAATCTAATGTTTCCTTCTTTCATATCAATAATTGCACCAACCGTTCTAAGGAAAGGTCTACCAAGAATAATAGGACATGTAGGATTGCAACCTATAGCAAGAACAATGAAATCTATGGGCACATAATTCCTATTTGCAACAATAATAACATCACGAATTCTTCCCATAGGTTTATTAATAGTGGAATTCAAAAGATGCAAATTTAAGGAACAATCATCAAATTCACGGAAACCTAACGCATCACATAAATTTTTCGGAATTGTGGACACACTAGCACCCAAATGACACAAAAGCATGGCATTCATAATCTTTAATCTTAATTTTAACAGTAGGTTCCCACTCATCATAAAGTTTTCATGGAATAGAAACTTCCAAATTAAGCTTTTCTTCATAAGATTTCATCATAGCATCAATGATGTGTTTAGTAAAAGCTTTGTTTTGATTATAAGCATGAGGGGAATTCAACATGGATTGAAACAAGGAAATACAATCTATAAAAGAGCAATTATCATAATTAAAGTCCTTGAAATCCAAAATAGTGGGCTCATTTCTATCTAAAGTTTTGACCTCTTCAATCCCACTTTTATCAATTTTTGCATCAAGATCTAAAAATTCCGAATCATTGGGACGCCTTCTAACTAAAGTTGACTCATCTCCAGTCCCATATTTATCAAGATTTACGTTGGAAAACAAAGATTCAATAGGAGTCACATCAATCACTTTTAGATCTTCATCATTATCTTCACGGAAACTAGAAGAACACGCTTTTATAAACCAATCTTTCTTAGAACGCATCTTAGTAGTTCTTTCTTTGCACTCATCAATGGAAACTCTCATGGTTTGAGAGACTCATTGATATCATGCTTAGGTGTAATCAACATCAAGAGAAATTATATCCACGTTCCTAGCCAAATCATCAATCTTAAGCATTTTTCTTCAATCAAAGCATTGAAATTCTTTTGCAAACTAATAAATTCTTCAACACTATTCTCAAATTCAGAGGGAATCTTATTATAATTTCCATAAGAATTGTTGTAGGAATTACCATAATTATTATAGGAATTACTAGGAAACTGCCTAGGATTAAAATTACCTCTATAGGCGTTATTACCAAAATTGTTCCTACCAACAAAATTCACATCCATAGAATCATTATTGTTTTCAATCAAAGTAGACGAAGTCATATCATTAGGATCAATAGGAGCACTCTTAATAGCAAAAAATTTCATAAGCACATCCATCTTTCCACTCAAAACATTTATTTCTTCAATTGCATGCACTTTTTTACTAGTGGAAGATCTTTCAGTATGCCATAGAGAATAGTTAACCATAATATTATCTAGGGGTTTAGTAGCTTCTCCTAAAGTAATTTCCATAAAAGTGTCTCCCGCAGCCGAATCTAAAAGATTTCTAGAAGCAAAATTCAATCCGACATAAAAGTTTTGTATAATCATCCACAAATTCAAACCATGAGTAGGGCAATTTCTAATCATCAGTTTCATCCTCTCCCAAGATTGTGCAACATGTTCATGTTAAGGTTGATTAAAATTCATAATGTTGTTCCATGATCTTAGCTGGAGGAAAATACTTGGAAATAAAAGCATTTTTACACTTATTCCATGAATCAATACTATTTTTATACAAAGATGAAAACTAAGTTTTAGCACGACCCCTAAGCGAGAACGGAAATAACTTGAATTTAACAATATCATTATCCACATATTTTTTATTTTGCATATCGCACAAGTCAACGAAATTATTAAGATGTGATGCAGCATCTTCATTGGGAAGGCCGAAAAATTTATCTTTCAGAACAAGATTCAGCAAAGCAATATTAATCTCACAAGATTCCGCATTAGCATTGGGAGCAATCGGAGTACTAATAAAAATCATTGTTGTTGGTATTGGAAAAGTCACACACTTTGGTATTATCTTGAGCCATCGTGACAAAGCAAGCAATCCAACACACGAGCACACAAAAAGCAAGCGAAGAAAACAAACAGAAGAGAGGCGAAGAAAAGGCGAATCTTTTCGAAAATCATTTTAGAAGTGGGGGAGAGGAAAACGAGAGGCGAGTGGCGAATAATGTAATGCAAGAGATGAGAGTTTATGATGGGTAATTGGTATGTCTTTTCTTGGTGTAAATCTCCCCGGCAATGGCGCCAAAAATCCTTCTTGCTACCTCTTGAGCATGCGTTGGTTTTTCCCTTGAGGTGGAAAGGGTGATGCAGCAAAGTAGCGTAAGTATTTCCCTCGGTTTTGAGAACCAAAGTATCAATCCAGTAGGAGACTACGCAACAAGCCACTGAATACCTACACAAACAAACACCAACTTGCAACCAACGCGACAAATGGGTAGTCAATCCCTTCACAGTTATTCACAAAGTGAGATCTAATAGAGATGGATAAACGGTAAAGTAATATGTTTGGTATTTTTGGTTTATGGAACGAAAAGTAAATAGGAAACTAGAATTGTAGATCAGAAACTTATATGATGTAAAATAGACCCAAGGGCCATAGGTTTCACTAGAGGCTTCTCTCAAGATAGAAGTTATTACGGTGGGTGAAAAATTACTGCCGAGAAATTGACAGAAAAGCGCAAACTTATGACGATATCTAAGGAAATGATCATGAATATAAGCATCACGTCTATGTCAAGTAGACCAAAACGATTCCGCATCTACTACTATTACTCCACACATCGACCACCATCCAGCATGCATCTAGAGTATTAATATCATAAAGAACAGAGTAATGCCTTAAGCAAGATGACATGATGTAGAGGAATTAACTCAAGCAATATGATGAAAACACCATCTTTTTATCCTTGATGGCAACAATACAATACGTGTTGGTTCCCCTTCTGTCACTAGGATCGAGCACCTCAAGATTGTACCCAAAGCTAAGCACTTCTCCCATTGCAAGAAAAACCAATCTAGTTGGCCAAACCAAATCGATAGTTCGAAGAGACTTGCAAAGATATCAAATCATGCATATAAGAATTCAGAGAATATTCAAAAATATTCATAGATAAGCTGATCATAAATCCAAAATTCATCGGATCTCGGCAAACACACTGCAAAAGAGCATTACATCAAATAGATCTCCAAGAACATCGAGGAGAACATGGTATTGAGAATCAAAGAGAGAGAAGAAGCCATCTAGCTACTAGCTATGGACCCGTAGGTTTGAAGTAAAATACTAACGCTTCATCGGAGAGGCAATGATGTTGATGTAGAAGCCCTCCGTGATCATCCCCCTCCGGCAGGATGCCAGAAAAGGCCCCAAGATAGGATCTCATGGGTACACAAGGTTGTGGCGGTAGAAAAGTGGTTTCGTGGCTCCCCTGGATGCTTTTGCGGTATAAGAGTATATATAGGCGAATGAATTAGGTCAGGGGAGCTATAAGGGACCCACAAGGTTGGGGGTGCGCCCCACCTCCCGAGAGCACCCTCCACCCTTGTGGCCTCCTCGTGGCTCCTCTGACTTGCACTCCAAGTCTCCTCAGTGTCTTCGGGTCCAAGAAAGATCATCACGAAAGTTTTATTCCGTTTGGACTCCGTTTGGTATTCCTTTTCTATGGAACTCTAAAACAAGGAAAAAACAGTAACAGTCACTAGGCTCTAGGTTAATAGGTTAGTCCCAAAAATCATATAAAATAGCATATTAATGCATATAAAACATCCAAAACAGATAATATAATAGCATGGAACAATCAAAAATTATAGATACGTTGGAGATGTATCAACTATCGGCCGGCTGCCAGCTGGTCCCACAAATCAAGAGCTGATCGGGCAACTTGAGGACAAAGTGAGTGCTGACAGCACGAGATCTCACCCTCTCATCAATTTGTTCATACCAACCATCAACAGCGAGCACGGCATATGCTACACCCATCCTGAGAAACTTCTAGGTGAGACACCAATCCACCATCTACTTGCACAAACATATTCCTTTGTTTATACCTCTATTTTTGTTTTTAGACGCAGACCTAGTGAAGCAGTTGCAATTAGATAGTTAATAAAAAGTGAAGCAAGTGACTGCAACATGCCAAAGATGTTATGAAAATGCCAACTACGTACCCTAAAACTTGTATTCGCCAATACTGCAGGTATCACACTGAGTGGCCTAAGCAAGCATTCCTTCCAGTGCAACTCCAGGGCATTCAAAAGGGGCATGCGATGTGGCACAAGACTAGAAATACCTTGCTAGTGATGGTCAACGGCCGGCAGATAGGCTGCAAAAAGGTTCTGGTACTACACACCAACAAGAACATCGACCAGCACAGGACCAACTGGGTGATGCACCAGTACCACCTTGGGGACCTCGAGCAAGAGAAGGAGCAGGAGCTGATCGTCTGCAAGATTTTCTACCAGACCAACACTATGGACAGGACTAAAAAGATTATAAGTTAGTTTGGTATTGGTATACTTGTACTACCTGGTCGTCTGCAAGTTGGTATTATTGTTAAGGATCTTTCGGTGTGAACTTGAATTTGCTTCCAACTATCATGTCGAGGGGCGACGTGGATATGAAGTCGAATCATCTGTTTCAAAACGAATTTTTAGGCACCTGATTTTTATTTGATGGGTAGCATAAGCACCTGCCATTCAAATTCCCAGTTCTCCGAAATTTTTTACATCTTCGAAGTACGCACGGGATCCATCCAGTTTGACAGACTGATAGTTGGACGCAGCATATCGGGACGGGGCTGTGGCATGCCCAGCTGCAAATTGTTAAAAGAGAGGAGCGGTGGAATTGGGCCTTCCGGAACAGTTAAGTGTCGCGACCTCGATCGCGTGAAGCGCCTCCCATGGACTCAAAAAAGGCCTAGTCGGTTATTATTAGTTGAAATATGTAAAATATTCCATAATAAAAAGAAACATGTAAAATGCAATGAATTTGGTCAAGTTTTACTGAAAACCATCCGATTTGCATGAAATTCGTCCGTGGAACCACAAGACAGCTGTCCATACAAAGCCTGACCCTAGGGAACCAGCAGGCCATGGCCGTACACAAGCAAGTGCATGAACTTATTTTAACAATGGAAAAATAATGCTGACGTCTGAGACACGTATGAAATTTTCAATGTAGTCAATAAACGAGACAATTCTGCAAGTACAGACTGATAACTAGGATCCAGCAGGTATATTGTTTTTTCAGGTCAAGTAAGTTTCAACTGGGCTGTAGACTGCCCAGGCTTGGTTTTGTTTTTAACAGGCCCAATCCATGATGATAATGGGGCACAAAGATCCAACAGGCATCAACTGGCATTTTCCCCGCCAGCCTTAGTTATATTTTCTCTTAGAACATCCTCGGGCAGTTTTTTTACTAAAGAAAACACACAGCCCAGTTCTATTTCCTCTTGAAACGCCATGTCCTACTTCCGTTTTATAATTTGTACCAATAGTTTTACTAGTTCACATACATGTATAATTATATTGAAAATACGTAAAGTTCCCTTTTCATATTTACAAATGGTTTCTAACCCCTTTCCGTGGCGGCATTTGGAACCGTCGCAAAGTGAGTGTGGGCGATAGGGAGATCCTTCCCACACGACCCAGAAATCGTCGGGGATAGGCCCTCCTGGGACACCAAATGAGCTCATGTGCGATTGGGTGAGGCATCAAAACCCAATCATTTCCCTAGGTATGTACATCCCACACGATGAATCCCAGAAAAACATTTTCATAGGTATGTACATCCCACACGATGAATCCCAGAAAAATATTTTCGTAGGTATGTATATCACACACAGTCAATCCAAGGAATATGTTTCCGTTCTTATGTACATCCCACATAGTCAATCCAGGGAAAACGTTTCCGTTCATATGTATATCACACACAGTTAATCCAAGGAATACGTTTTCGTTCTTATGTACATCCCACACAGTCAATCTAGGGAAAACATTTCCGTTCGTATGTACATCCCACACATATTTATGTGTAGCCTCGTGTGTGAAAGGTCTAACTATCACATACGCTCTGCCTTGGTTAACTATTTGCTTTTATCAACTACATCACACATGATTTGATGAAGAAAATTGTGTGGCATTGGGCTATCCATCACAAGCGCTTTTACTGCTAGAACTGTTTGCAAAGTTCCATGACACATTTAGCAGGTTTGTTAGTTTACAATTAATAATTCTAGTATTACGAAAATTCACATTTCATATCGAACAGCTGCGTGCCAATTTCATATTAGGCACATAAATATATTATAACATCATAGTACGATAGCTACATGAAAACAGCACAGTACAACATATAGGTAGTTCAACTTCATGAGAATAATATTAGAACAATATATTCATTTCTCTAATCGAGATCATCCAGGCTCATCTTATCCACCTCTGCTTTCAGTTCAGTAAGAACCTATTTTGCACGGGCCAACTGGGAAGTGCCTCCTCCTCCGCCAACACCATCTTAGCAAAGTCTGATTTAAAAAATCTGAGCTCATTCTCCACCTTCCACTTTTTATCCCGCATCTTCAAATATTCTTCAGCTTTGACAACAGTTTGTCTAAGCCTACGTCTGCTCTCTTCGTCATACATGCTCATGAGCTTCACTAGGCACATCTTTAAAGATTGTGGCCACTCTTGATCAACCCACTCCAAGTAAGAACACTTCCATTCATCCTATAATATTTAAAACTAGATCAGTAACAATTGTAGGGGAAATGGGTTTATAGCAACATAGAAAATCACCAATGCTTATTTTGAAAAACTGAAGAAACATGTTAACTATGACATATCTTCTCAAAAAGATCAATGTGCAAATGAATTAATTGCTACCGAGACAACAACCAAATTCTGGAACATCAGAAGCTATAATTAACTACAACAACGCTACAAGTTCTTACTCATGTACAATAAATAAAAAATTGAGCATTCTATGAGGAAGGTAAGTATAACTGCAACAGCATAGAGACAGTGTTTGGATGACAGCAAATTGATACTAACAGGTGTGTACATGCACAAATTTAGTAACATAGAACTAATAGCACTAAGGCTGTCCACTATGTATGCCAAAACTGGGGTAAAGACAACTGTTGCTACATCTTGCACCGGTGCCCTGCACTGGCGAGCCGATGTAGCGGAAAAAATCACGGACCCGGACTCCGGAGCACGTAGTTGCTTCGATGCCTAGTCCGTTCATGCCATAAAGATTTAGTATTTTACTGCTTGGCTGCTCGGATGTGTGGACCAAAGTTGGCTGCACAAACTACTAAAGTGGTGCCAAATAATTTTCTAATGGCACCGCTGATGAGATGTCAACAATTTAAGATACTAGGTAAAAATTGTGACACTGTCTTAGGATGCGCTTGGTTGAAGGTGTGGTATGAATGGGTTGGGACCATGACAGTGTCTGAATCACATCTAACAAATGATTTGTAACAACGAAAGAGGGTCTAACCTTCTCTACATATGCCAGAAACTTCCTCCCACTATCCACAGATTCAAACGCAACTAGCTTCACGCATGGAGATTGATGGTGACAACGAGCGGAGAGATCTTCAGCCACCCCACTCCATTCGTTGCCACTGATGGTCCTAGGGAGTTACAAGAGGAAGAATGACTCAAATCGATCGCCGGGTAAAAATCCTTCATTCCAAGTCATAGCCCGAGAGAGAGAAGAGAGGCATACCCGGGTGGTGAAGTAGTCGTCGCCGGAGGAGGAACCGCTAGAGAGGTCTTTGAAGAAGACCATGGCGACCCGGTGGTAGGATGCGAGACGACGAGAGCGAGGAAGCAGCTATAGCTTAGGAAGGAAGGAAGGAGGAAACAGGGGAAATGTGACTTGTGGTCGGGGAGAAAAGGGGGTGGGGAAGGGGGAGGGGGCGGGGGTAGATATTTTGGCGGTAGGCCAAAATTTTGGAAATGTGGAGGGAAACTTTGCGCGCGGTGCCGTTGGACCATTCACTTTGAACAATTGTGTGCATCACAAATGATTCTTCTGCTTTACGCACATGGGATGAGTTTGATAATTCAATTTTTGGTGGAAATTTCCCTGGGTACGTCATTGCATAATTTAAGCATCGCTTGCTAATTTGGGCACACAAAAGAGCGTACAGCAGACAGACCACACTTACTAAATCGAGCAATTTTAGTAATTAAACAGAGCCAGTTGACCTAAACATTGCTCTAACAAAAGACTAGCATTAAAAACAAATCCTAAGTACGCATAATTTTAACAAATCAGCCGCCGCGCCGGCCTATGCATCGCCGTTGTGAGATGAGATGTCGATGACTTGTCCTGGCGACATGCTGCCGTTGGTGTACTCTGTGTCCCCCTGCTGAAGTCAACCGCATCCTCGTCCTCGTCCTCGGCGCCGCCCTCAAGGTTGTAGTACTCATAGTAGTGGTTGTGCCAGAGCTCGCGTTGGTACTCCAACGCCGATTCGTCGACGAACAGACTCTTCTCTACCTCAACCTCGGCCATGCGCAACTCCTCCTCCCGGCGCTCCTTGATCTCCGCCATCTCCTGCATCTCTAGCTCCCGCTCGGTGACCTCATGAGGAAGAAGGGGCTCCATGGCCACCGCCACCTTTTCAGACATGGGTTGTATGTGGAGTCTGAGGTGTCCTAGAATATCTTGGCGTTTGCATCCTCGATCTTTGCGTGGATGGCCTCGACCCGGGCAAGGGTGACATCGGTGGCACGGATGGGAGCTCGAGCGCTCTCGGTGTTTGCAGCCGCCATCGCAGTAGCATCTGTAGCCATCTCGGCTGCTGCAGCTGCCCTGTCGGCTGCAGCAGACACCCTCTCATTGGAAGCGGCCATGCTTAATGCGGATGCGGTGGCACTCCCGGCGTAGGCGGCCGCGCTCTCGGCACAGGCGGCGGTGCTCGAGGGGACGCGGCCATCATATGGGCCTTCACGAAGCGTTTCCACGGCGTCATCTTTGCAAGAAGGGGGTGCGGGAATGGGGATCGGGATTCGTGGATTCGGGGGTTGCCGGCGCTGGAGCTGACGAGTTGGCGAATCTTAAGAGGGAGACTTAAATAGACTCAATATTTTCATTGCAAACGGTTCGTAGAAAACAACTGTATGTGATGTTGTAGATATTTTTTATTAGCTGTGAAAGACAAATTTGGAGTAAAGTGGCAACGGATGGTGTTTTAAATGTACGAGAAATTTTGTAGTACTAATACAACTGTCATGTCAAATTTTGGAAAATTTCAGGGGTCATTTGACCTTTTAAGACATTTATGTGATTTTCTAGCCATTTAATGACCGTAATTGAAATTTGAACTACATATACACGCAACAACTAACCATAATGGTTTGGAAACTCATATTTTGTGTACTTGTGTGCGATTTAATTCCATGTGCAGTAAATTGGATGAAATTTTCAAACATATTGGTCTAACGTCTATGACACAATTAAGCATGGAGTGACATGGCATTTTAATTCCAAAAAAATGAAAATATATCAGGAACACATAAAACCTTCATTGATGTAATGTCATGCCACCAATATGATGTGGTAAAAAATTTGGCATGTTTGACGAAAGTTTGGACACACACCCCTCACAAACTGGAGCAACTCACTAGAAGGCTCATGGTTCCGAGAGGGAATAATGCATGTTTGATGACGAACGGGAGATAACTTCGTCTTACGGCCTTCAATTTTTTTTCTACGTCTAACGTGCACTACTACAACTGTAATGTGAAATTTTGGAAAATTCTAGGGGTCATTTGACATTTTAAAGACATTTAAGTGATTTTCTAGCCATTTAATGACTGTAATTCAAAAATGAACTACATCTACTTGCAACGCCTGACCATAGCGGTTTGAAAAATCATATTTGTGTACTTGTGTGCGAGTTAATTCCATGTGCAGTAAATTAGAAGGAATTTTCAAACATATTTGTCTCACAACATGGGCACATGCATATGTATGCATGGAGTGACATGGCATTTTAATTCCAAGAAATAAAAAAAATACTAGAAACACATGAAACCTTACTTGATGTCATGTCATGCCTGAAGGAAATATGCCCTAGAGGCAATAATAAAGTTGTTATTTTATATTTCCTTATATCATGATAAATGTTTATTATTCATGCTAGAATTGTATTCACCGGGAACTTAGTACATGTGTGAATACATAGACAAACAAAGTGTCACTAGTATGCCTCTACTTGACTAGCTCGTTGAATCAAAGATGGTTAAGTTTCCTAACCATAGACATGAGTTTTCATTTGATTAACGGGATCACATCATTAGAGAATGATGTGATTGACTTGACCCATTCCGTTAGCTTAGCATTTGATCGTTTAGTATATTGCTATTGCTTTATTCATGACTTATACATGTTCCTATGACTATGAGATTATGCAAATCCCGAATACCGGAGGAACACTTTGTGTGCTACCAAACTTCACAACGTAATTGGGTGATTATAAAGGTGCTCTACAGGTGTCACCGATGGTACTTATTGAGTTGGCATAGATCGAGATTAGGATTTGTCACTCCGATTGTCGGAGGGGTATCTCTCGTCCCACTCGGTAATGCACATCACCATAAGCCTTGCAAGCAATGCAACTAATGAGTTAGTTGCAATATGATGTATTACGGAACGAGTAAAGAGACTTGCCGGTAACGAGATTAAACTAGGTATTGATATACCGACGATCGAATCTCAGGCAAGTAACATACCGATGACAAAGGGAACAACGTATGTTGTTATGCGGTTTGACCAATAAAGATCTTCGTAGAATATCGAGGTTCCGCTATTGGTTATTGACCGGAGATATGAGTCTCGGTCATGTCTACATAGTTATTGAACCCATAGGGTCCACACGCTTAACGTTTGGTGATGATCGGTATTATGAGTTTATGTGTTTTGATGTACCCAAGGTAGTTCGGAGTCCCGGATGTGATCACGGACATGACGAGGAGTCTCGAAATGGTCGAGACATAAAGATTGATATATTGGACGGCTATATTCGGACACCATAAGGGTTTCTGGTGATCTCGGAGAAAACCGGAGTGCCGGAGGGGTTGCTGGAACCCCCCCAGGGGCTAATGGCCTTGATGGGCCCTAGTGGAGAGAGAGGGGCCGGCCAGGGCAGGCCGCACGCCCCCTCCCCTTGAGTCCAAATAGGACAAGGCAAGGGGGGGCGGCGCCCCCTTGCCTTTCCCCTCCCCCACTCCTTCCGTCCCCCTCCTAGTGGGACTATGAAAGGGGAGTCCTACTCCCACTAGGAGGAGGACTCCTCCTCTTGGTGCGCCCTCCTAGGGCCGGCCGGCCTCCCCCCTTGCTCCTTTATATACGGGGGCAGGGGGACACCCCATGGACACACAAGTTGATCATTGATCTTTAGCCGTGTGCGGTGCCCCTCTCCACCATAATCCACCTCGGTAATATCATAGCGTTGCTTAGGCGAAGCCCTGTTCCCGTAGCAACATCATCACCGTCATCAGGCCGTCGTGCTAAAGAAGCTCTCCCTCGAAGCTCTACTGGATCGTGAGTTCGTGGGACGTCACCGAGCTAAACGTGTGTCGATCGCGGAGGTGGCGTACATTCGGTACTAGGATTGGTCGATCGTGAAGACGTACGACTACATCAACCGCGTTGTCATAACGCTTCCGCTTACGGTCTACGAGGGTACGTGGACGACACTCTCCCCTCTCGTTGCTATGCATCACCATGATCTTGCGTGTGCGTAGGAGTTTTTTTGAAATTACTACATTCCCCAATAGTGGCATCCGAGCCAGGTTTATGCGTAGATGTTATATGCACGAGTAGAACACAAAGGAGTTGTGGGTGTGGGTATATACATATTGCTTGCCGTCACTAGTTGATTCTTGATTCAGCGGCATTGTTGGATGAAGCGGCCCAGACCGACATTACGCGTACGCTTACGCGAGATTGGTTCTACCGACGTGCTTCGCACACAGGTGGCAAGTGGGTGTCTATTTCTCCAGCTTTAGTTGAATCAGATTCAATGAACATGGTTCTTTCTGAAGATCAAAAAGCAATCACTATACCGTGTTGTGGTTTTTGATGTGTAGGTAAGAACGGTTCTTGCTCAGCCCATAGCAGCCACGTAAAACTTGCAACAACAAAGTAGAGGACGTCTAACTTGTTTTTGTAGGGCATGTTGTGATGTGATATGGTCAAGACATGATGCTAAATTTTATTGTATGAGATGATCATGTTTTGTAACACAGTTATCGGCAACTGGCAGGAGCCATATGGTTGTCGCTTTATTGTATGAAATGCAACCGCCATGTAATTGCTTTACTTTATCACTAAGCGGTAGCGATAGTCGTAGAAGCAATAGTTGGCGAGACGACAATGATGCTACGATGGAGATCAAGGTGTCGCGCCGGTGACGATGGTGATCATGATGATGCTTTGGAGATGGAGATCAAAGGAATAAGATGATGATGGCCATATCATATCACTTATATTGATTGCATGTGATGTTTATCTTTTATGCATCTTATTTTGCTTAGATCGACGGTAGCATTATAAGATGATCTCTCACTAAATTTCAAGGTATAAGTGTTCTCCCTGAGTATGCACCGTTGCGAAAGTTCGTCGTGCCGAGACACCACGTGATGATCGGGTGTGATAAGCTCTACGTTCACATACAACAGGTGCAAGCCAGTTTTGCACACGCAGAATACTCGAGTTAAACTTGACGAGCCTAGCATATGCAGATATGGCCTCGGAACACTAAGACTGAAAGGTCGAGCGTGAATCATATAGTAGATATGATCAACATAGTGATGTTCACCATTGAAAACTACTCCATCTCACGTGATGATTAGACATGGTTTAGTTGATATGGATCATGTGATCACTTAGATGATTAGAGGGGTGTCTGTCAAAGTGGGAGTTCTTAAGTAATTTGATTAATTGAACTTTAATTTATCATGAACTTAGTACCTGATAGTATTTTGCATGTCTATGTTGTTGTAGATAGATGGCCCGTGCTGTTGTTCCATTGAATTTTAATGCGTTCCTTGAGAAAGCAAAGTTGAAAGATGATGGTAGCGATTACACAGACTGGGTCCGTGAATTGAGTATTATCCTCATTGCTGCACAGAAGAATTACGTCCTGGAAGCACCGCTAGCAATACTAGCCTTGAAGCGTTTTTTCTGGAAGCGAAGTTCCTGGCGATTAGGTTTAGTGCGTCGCCGCCTCCGGCGGCGGCCGCTGATCCTGTGGGCTGTGGCCTTCTCGTGAGGCTAGCTTGATGTACTGATGAGGTACTCCCTACTCAATTTTCTATCCCCTAGCAGACGAAGCTAGGGTTTGATGTCCTCCGATGGCTCCGCTGACCGTGAGTCCTCTTCGTTAATCACCGCTGTAAAGTGGAGATCTGCTGTCCTCCGGCGGCTGTGCTGACCGAGAGTTTCTTCTTTGTCGAATACCGGGTGTACGGTCTCCTCCTCGCAGGTGGACTGGTCATCATGAAAGTCTTGAGTTGGAATTGTCGCGGGCTTGGGAATGCTGCGGCCGTTCGAGCTCTACTGGATGTCCAGCGAGCATGCAACCCTGAGGTGATGTTTTTGTCAAAGACACATCTTGAAAGTTATCCATCGGAGTGTTTGAGGAAGAGATTGCACATGGACCAAAATTTTTTGTGCCCTGGAGATGGTAGAAAGGGAGGACTGATCTTGTTTTGGAAAAAGGATATCAAAGTGCAGCGGCTGAACCTAGATCCGATGTATATAGACATGACAGTGGAAGACTCAAATAGCTTGGTGTGGAGAATTACGGGCATGTATGGTGAATTTAGATGGGAAAACAAGTACAAAACCTGGGATCGCATGCACCATCTCCATCATGCTCACAATCTTCCCTGGTTGCTGATTGGGGACTTAAAGGAAATTCAGTTTCTACACGAAAAAGAGGGTGGGAATCCACGCCCACAACAGTATATGTATGCAGTTCAAAATGCTATTGATGATTGTGAGCTAAGGGATATGGGTTTTTGGGTGATAAATTCACATGGCATCGAGGACGGATCCGAGAACGAATAGACAGGGGTTTGGTGAATGAAGCATGGGATAATCTTTTCCCCATGGCAGCTTTGGAAAACTTACAGTACAACCACTCGGATCATAGACCATTGTTGATCAACACTGAACACTATACTGTGCCCGTTCATGGCGATGCAAGACCATTGATATTTGAGTCGAGGTGGTTGCGAGAAGCAAATTTCAATGATACTATAATGGACGCTTGGCAGAAAGTAGGATCGGACCCTACAGCCAATTCGGTTTATGAGAAGTTAAATCGCATGCATGCGATGTTCCACGATTGGAACCAGAGGGTTTTGAAGAAACCTAAACAGCGCCTCCATAAGGCGCAGCGTGGTCTTGAGAGGGTGATGAGAGGCCCAATTAATGACGACAGTGAAGAAGCGCACAAAGAGCTTTCAGAGCTAATTGAATACCTACTAGAACTTGAAGAAATTCATATGATGCAAATGTCACGTATTTCTTGGCTGAAAAATGGTGATAGAAATATGGTCTTCTTTCAAGCCTATGCTTCGGCAAGGAGAAAAATAAATTTTAACAAATAGTTGAAATACTCAGATGGAAATTGGATGGAACGTACAACAGAACTAAACCCACATATTCAGAGTTACTTCTCCAACCTTTTTACGTCGGAGGTATAATACACCGATCCATCTATTCTTTCTAAGGTCAATTCCAAAGTTACAGCTCAGATGAACAACATGTTATTAGCTCCTTATACTCCGGATAATGTTCGTAAAGTTGTTTTTAGCATCGGTGATCTTAAGGCACTAGGGCCTGATGGCCTCCATGCAGTCTTTTCAAAAAATACTGGCATATATTAGGGGAGGAGATATCACAAGAAGTTCTTATTGCAATTAATGCAAGGCAGATCCCAGCTGAATGGAATGATACAATGATTGTTTTGATTCCTAAAGTTGACACTCCAGAGATGGTAACTCAGTTCAGACCCATTAGCCTTTGCAATGTTTTGTACAAGATTATATCAAAGATGCTTGCCGCTCGGTTGAAAATAATTCTTCCTGATATTATTTCTCCAACCCAAAGTGCCTTTGGTCCTGGGAGGCTCATTACTGATAACATTCTCATTGCTTATGAATGTATTCGTAAAATAAAAAATAAAAGAGTGGGCTGATCAGGTCTATGTGCAGTCAAGTTGGATATGCATAAAGCATATGATCGAGTAGAATGGGTGTTTCTAAGGAACGTGATGTTGAAGTTGGGATTTCATGAAAGTTTCGTGCAAATGATGATGGCTTGCGTTGGATCTGCAAGATACAAAGTAAGGTACAATTTCGCAAGAAACTGAGATATTCATACCTACTAGAGAATTAGGCAGGGAGACCACCTTTCTCCCTATCTATTTCTCCTTTGTGCAGAAGGTCTTTCTAGTCTATTGCAGTATGAAGAAGAAGATGGTGTCATTGATGGAATTAAAGTGTGCAGGAATGCACCGTCAGTCTCACACCTTTTATTTGCTGACGATTCTTTGATTCTCATGAGCGTGGATGTTTTAAATGCAGCTTCCTTACAGCAAGTGCTAGATACCTATTGCCAAAATTCTGGAGAATTGGTAAGTTTGGCAAAGTCTAGTGTTCTTTTCAGTCCTAATACCAGTGCAGTTTCAAGATCTGAAGTTTGCCAACAATTACATATTGATACTGAGGCATTATCTGATAAGTACCTAGGCCTTCCGGCTATGGTAGGAGCTGATCGTAGTGACTGTTTCAAGCACTTCATTGATAAGATTAAAAAAACAATACAAGGATGGATGGAAAAACAATTATGATTTGGAGGTAAAGAAATTCTTCTTAAAGCTGTGGCACAAGCTATTCCTATTTTTGCTATGTCTGTCTTTTGTCTACCAAAAGGTATTTGCAAGGAAATCACAGATATTATCGCTAGTTTCTGGTGGGGAGATGATGAGGAAAATAAGAAAAATGCATTGGTATTCTTGCTGGAAATTATGTTACCCAAAGAGTGAAGATGGTATGGACTTGACCCATTCCGTTAGCTTAGCATTTGATCTCTTAGTATATTGCTATTGCTTTCTTCAAGACTTATACATGTTCCTATGACTATGAGATTATGCAAATCCCGAATACCGGAGGAACACTTTGTGTGCTA